>NW_012115821.1:8055992-8117659 GCF_000951035.1 Colobus angolensis palliatus
CGGTCTCAAAAAAAAAAAAAAAAAAAATGCCCACTGAACTTACTGAAAACTCCTCGTCCTGCTGAAAGACGTTCTGGTTCGGTGGATCTGAGGTAGAGCCCCAGAATCTGCTTTTATAACAAGGCCCTTTATATCTTTATGATCTCGGTGGTTTGAGAATCACAGCTCAAGAAATTCTGCCTTGGCATTTCTTGTTTTCTTCCAAGTCTCTGAAGCAAATAAACAAATGATGGAGTATTTTTGCTCCATAGCTTAGGCCTGGGTTGTTGTCTCACCACCAGGAAGGATTAGGTACACACACACTTGAAGAGTGAGTTAGGCAAGAAGTTTGACTAAGTGATGCAACAGCTGTTGGCAGGGAGGGGACACAGCGGTGGTCCCCCTACCTGAAGGCAGGAGAGTTCCCAGTATGACTGAGCCATATCTAGTCTAAGAATGCTCTTACCTTTTTGTAATGTAAGCATTAAATAGGATTTAGAGACATTTGAAGAATCTTTACTATGTGTAAAAAATGCCCACAGAACTTAATGAAAACTCCTCGTCCTCCTCAAATAGGTTCTGGTTCAGTGGATCTGAGGTTTTTTATGGGCTCAGAATAAAGAGTGCATCCTAATTGGTTTGTGAGTATGCAAAAAAGGTTAAAGCAAAGACACCATTCAAAGGTGGGCATGATAGTGTAGAAAACCAGTTAGGAAAGGGTAGATATATGTAAAATAGGTGAAGGGTGGGGATCAATCAGAGGAAAGTGGCCAGGCACAGTGACTCAAGCCTATAATCTCAGCACTTTGGGAGGCGGAGGCAGGCAGATCACCTGAGGTCAGGAGTTTGAGAACAGCCTGACCAATATGGCAAAACCTCATCTCTACTAAAAATACAAAAATTAGCCAGGTGTGGCGGCCCATGCCTGTAATCCCAGCTACTCGGAAGGCTGAGACAAGAGCCTGAGACAACCCGGGAGGCGGAGGTTAGAGTGAACCAAGATTGCACCAGTGCACTCCAACCTGGGTGACAGAGTGAGATTCTATCTCAAGGAAAAGAAAAAAAAATCAGAGGAAAAGGCACCAAGTGCAAAGGCACATTCTCAATCTAGTTCGAGGATTTACCCAGGACTATTTCTGGCCAGGAAGGTTGGGTTTTGCTGGAGACCCACCCCTGTCTGCCTAGACATTTGTCTGCCTCCTGCCCCTACCACAAACAAGCAAACAAAAACACATCCGCTAGTCCCTGATGCTTCAAGAGAACCTAACAATCTTATTGGTCTGAATATAGAGACTTGAGCCAGTAGCTTCTAGTCCAATTTTAGAGGAGCTGGAGTGGGTTCACTTTTTTTTCAGGAATGGCAGTCATCAAAAAAGGAATGTACTTCAACTGGCTTTAATTTTTATGATAGATGTATACCACTGCTGCACTGAAGAAGAGGGTGAGCTCATTGTAAAATACAATCTAACAATTATGTTTGGATTTGAGAATTGCTACTTGGGCTCAGAGCCAATGGTTTTCACACATTAAAATTAACTGGGTAGATTAGGGAAAATTCAGGATCCTTAGCCCCATCCCTAGAGAGTCTGATTCATCAGGGCCCTGGGTCATCACATTTTTCATAAACATTTGGCGATCTAGGGCCACCCCTTTCACCACGGAAAAGCCTTTATTTTCTGTGAGCCATTGTGTGCTAAGGGCTCAGTTCAGTTTGTGTTACAGAGCTTTGGGGTTGAAGGGTCTGGTTCTCAAATACTCATCTGCCCTATGTGTAAAGTAGATACTGGTTTTACTTTTAGCTTAGAACGAGAAACATCAGCCCCTTTGGAAAATCCACCCCAGCCTAAATTCTAAATATAGCTAATTTTGACTGAGACAGACATTCAGTAATGAACCTAAGAAGGAAAGCTCATTAGAAGATGCAATAGATAAATAAAAGCAAACACAGGCTGAAGTTTAGGGGGAAATGGTTAAGCTATTAAATGACACAATTATACCCAGCAGGAGATGAGATGATTTAAGAGCTTTCTCAGCAAAATACTAGCACATACTTGTTTCCCCTGCTTGGCTGGCTGATTCTGAAGATAAAACAGATCATCAGGGCTGATGGACGGCCTTGTGTCCTTAACACGCAAGAAGTTCCAAACAGATGGGTCTAGAAATACTAGAATGTAAACTGAATCACCTAAGGAATTTGGGCCATAAAGGGCATTTTTTTTAGGCTAGGTTCTTTGGATTTTAAGTAATCAAAACTTACTTCAAACTAACTTGGGCCACAAAAAAAAAAAAAAAAAAAAAAGGAAAATTTGTTTGAAAGATGCTGCATATCTTGCAAGAAGCTAAGGGAAACAGCTTCATGAGGGCCTGGAGCCTGAAATAGAAAAGCCACCAAGGGATCAGAAAGTTTCTACCCTAAGTTTTAAGCTCAGCTTCTCTTCCATAGTCTGCTTAATCTTTTCCCTTTGTTATTTTGCTTTTCCAGCTTTGGGAAATTCATGGACATATGTGGTTCTCCACAGCTCCCAAGTTGCCATCTTCTTCATTTAATATTTTAGTCTCAAAAAATACTCTGATTGGCCCAGTTTGGGTCAGGTACTCATTCCTGGTCTGATTAACCAGTGGTGGAACAGGGATGAAGTGCTAGGTGCTAGCATGCTGGCAGAGTGCTAGTTCTTTTTTTTGAGACAGAGTTTTTTGCACTTGTTGCGCAGGCTGGAGTGCAATGGCACCATCTCGGCTCACCACAACCTCCGCCTCCCGGGTTCAAGCAATTATCCTGCCTCAGCCTCCTGAGTAGTTAGGATTACAGGCATGCACCACCATGCCCGGCTAATTTTGTATTTTTGGTAGAGATGGGGTTTCTCCATGTTGGTCAGGCTGGTCTCAAACTCCCAATGTGATCTGCCCACCTCAGCCTCCCAAAGTGCTAGGGTTACAGGTGTGAGCCACCATGCCTGGCCAGAGTGCTAGTTCTTTTGGGTGAGGGAAGAGTTTTTTGGATGCAGAAAATCGTGGGCTTGGCAGACATCCCCAAATGTATCACCTTTAGGAACTATCCTAGTAATAACCCAAGAGGA
This sequence comes from Colobus angolensis palliatus, assembly GCF_000951035.1. Taxonomy (NCBI): domain Eukaryota; kingdom Metazoa; phylum Chordata; class Mammalia; order Primates; family Cercopithecidae; genus Colobus; species Colobus angolensis. The sequence continues at coordinate 8,059,049 of NW_012115821.1, forward strand.
AGAACTGAGATTATCTATTGGCTATATTTCTAAACAGTCGTCTGCACTCTGTTTAGCAAGTTGGGGCTACAGTCACATGAGAAGGTTTCTACAACCCTGCGAGTCCCAGGGTTCCAATTGGTCCAGTCTCAGCCAAGCACTGCATTCAAAGAAATACAACCAGAAAGTATTATAAGTCCATATTCAGCATTTCAAATCCATCCCATCTATCAAGGAAACACTAAAGGAGGAGGTAAATTCTTAATGCATAGCAGACGTTTAAAAAGTCTCTCTCACCATTGCTGCCCCTGTCACTACCCTGCATGTGAATGCCAGCTTGTCTCTTGAGTTGTCTCTTTCCTATTCTCAATTTCCACCCCCAAACACATTCAGTGCCCAGGTCTTTTCTGTCACACTTGCCAGTCTTCCTTGCCTGCTCTTATTATGTAAATCAAATTTGCCACTCTGTCCTGTTTTGTTTTCATCTCTGCTTCACTCAGTACCCAGACTCCCTCAGGACTGTGTTGCTTCTGACCCTGAATTAGTTCTTTTCTCCCAGGCTACAGGGACCACAGAGGTCTTCTTCCTATTACTTCATGGACTATATGAATTCCATCCAGCTGGTGACATCATGGCAGGTAAGAGGATATCTGTGGGAAAGTTGTGTCTGTTGTCATAGTCAAGACCCAAAACCCTCTAGGATCCTTTATGGTAGACAAGGTCACAGGCCTGGCACCTTCTCTGTCTTGTCACCCTCTCAAACAAACCATAACTGCTGGAAAGCATTGCATAATGTGCATACAATGAATAAATGCCATGAATGTCCGGCCAAATAGATCTTTCTCGATGCCTCCTGCTCGATGCCATCTCCACGATGAGAGACCAGTTTCTTATCATGGTCTCTCCCTTGCACCCAGACCTTTGGACGTGCTGTTCCATCCACTTAAAGTACTCACAATTCTACTTTCCCCTTTCCACCTATTGATCACTTGGTTAACTACTTCTCATTCTTCAGGTCTCAACGTAGATATGCTTCTAGGATGAAAAATCTGGTCTTAGCAAGTTAGAAATAGGATCTCTGCCTTGGGATCCCATGGGATTCTGCATATCTGCTAGCAACATCTTGTAATTCTGAGTTTCCTTTTCCCCCTCATTAGAACCAGTACTCCATGGGGGTAAGGAGCTCAGCCAGCTGTCTTTTCTTCTGGGGCCTAACACATAGTAGATGCTCAAAAATTTTTAAAAGAGTGTCAAAAGAAAAATTCCTAAAAATTCTGGTTCAGTAAATTAAAAGGAAGAAGAGGTAGTATGGCTTTAACCTTACACACCTTTGAGTGTGAAACACTAAAAAAAAAAAAAGAAAAAGGAGTTTCAGCCTTCTTTCCAAGGAGAAGTCTTTTTCTCTCTGGATAAGTTGCTGCAAGGCAAAATTTCACTCAAAGTTCCTATTAGTGGTTACGTCTGAGATCAAGTTTGCATTACTGAATTTCCCCCAAATTGGTTTCTTTTCTAATAAACTCCAGTTAGGCAATAGCGTTTTCCAATTTCAAAGAGTAATAGTGCCTTTGGATTCCATAATGAAGCTACCAACATTTGAAGTACTATCAACTACAAGTTAAAAAAAAAAAAAAAAAAACACGAAGTCAAGAGTTTGTGCCACTGAATTATAATCAGATAATTTGTAATATAATGAAAGAACCATCACTAGGAAGTGAAGATTTAAGAATAATCAAATCCATGTGGCTCTGGAAAATGCTACCAAGGAATAAACTTATATTAGCAAATGGAATAAATTATCATATTTCAACATATTTCTTTCATGGGTCTAGGGCTAATTACAGGACTGTAGTTTATTGGAGAATGTGCCTGAGCAAGCAAGGACACAATCAAGGCACACTTAGGCAGAAATCTGCGGCTGAATTAGAAATAAATGAGATGCTATGACACTTAATTTAATAAAAGCCCCAATGGCAGAAGAAACACAAAGAAACAAGTTGATGCTTTCTATCCAGTAACAAAAAGTGAATCTAGAAAAAGCAAATGTTATTCTAACATTTCAGACACAATCCACTAAATATTTATTATAAATAGGAGTCCAGTAGACAAAGGGTTGCAAAGGAAACACTCAGAAGACAGGTAATGCTACTACCGTAGAGTTTTGAGAGATAATAAAACAAATTTACAATCTAGAGTGTTATCTCTTTTTACCAGGATGAAAAAATAAACCTTACCACTTGAAAATATGCAGCATAAGATGAAGTTTTCCTGGCCTAGGAAAGAAATCAAAGAATGATGGATGTACAACAAAGTCAGTAGTGAATTCCTCTGACCTAGAAAGAGGAATAACTAACTATATTCCTTTAATTTCAAAATTAGTCTCAGATAAAGAGCTAGAAAAGAAATTGACTCATATATTTGAAAAATCTATTCTCTAAATCTCATCTATCATTTCAAGGTTATTTCTCAATTCTTCAGAATGATGATTCAAGGGGAGTTTTGTGTAAAGAATGAGTGTGGCTGAGACATTTACCGCTCATCAAATATCCATGTGTTCCCACCTACCTCCCAGCGCCCTCCCAGTTGTATGTGGTCATGTGACTAGTGCTAGCCAAAGAACTGTGAGGGGAAGTGGAAGTGTCACTTTCAGACTAAGACAGTGGACAGCCTCCAGGCATTTGCCTACAATCTTTGATCTCAAGTCATGGTGACATTGATGTCACTTATTTAGATGCCGAATCATTAGATAGAAGCAGACGAGATCTCTGAGTCAATGTGTGGAAGCAGCCATCCATAAGGAGCTTTGCTTAAACAAGAAATATACCTTTGTTGTCTTAAGTTGAAGAGATTTCAGGGTTAATATTTTAGTGCAGCATAACCCAGCCTATTGTGACTAATCATAAGGGCCAGTCTAAAATGTTCTCTCAAGGTTCTTTCTAACCTAGAGGACTGAGTCATGTGTATCATCTGATGTTCATGAGAAGTTCTGAAGTTCAAAGGGGCCTTTGGATGTAGTTTTTTGCTTTGGATGTAGTTTTTTTTGTTTGTTTGGTAGGTTGCTTTGGCTTGGTTAATCTGATCCGTTAATTAAAACCTGGAATCCTAATAATGATCTCAGAGAACTACAGCCTATGAGACTGCATGGTGCACACAGTTTATTCTGCTTACCATTGTATTCACATATGCTAAGCTTAGTATCTATACAGTATAGGTAACTGCTCAATAAATATTTGCTGAAATAAAATAACTAAACAATTAAAATAACCCATACAAAGATTATGTAGATTGCATAGAGCCCTTAGTCACCCCAAGCGCTCCCTTTCAAAGATGGGGGAGACTTTCCCCTTTCATACAAAAACAGGCTGTAGAAGAAAGTCACTACACTGAATGCATTGGACAGCCTTGCTCATTCCTCAGATATTCGTGGAGCACTCACTGTGCACATTATTCTAAGTTTGAGGATAAAACAATAAGTCAGGCAAATATCCTGTCTTCATGGAGACCTGCTTTCCTTTTCTTACGTATCTTTTTTAAAAGCCAGAGTTTGGCCTGCAAAAGGAAATTTCCCAGATATCTAGTCACCTGGTATAAAAGTTAAAGCATAGCAGAAGGTCCATAGTGCAGCAATGTGTAGCCTCAACAAATTCCACTTCCCCAGAGGCCTTGATGATTCACCTGCCTGCATGGCTTTATCCTTCTGCTGCTTCCCCTTGGACATTCCCACCTCCCTAGTTCTTGTTTGAGCAGATGGTTCCTACCCTCCTGCCTTGCCCAACCTCATTCTTAAGAAATGAGCATTTGTGCTGCTTCCTTCTGAGAGCTTTTCGTGATCTCTTCCTAGGTCTACTCCCTGTTGTTTTCTATTATGGGTGGTTTGGAGATGAACTGCTAACCTGCCCTGTGTTAAATGTCCTCAGCCAGGAGCTCAGAACTTTTGAGTATTTTCAAAGGGTTCACCACATCTCTAGAGAAATGCTCCCAACAGTCCTAACTGAAGTCAGCACTGAATTGGCCAAAGGACTCAAGAAAAAAGTTTCCTTCCTCCTCGATCTGTTGCTCAGAGCACTGCATGAGACCACACAGAGCAGTATCCAAGCACTGAGCAACACTCAGAAGGGCAGCAGGACAAATGCACAGCTGCTAATGACCCATCTCCTGGCAATGCTTTCCTCCCTCAGCCCCTTCTAGGGTCACCAAACAGCTGTAAATACAAGCTGACCACCCTCAAGGAGCTGGGATGGAGGGAGATTTTCTCCAGTCTCCAGTCCTGCCTTTGCACCTCTGTGGCCTCTCAAATGCTCAGCCAGTATTTTGAGTACACCCAACCTCACCCAGGAGATACATGTCACCCAGAAACATGCGCTCTCCAGAGAGAAGTCTTCCTGACATCATCGGGGCAGTCCTCCTCCACCTCCTCCTCTTCCCAGCTCTTTGTTCTGCAAATTAATGCCATCCAAACAATCTTGTAAGTGAATTGTTTTTTAAAAGGCTGAGGCTGAGAGCTGGGCATCATAACCCAGGGCACACCAACCCAGGGCACAAACAAGATTTCAGCTTTGCATGCTGACAGCTGCAAATAAAATCCTTAGAGTGGGGAGTAGAGTGCCCTGCAAAGAACAAACTGTAGAAGCCTGGAAAGAAATAGGATCCCAAGGAGCAGGGATGTGGGGGATCTCCAGGTCTTCCTTTGCTCTCTTCCTGGGGCCTCTTCCTGTTCTTGCTGCCTCCTCCCCTGCCTTGAACATGTGCCTATGAGGGACAGCAAGGCTTCTTTCTGTCTGCTAGGTCATCCAGGTAAATAACAGGTATAATAACGAGTGAAAACACTTCAAAATGTTGACAGTGCTTTGGAAAAGGAGGCTTTGTGTTACCTTCAGCAAGGCAAGCATACAGAACGTTCTGAACCCAGATTTCAGCTGAGAGCGTGAGTCAGCTACAGGGAAGAGGGAAAAGAAAGAAGAGGGAGGACACAGGCTCCTCCAGTTCCCAACACTGATAGGTCTACAAGTTTGAAATCTGGATAGGACATATCTCCCTGCCTTCTCCAAATGGGTCTTTGTCAACAATTACGACTGCAGCAGGGGAAAAGCCCATTTCTAGTTTGGGCCTAGAATATTCTATAACCTTCTCAAATGATTGCACTAAGGAGCAGACTTCTAAGCAGTAGGTATTTGTTAATTTTTGTATAGATCATGTTCAATGGAGTGAAATTAAGGGAATCATCTGTATTTTGTGTAGGCAGATCAATTCCATTTTACTATTTCTATTGAATATTTGATTTTGCTCCTCTTACTCTCTTCTCTGAGGCAGTATCATGAGAAAGAAAAGTTGGCTGTAAATAGACCTTCTCTCTCTTGCATCCATCATCTGCCGTCACAAAGGAGAGTAGTTTAACAATTAAGTAGCCAAGGATGACACCTGTGTGGTAGAGGTTCCGCATTCAGCTGCACCTGGATCCTGGGAAAATAATTGGACCCACAACCTGCCCCATTGTACATCAAAGAATGTTAATAACACGCCTGCATGCATGCATGTGTGCGCACACACGATACACTTGCTACACATCTGTAAGGATCTGTTTTTTTCAGGAATTATATGTATCTACCAAAGCAGATAGATTTAATGTATTGTTATAAGCCCATCAACAACATTTTTGGTTTAAGGGCTTGTTGTGTGATGTGAAAGTTTTATAAAAATTTCACTTATTTACTATTTCTGGGTTTTTTGTTTTTTGTTCGTTTGTTGTTTGTTTTTGGTTTATTGTTATTGTTTGTTTGCTTTTTGAGACAGGGCCTGGCTCTGTCACCCCTGATGGAGTGCAGTGGTGCTATCTGCCACTGGCCAACTGCCACTACTGCCTCCTGGCTTTAGTGATTCTCCCGCCTCAGCCTCTGGAGAAGCTGGGACTACAGATGTGCACCATCACACCTGGCTAATTTTTTTGTACTTTTTGTACAGATGGGGTTTCGCCATTATTGTCTAGGCTGGTCTCACACTCCTGGGCTTAAGCAATCCAACTCAACTTGACCTCCCAAAGTGCTGGGATTATAGGCATGAACCACTGAACCCAGTCTCACTTATCTATTTCTTAGAAACAAGCTTGTGGCTAGAATGAGGCATATGTGACTGGAAAAATATGCATGTATTACCACTAATACATATCTTAGGTGCTGTGAGTAAATTATAAAAAGTGAGAAATCTGTGATATAAGAGAGGGCATTCCTCATTTTGCCCCAAAGAGCATCCTTAGAGTGTTGGTTATTAAATTTCTATGCCTTTGGGGCCTGACCCATAGTAGGTCCTCAGTAAAATTTTCTTAATAAAATCTCATGAAGAGCCTACTGTGTGCCAGCGATTGCATTTAAAAGGATATAGCTCTAGTCTTGATCAGTAGCAGCAGCAGACATATTTAAAAGGATATAGCTCTAGTCTTGATCAGTAGCAGCAGCAGACATATTTAAAAGGATATAGCTCTAGTCTTGATCAGTCAGTCTAACAAGAGAAATAGACATAATGATTTCTTGAAGTATTCAACTTTCTTTTGAAGGATGTGTAAGAGTTCAGCAGGCAGAGATGGAGTGAAAAGACAGTTCAGTGGCATAAAATGCTGTGATGTGTTCAGAAAAGACTGTGACTTGAGTGTGGCTTGGATCTCAGGTTCTAGGAGACAAGATTGAGGAGATAGATGAGTAGATAGCAAAAGGTCTTGGGTGTCATGCAAAGGAGCTCGAGCTTCATTTTCTGGGCAGTGAGGAGCCTCAAAGCTTCTTATGCAGGAGCACAGATGGATTCAATGTGTTTTGCAGAAAGCTTACCCTGGCAGCAATATGCAGTATAATTTTGGTGTAGAAAAAAAACAAAAAACAAAACTGAATCCTGAGGTCAGAGAAACTGGCTTCAATCAGAGCAAGGGAAGTTGAGATCCTGAAGTGTTCCATGTGTTTGCCCAGGACATTTGGCATCAGATAGGAAGATGTGGGAAGAAAAGCTGGAAAGAGTGGTGAAAAGAGGCAGGGTGGTGAAACTATTGAAGATAGGCAATGGGAAGAACAACCTGGAACCAACCAGGAGGGAGAGTATTTAGCTGGTATTCAATGGGATGTCTCTTTCAGTAGCTGTGGCCTTCTAGGAGCCCGGGATCATTTTCCAGGGGACCATGCCACAGATTCTGACTGTTCACATTGTAGATCTTAGCTCTGCCCCTTGACAACTGTGTGCACGTGAGCACTTTGTTGCTCTCTTTAGGCCCTAGATAGAAAAAGGTATGACACCTGAGAGGCAAAGAGACGCGCTCCTTTACTAAGAGGTGAGTGGGTACAAATGAAGCTCTAGTAGGCCTAGCTAAGGAAAGAAACAAAATGGGCCAGTGTGGTTGATTCTGATTACTACTCCTTCCTGCCCTCACTCCTATTCAGCTTCTTCATTTTCAGGTGACATTCATCACCCGCTTCTACACCTGGGAGCAAGCTCTGCTGAGGCTAGTTTAGAAGTATGGAGGGAGAAGGGGAGGTCTTTTTTGAAATGCTGGTTGCACTGCAGACAGACAAGCCTCCATTTATTTTCCAGTGGAACACCATATTGTTTCCTTTCACTCTCTTCCAGCGAGAACTATCTAGGAAAGGACGAGGACCAAATTACCAAGCCTTTGGATCTAATCCATGTGGCAACCCATCTGCGAGCCCCTGGGAGATTCAAAGTTGGCTGGTGCTGGAGGCCCATCGTATTTATACCGTTTCCATATGGCACCTTTTGATTGAGACTTGGCAAGCACGTGAGTAAGTTTACTTTCCTTTTTTAAAAAGCTATATTTGTTCCCAACACTGTAATGTCTACAAATGTCTTTTAATTATTATACTTGTAACAAGGATGATAAGATTGGACAAGCTCGAATAGCATTTAGTTTGGGACCTCTTAGAATGTCAGAGCTTTTGGGAATTGTCTTCCTGGGGTGGAGCTTTCCCTGAAGGGAACGGATGGCCCCATTGCTGGTGAACTTGGACTGTAAGTCACTCTTGGGGAATGAGAGAACTTCCTTCACAGTCAGGCTGGAGGTGAGTCAAGCCAAGAGGCATTAAGGGGTTCCACGGGAGGAATCAGTTTCCTGGCTATGTCAGGGCTATAGTTGTGTATGGTGTGTGAGGGCACTGTTCTCAGAGAATATGATGTGAATGGTGCCCCTTGGAATTGTACAGCTGGGTGGCCCTGTGCCACACAGAAATAAGGAATTGGCTCAGTGGGAGGACGTGGAGTATGTCTGGGCTTATACATAAGTTGAGAGAGCCTGTAGCCATGCTTCGGTAATGTGGGAGAAAAGACCCTCACCCACATCTCCACTCCCACCCCGACCCCTGCCAACCCCATTGCAGTCAGACTGGAGGAAGACAGAGAGCAAGACATTGGAACAAGCAGCAGGAGTGGAGCCTGGGACACAAGGTCAGCACATAGCAAGCCCTTGCTTTGGAGCAGAGGTGGCCAGTTTCCAGGGCAGTGAGTATTTGAAGCAGTAGTTGTGACCTTCAGCTTCACTGGGGCAAGCATCACCTGTGAGCAACCAGGCATTGGGTGTGATTAATTAATATGTTTCTTTAGCATATGGGGTGAGGGAGGGACAGGGGCTAATTTGAGCAGTCGGGGACAAGGAGTCAACATCAGTGTGGAGTGGTAATGTTTGTACACCAAGCTGGTAAATAGACATCCTAGTTACATATGATTCTGTTGGTGTTGCCTACAGAGGAGAAAAAAGTGATCAAGTGGTTGTGGAGTTTGTTTGCTTATCTGTTTTTTTAAAAAAGGCTAATAATGAATTTTATCAAGATGTTGGATTCCTGCATGTTAGACATTGTAGTGGGTTGAATTTTGATCCCCAAAAAGATATGTCCTAAGTCTTAACCTCACAGTAGCTGTGAATGTGACCTTATATAGAGCCTTTGCAGATGTGTTAAGTTAAGCATCTCCAGATGAGCTCATCCTGGATTCAGTGTGGGCCCTAAATCCAATGGCTGGTGGTATAAGAGAAAGGAGAGAGATACAGATCCAGAGACACACAGAGGGGAAGGCCATGAGAAGACGAGGCAGCTATTGGACTTACACAGCCACAATCACGGGATGCCAGAAGCCCTGGAGGAGTCAAGGAAGGATTCTCCCCTAGAACCCTGGAAGGGACTGTGGCCCTGGTGACACTTTCTGGACATCTGGTCTCCAAAACTGAGTGAGAATAAATTTCTGTTGTTTTAAGCCACCCGATTTATGATCATCTGTTCTGGCAGTCCTAGGAATGTAATACAAGCATATGTAGTGTTTGCTGATATAAAAGTGAAGATTGATTTGTTACTTCATGCCCATGTTTCTAATTCAAAGTCCTAAAAACCTGGCTGAGAGCACGTGATGGATTTAGTGTTCTAGGCAGCAATTCTCAAACTTAAGTATGCATCAGAATCACCTGGGGGGCTCATTAAACCAGATTACTGGGCCCCACCCCGCCAAGTTTCTGATTCAAAGAGTCTAGAGTAGGGTCTGATAATGTCAATTTCTGAGAAGTTCCCAGGTGATGATGCTGTTAGTTTGGGACCACACTTTGAGAACCGTTGAGCTAAATTTGCAACTTCTAATTTTAGAAACTAAGCAGAAATTCTGGGAAAGGAATCCCTTCTGGGATAAGTGGATAATGAAAAGAATAAAATTTATTTTTGTTTAATTTGCTGTGGTTTGCAGGAGTTGAAGTTATAAATGAAACAAGTAAAAACTACCCTCTTATGAGCAGTATTGCCTCTTCTCCCCATCAAACCCCTGTTTTTTTCCCCTGACTGTAGACATGTCTATACACTGGTCTGGAGCTTCGTGGGCAGCCCTTTGGAGGTCCCTGGGAAGATCCTGGATCCATGCAGTAGTCTCACACTTGCTTAGAATTGCAGGATTATTTCTTACTACAATGCATCCCTCTTGTATACCACTTCACATCACCTTGGCCCTACCTCTTACTGCACCTGCTAATATGTCCCTGAGGTCAACCCAGCCTTCAGTTTCATGTAGGTGCAGCCTGACAATGCATTCTCTTGGGTCTTGGCCAGGGGCTACTTGCCTCTTGCTTCCTGTCCTGGGTCAGCTCTGACTCCTTGCACACTCAAGCCAAAGCATGGAATGCCCATGAGGCCATTCCTACCAGTAGGGAACTGAGCTGATGCACAAATATTTCCCCTATTCAATTCCTAGATGAATTGTTCTGGATTCTCAGCTATATGCCTCTCAAAATGTTCTATGGGGTTATTTATTGCCCATCGATGTGTCCAACTAGGTAACAACTCTTAGTATACCTAGTCTTTTCTCCTTCCCTGTGAAGCTCATCCCCATCCCCGACTCCTCCTCCCTAGAATCACTTCCCAAATAAACCTACTAGCACTCAAGCCTTTGTCTCATGCTCTGCTTCTTAGAGAACTCAGGGTAGGACACTGAATACACTGAGCTGCACCCACTTCTTCCTTTCCCACTTTTGGGAGATTGGTGCAAATCTGAAGATTCAAGGTGCCTATGTGCATATGAAATCTATTGAAGGGAATGCTGGCCTGTGCTGGCTTCTATCTGACCCTAATAAATGAAATTACCCATAAGTGATCCATGGAAGCGAGCAACAGGAGCTGAAATACACCCCCATCTGCCACCTGTCCTGGAGAAAGACCTTGGATTTCACTAACTGTTTTTTATCAGAGGGAAGCCCCTTACTGACTCAGGCAGATATCAAAAAGGTTTGGAGCTTATCTGTGCTCACAGGTAGCTATATCCCAAAAGTACATCCTACAGCGTCTTTTTGTTTAAGAGGCAGATATTTACACAACACAGCTCAGGGTCTTTCTGGTTGACAGTGATGGCGACATCATCTGCACCTGGCTTTGCCCTATGAAGGAGAAACCATGTGACTGCTTTGGTATTTTTTTTAGCCTGTGAAACATCTAGAACTGTAAGCTCTATAAGCTAGTCCAGAGGTTCCCCAAACCTGCCCTATGGGAATAGATATTTCTCAAAAGAAGGGATACAAATGGCAAACAGGTATACAACAAGGCGCTCAACGTCACTGATCATCAGAGAAATATAAATCAAAACTACAATGAGATATCATCTCACCTCCATTAAAATGACTTTTATTCAGAAGTCAGGTAATAAAAAATGCTGATGAACATGTGAAGAAACATGAACCCTCGTACGCTGTCGTTGGGAATGTAAATTAATACAACCACCATGGAGAACAGTTTGGAGGTTCCTCAAAATGAAAAACAGAGCTGCCATGTGATTCGGCATTCCTGCTGCTGGGTATATGCCCAAAAGAAAGAAAATCAGCATATCAAGGAGCTATACGCACTCCCATGTTTATTGCAGCACTGTTCGCAACAGCCAAGAATTGAAAGCAACTGAAGTGTCCAACAGATAAATGGATAAAGAAAATGTAGTACATATACACAATAGAGCATGATTCAGCCTCAAAAAAGAGATTCTGTCATTTGTAACAACATGGATGGAACTGGAGGTCATTATATTATGTGAAATAATCCAGGTAAGGAAAGACAAACATCACATGTTCTCACTTATTTGTGGGATCTAAAAATGGAAACAATTAAATTCATGGAGATAGAGAATAGAAAGTTGGTTGCTAGAGGCTGGGAAGGGTAGGGGGAGGCAGGTGGGGATGGTTAATGGGTGCAAAAAAAAAAAAAAAAAAGACTGAATAAGACCTAGTATTTGATAGCACAACAGGGGGACTATAGTCAATAATAATTTAATTGTACATTATAAAATAAAAGTACAATTGGATTGTTTGTTACACAAAGGATAAATGCTTGAGGATGGGTACCCCATTCTCTATGATGTGATTATTTTTACATTGCATACCTGTACTAAAATGTCTTCTGTACTCCATAAATATATATACCTACTATGTACCCACAAAAATCAAAAATTAAAAATTATTTACTCTGTGAACTGACTACTTTAAAATCAGAAGGCTTTTTGTCTTTGTTAAAAAAAATTGTGGTGAAATATACATAACATAAAATTTACCATTTTAACCATTATTAAGTGTGCCTGCCATTTAGTGGCATTAAGTACTTTCACATTGTTGTATCACCACTATTTCCAAACCTATTTCTCACGCCAATAGAAGCTCTGTAACCATTAAGCAATAACTCCCTATTCCCCACCCCCAGCCCCTGGTGACCTCTAATCCATTTTCTGTTGCGTTTTCTAGATACTGTATGTAAGTGGAATCATATAGTAGTTGTCCTTTTGTGTCTTTGTTTCATTTAACAGAGTGTCTGCAAGGTTAATCTATGTCATAGCATATATCAGAACTTCATTCCTTTTTATGTCTGAATCATTCTCCATTGTATGGATATATCACCAGATTGGTTATCTATTCATCTATTGATGGAATCGGAGATTTTTCCCCTTTTGGGTGTGTGAATAATGCTGCTACAAACATGGATGTGCAAATATGTTTGAATCCTCGCTTTCAATACCTTTGGGTATATACCTAGAACTGGAATGGCTGAAACATTTGGTAATTCTATGTTTCACTTTTGTGGAACTACCACACAGCTTCCACAGCAGCAGTACCATTTTGCATCTCTATCAGCAATGCCCAAAGGTTTCAATTTCTCCACATCCTCACCAATATTTGTGGTTTTCCCTTTAAAAAAAAAAAACCATCTTAATGGCTTCTCCCACCTAATGGTAGTGAACTGGTATCTTACTGTGGTTTTGATTTGCCTGATGACTGACTTGGAAGCTTTTAAACAAATGCACATTTCTGAACTCTACCTCTGGAAATTTGGCTTGGCTCTGAGGTTGGCACTGTGGAGCTGGCTGGTATGGCCTCCCACCCAGGACAAAAAATCTCTTTTTATAATTTCCCAAACTGCTAATCTGGTCTCTGCACACCTCTGATAATATTGGAACTTGGGGTTTTCTCAGGAAGTCCATTCTATTTTTACACAGTTTTAGTTATCTGTCTTCTAATCAGAACTTGTGTAATTTATAGCCATTGATACAGTCTTGTGTGGCATGTTTCATGTCTTAAGGGTTCCATTCCCTCACCTCTACTTCATCCAGCCCCTTCAGCCTATATCTGTTCCTCCTCAAGCTTTCTCAGCCATTCCCATAGCAAGACTGCATCTGGCGAGCTTCCTCTATACTCCCATAGCATCTTAAGCTTTCTCCATCATGGTGTTTCCACGTGTGTCGTAATTTCCTGTTTACTTGTCTGCCTCCCCTATGACACTGTGAGCTCCTTGAAAGCTCACAGCTGTCTACAACACTGTTCACTGACATTTCCTCACTGCCCAGTGCATAAAGTGGGCCCTCAACAAATGGTGGTTGATGCATTTGTTGAAAAACACAAGTTCTGCACTAAATACATAAGAAAACACTTTGGATATTCTTCAGTATGTAATAAATTGTACTGTTAACATTAGGAGCTCCTCAATCAGCAAGAAAGAAAGAGCATTTACTAAAGCACAGTTTTCAAATTGGATGATAGAATCCTCAACCATTAAGAAATTGCATCTGTAAGCACAGGGAGCTGAAGAGGCTGCCTACATCCTTTCTCTCTCCACTCTCCTCTACAACAGACTTCTTGCGAGCACATACAATATTTGTTCAACCTGGGCTTTCTGTGTGCTAAAGAAAAAGTACCTTAGGGTGTATTTAAAGAACCACAGAGTTACATTTTTACTTGTGCATTTTACCTACAGCATTGGAAAAAGTAATTTTGCTTCAATTAGAGTAGGTCTTTTCAACTGCTGACATATGTTTATAGAGCATCTGGATATAATCTGATTAGCATCTGGTGTAAGCCTGTGAGATACTATCTATCTCCTGAGGTCTCCCTTGGAGAAGGAAAGGCATAAACGTGCACTCAGCTGGACCATCCCAGTGTTGACATCTGCTGTTGGGTCACATATCTGGGCCTCCCATACTCCATCACTTTGCCAAAGTTCATCTGGACAAAGAGTATCACCCCCACACTCTCAAGGTCCCGCTTTAATTGGAGCAGAAAACCAGCATCAGCACTCTGGCCAGTGAGAAAATCTTAACATTCTTCTCTCTTCTTTTCCCCTGCATATGTTAGAGCCAGCATGGAATGAATCACACACATCTAGAGAAGGAAAAGTATCAATAATTGATACGCCTCTCCCTGCTCAAGCTGCAAACATTGCCAGCTCTTTAGTTTATGTATTCCCCATTCACCTTCAGTTTGCATCCTCAGATAAAGTTACATGATAACATCTCTTGAGAATTCCCCCCCCCCTTTTTTTCCCTGCATTTTGGAGGCAAAGATTTAAAGGAAAATATTTTCATGAGGTTGTATTTGTTTATTTTTGTTTTTTAGAGCAATAGAGCTATATCCCAAGATGTAAACAAATGGGTACCCTCTCCCCCACCCAATGCTCAATTATTTATGCTTAATTAATGCACATAACTGAATTGAGGATAAAGGAGCAGGCACCTCACATTCATCACCCAGCATAGAACAGCTGAACTAGGAAAGCCTAGAAAGTTCATTCCGTATAAGAATAAAGGAGGAAAAAAAGGCAGGGGTGACTTTAGGTATTGATAAGTGGTTAGTTGTACAAGATCTGATACAATCCTAGATTCATAAGTTTTTGTGCTGCATTTGGGGAGAGAGGGCGTCTCCCCAGACCCAGGACAAAAACTTACGAATCTAGGGTTATATCAGATCCTGCACAACTAGGGATTTATATCCTCAGTTTAACTGAGTCTCATATACCCTTTACCTGTTTAAGTACCATAGCACCAAACATACTACTTATTTTAGAGATTCAGGCAATAGATATTCATTGAGCGCCTCTAATTTGTCAGGTACTAGATTGCATGCCAGGCATACCAAACAGTGCATCTGTCCTTACCCTAGATGGAATCTAGTGAGGAAGACTGGCCACCAGAAGTGATCACACACATCAACGCAGTGTCCTGAACTGTGGGGAGGTTGTTAGTGAGAATGTAGAGCCCAAGAAGAATTGCCGGAGGAGGTGCTCTGAAATGGTGAGGAAGGGCCTCTCTGAGGATATGACATTTCAGATGACACCTGGCAGCATTTCAGCTAACACTTGGCAGTATCAGTCAGTTGGGGGCAGAGAGTTTAAGACAGAGGGAACAGCCTGTGCAAAGGACAAAAAGAACCTGACGTATTCAAAGAATTGAAGTAATGCCAGTGTAGGTGAAGCCAAGAACGAGAGCAAGAGGGATGGGACTCAGAGGAGGAAGGAGGTTGACAGTGCTAAGTCGCACATGCAGTCTAGGTCTTACTAAAATTTGTAGCCTCATCCTAAAGACAATAAGAGCCATTGAAGATGTTTAAATTGAGAAACACAGCATAATTGATTTAGAAACAATGGTTGTTTGTAGAATGAATTGTAGGGGACAACAGTAAAAGCAGGGAAAGATTATACGTTCAGGAATCATTTCTATAGTTTGTTACTAGAGAAGTTTCTCTGAATGTGTAAAGCATGAAAAACCACAAGGAGACACAGTGTCTGCTCCTGACTG
Organism: Colobus angolensis palliatus; assembly: GCF_000951035.1. Taxonomy (NCBI): domain Eukaryota; kingdom Metazoa; phylum Chordata; class Mammalia; order Primates; family Cercopithecidae; genus Colobus; species Colobus angolensis. The sequence continues at coordinate 8,074,577 of NW_012115821.1, forward strand.
AAAAGCCAGCTCTTGGTGTTGCTCTGCTGCAACTGCTATTTGCCATTGATAACCATTCTTCTCTTCCTCTGGGAGAGTAAGAGGGAAAGACTGCAGTCTGAGTGGTTCCCGTATTTGTAAAAAAATAAAAACAGGAAAACAAGTCATGGAAGAGAATGCTAATTGCCCACCTAATAACCTTTCTCCCCTCTACACAGATCTATGATTTTACTTCAGTTAATGATGTGATTGTGTATCCCAAACTCCCTTGCAGCGAGGACTGGACAATGATATATAAGGAAGTGAAGTTCTTGGGTACAGCTTCTGAAAGTCATCTGAGAGGGAGGGACTGCCTCATCTGGAAGGAGGCCCTTTCGCACTTCACTTCCTTCCTCTAACCTGCTCCTTGGAGTGCAGATGTGATGGCTGGAGCTCTAGCAGCTGTCTTGTCTTATGCCATAATCAGAAGATATTATGATGGCTTGGACCACAGAGGTGACAGATGGGATGGAATGATGAAGGAGTGGGAAGAGGAGGGCATGTCTAGAAAGGCTTTTAGTAAGAGGTTGTGCTTATACTGCATTTTGAAGGACCAGAATGATTTGATCAAGTAAATAAACATTGGGGCCCAGTGCAGTGGCTCACACCTGTAATCCCAGCCCTTTTGGGAGACTGAGGTGGGTGAATGATGAGGTCAAGAGTTGAAGACCAGCCTGGCCAAGATGGTGAAACCCCACATCTCTACTAAAAATACAAATATTAGCCAGGCATGGAGGTGGATGCCTATAATCCCAGCTACTCAGGAGGCTAAGGCAGAGAATTTCTTGAACCCAGGAAGCAGAGGTCTCAGTGAGCTGAGATCATACCACTGCACTCCAGCCTGGGCAACAGAGCAAGGCTCCATCAAACACACACACACACACACACACACACACATTGGAACAACTATTAATAGTTCCTGCTGTTTTTATGTATTTCTCTAGTTTTGTTTTTATTTCAACATATATGATAAATAAAACCAGATGTTGAAAATGATAACTCACAGTCATATCCAGCCCTGTGACATACTTTACTTGGACACCAGTTGGTTCTAAATTTTTTGAAATCCTTAAAATTTAAAATCAGGAAAGTTTACAAAAGTCTAGGACAGAGAAAATTCTGAAAACAGCAAGAGAAAAATATCAAGTCACACGTAAGGGAACTTCCACCAGAATAACAGTGGATTTCTCAGCAGAAACCTACAGATCAGGAGAGAATGTGATGAAAGAAAGAATGTGAGAAAGTGCTAAAAGAAAAAAAAAACTGTCAGCCAAAAATAATATATGCAGCCAATCTATCCTTCAAAAATAAAGGAGAAATAAAATCTTTCCTAGACAAGCTAAACCTGAGGAGATTCATTACTAGACTGGCCCTAAAAAAAAAAAAAAAAAAATGCTTAAGCAAAAGAGCAATATCCACCATCATGAAGATACGTAAAAATATAAACTCACTGGTAGAGCAGACATAGAAAGAGAAAGGACCCAAATGTTACCACTACAAAAAATAAATAAATAAATAAAAATAAAAAAACCACCACAAGCAATGGCAAAGAGGAGAGAAAGAAAGGAACAAAGGTTATACAAAACAACCAAAAAACAATTTTTTTAATGACAGGAATGAGTCCTCACCTGTCATAAATAACCTGGAATGTAAACAGATTAAATTCTCCACTTAAATAATACAGACAGGTTTAATGGATTTTTTTAAATGCCCCAATTATATGCTGCTTACAAGAAACTCACTTCACCTCTAAAAACACATGGGATGAAAAAGATATTCCATGCAAATGAAAATCAAAAGTGAACAGATACTGGATAAAACAGACTTTAAATCAAAAATGATAAAAAGAGACAAAGAAAGTCATTATATAATGATAAAGGGATAAATTCAACAGGAAGATATACCAATTATATATATGCACCCAGCACTAGGGTTCCCACATATATAGAGCAAATATTATTTGATCTAAAGGGAGAGAGAGACTCCAACACAATAGTTGGGAACTTTGATACCCCCTTCTCTGCACTGGATAGATCAGACAGAATATCAACAAAGAAACATTGAATTTAAATTATACTTTAGACCAAATGGATCTAACAGATAATTATAGAACATTTTATCCAACAGCTACAGATTATACATTCTTCTCGTCAGCATATGGAACATTCTCCAGGATAGATCATACATTAGACCACAAAACAAGTCTCAACAAATTTTAAAAACTCAAAATCATATCATGTATCTTCCCAGACCACAATGGAATAAAACTAGAAATCAATACCAAGAGGAATTGTGAAAACTGCACACATACATGGAAATTAAATAACATGCTCCTAAATAACCATTGAGTCAATGAAGAAATTAAGAAAGAGAGAAAAAATATATAGAAATAAATAAAAATGGAAACACAACATACCAAAACCTATGGGAGACAGCCAAAGCAGTGTTAAGGGGGAAGTTTATAGCAATAAATGCCTCCGTCAAGAAGGTAGAAACATTTCAAATAAACAACCTAATAATGCACCTCATGGAACTGCAAAAGGAAGAATAAACAAAAACCAAAATTAGTAGAAAGAATAATAAAGGTCAGAGCAGAACTAAAAGAAATAGAGACTAAAAATAAAATATGAAGGATCAACAAAATGAAAAGTTGGCTTTTTGAAAAGATAAACAATATCTATAAACCACTAGCTAGACTAACCAAGAAAAAAGACCCAAATGAACAAAATTGGAAATGGAAAAGGAGACGTTACAACTGATACCATGGAAATACAAAAGATAAGAAACTATAATGAACAACTATATACTAACAAATTGGAAAACCTAGAGGAAACATAAATTCCTGGACATGTACAATCTACTAAGAATGAACCAGAAAGAAATATAAAAACCTGAACAAACCCATAATGAGTACAGAGATTGACTCAGTATTAAAAAGTCTCCTAACAAAGAAAAACCTGGGACTGCATGGCTTCACTGCCAACTTCTACCAAACTTTCAAAGAAGGACTCATACCAATTCTCCTCAAACTATTCAAAAAAATAGGAACATGTTCCTAAGACCAAAGCCCAAGTGAGTTTTCCCCAAGACCCAAGTTGCAAGACAAAAGCTGAAAATCTGATATATTTCAGTAATAAATTAGCAATAAAAAAGAAATACATATTTTAAAAATTGATATGATGAAACAGTCCCATTCCATCATCCTGAAACCTACTTTTCTTCCTTTCTACTCTATTAAATCAAATGTCACTGCAATCATCTTGATGGCTTTCATGTATCTTTTGCTTGATTGTCTATGCATAATGCTTTGTTAAAATCCTCCCTTTGGTTTTCTCTTCTTCCCTCTCCTCTCTCTCTTTGCTTCTCTTTTTTTTTCTCTTTCATTCCAGTGAGCAGAGATGTACACCCAAATATCTAAGTTTCTCTGAAATTTCTTATGTACCCTTTGAAGCTACCGATCCACCATAGTTCTATGTTACTGGCCCCATGTCTTCCTCACCCCTCAGAAGCCCACACAGATCTAGGGCTCAGTGAGTTGGGGCACACCTTCAGAGGTCACTCAGGATGTCTGGGCTAGCTGAGTCAGGCAAGAGCATTGGAACCACCCAGGCAGCTCTGAACTCCAGGGAGAGTCATCCTGCAGCTGCCCTCAGCAGTCTGTTCCAAGATCTGTCCGCACCAGCAGTCAGGAAGTTTTCTTAACAACTCACCTAAGACATACCATCCAGATTTGGCAAGGACAGTGGCCATTCATGCTGGCCTCTCCCAGTCTTCTTTTCCAGATATGAAAAGCTTGGACTTCCCCGTGCACACACACCCTCCACTCTGCTCCTCCAGGGAGTGAGAAATTTGGCTCAGGAATTAACTCAGGACTCCCAGCTTCAGCGGGCCATCTGGAGTGACTGCTGCCTCCAGATTATGTTCACGTCCATGGATAACCAAATGGATTATCTCCAGGAATCATCTTCTCAGTGAGAAGGAGGAGGCGGAGAAAATATCACGTTCATTTCTTGCCTAGAAAAGACTGCTGACATCAGCTATTTGCCCTTTTTGGCAATAATATTTGGTTGCTGCTCCATAACACAAAGTCCAAATCAGGCTTATTAGTGTCAAATTAAAAGGCCCTGAAGGGCAGCCAGGTTTTCCAGAACTGGCACTCATTGCAGCCTGGCACAGTGATAGAGCGGACAGGCCCCAGCTTGGGAGAAGTCAGCAAGGGTTTAGAGTACCCGGAATGCCTCACTGGCCCATTAACCACTGCAGGTATAATTAAGACGCATGTCCCTCCATTTCTGGATGCCATCCCTTTGTTGACAAGTTGCTGAGAGAATGAAAGCTAATGTTTACCAATTAGCCCAAGCAAAACATTGTCAGGGAGGCAAATCTGGGACAAACACAATGTCTTGCTGGTCTCCTTTAGTACATCATAAAATCGATATCAGTACATACAGCTGGTAAGAATCTCTGTCCATAAACTCAAGACACACAACCTTTCTTTATGTTCCCTTTAATCAGTGGTTCTCAGTCAAGTGCAATTTTACCACGGGACATTTGTCAATGTCTGGAGACATTTTTGGTTGTCACAACTGGGAAGGGAATGCTGCTAGCATCTAGTGAGCAGAGGCCAGGGATGCTGCTAAGCATCCTACAGTGCACAGGCCAGCCCACCAAACAAAGAGTTATCCAAAATGTCCATCATGCCAAGGTTGAGAAACCCTGCCTTAAATCAATATAATTTCTACTTCTAGCCTCCCATTCTTCTGGCAAATTGATTAATGTCAGTTATTATCGCTGTTTTTTGAACCAGAGCTGTACCACAGTCTGTGGTCTTTAGGGCTGAGCCAAGGTTAGATGAGGGGTACTATACTTAGAAAACATGGAATCTTAGCCAGATGTGGTGGCTCATGCCTGTAATCCCAGCGCTTTGGGGACTGAGGCGGGCAGATCACTTGAGGTCAGGAGTTCAAGACCACCCTGGCCAACATGGTGAAACCCCATCTCTACTAAAAATACAAAAATTAGCTGGGCATGGTGATGCATGCCTGTAATTCTAGCTACTCAGGAGGGTGAGGCAGGAGAATCACTTGAACCCAGGAGGCAGAGGTTGCAGTGAGCTGAGATGGTGCCACTCCAGCCTGGGGGATGTAGTGAGACTCTGTCTCAAAAAAAAAAAAAAAAAGAAAAAAAGAAAACATGGAATCTTCTGGGAGGTTGTCAAGGCCCCATCTGCCTGAGACCCTTTGTCCTTCCTTCTCCATTCGGCAGTTCAGTGACATCCAGAGTTCCATAGCACTTTCTCCTCTTCTGCCCCTAGCATGGGCGAATCCCTTTATCTAGTCTCTTTTCCCTGTTCTTTCTGCCACTTTACCTCTTCTTGCCCTCTTCTTCCTCTCAGTACTTAGGAAATTTCCTGAGAAAAGAAATTTCTCAGGCCACCTCTACCTTCATCTTTGCCATATACCTCCCCTGACAGCCTCGTTTGACTAAAGAAGAGGGAAAATAGGACAGAGTGGGGAGAAAAAAATATATATAAATTAATATTTAAAATATTATGCAGCAGTTACAAAGGCAACAGTGAAGTCTGGTTAAGGAGCTTGTGCCATCCTTGCCCTGCACCATTCAGGAGTCCCCAAGCCTTCTTCCCACAGCTCTGCCTTTCATGCTTGTGGGTGGTGGGAGGTTAGTAACGTTGGTTATCAGATAGGTTAACCTAAGTCATCATCACACTCGAATGAGAAAGATTTTAAGGTCTCAGCCCTGGAGAAGGTTTTATGTCAACATTTCCACATTGACATAAAAATAAAAACTTTCAGCCAGGCACGGTGGCTCATGCCTGTAATCCCAGCACTTTGGGAGGCCGAGGTGGGTAGATCACCTGAGGTCAGGAGTTCGAGACCAGCCTGGCCAACATGGTGAAACCCCATCTCTACTGAAAATACAAAAATTAGCCTGCATGATGGCGGGCACCTGTAATCCCAGCAACTATGAAGCTGAGGCAGGATAATAGCTTGAACCCGGGAGGCAGAGGTTGCAGTGAGCCAAAATTGCACCATTGCATTCCAGCCTGGGTGACAAGAGCAAAACTCCACCTCAAAAAAAAAAAAGGAATGAAAAGTTGTATATTTGTAGTCTCAATAATTAGAGCTGGCCTATCTGTGTCAGAGTTACCCTAACAACAATAAAAACTCCTTTCAGAAGTGATCCTACAGCATCATTAAAATTACAAAGAACCATTCTGAACCCCCAAATCTCTTTTTCTTAGATTCTATGCGGTGGAAATAAAAAGTGTTTTATAACTGAACATTGTTTATAGAAGAAAAAAATACAGGGAAAAAAACCCTAAAAGTTCATTAATAGAGAAATAAATTGGGAAATGAATGAATTGGGGTATGTCCCTACTATGTATGACAGTTAATGTTATGTATCAACCTGACAGGACCACATGTCTAGATATTGGGTCAAACATTATTCTGGCTGTTTCTGTAATGGCGTTTTTAAGATGAGATTAATATTTAAATTCATAGACTCTGAGAACAGCAGATTACCCTCTCTGATGTCTGTGGGCCTCATTCAATCACAAGAAGGCCTTAATAGAACAAAGACTCTCTGTCTTGAGCCAGAAGAAATTCTACCAGCCAATTGTCTTTGGGCTCTGACTGCAACTTTTCCCTGGGTCTCTAGCCTGTGGCCAGTCCTGTAAGTTTTAGACTTAACCAAGCCTTCACAATTGCATGAGTCAATTCCTTGATAAATCCATCTCTCTTTCTATCTATTTATCTGCACTTTCTGTTCTGTTTCTGTGGAGAACCTGGACTAATACCCCATGGATTATTATGCACCTATGAGTTGGCTCTACACCTAGGAGCCTGGAGGGATTTTTATGATGCATTATTAAGTGGAAAAAGCAAGATGTGGAGATATGTGTTGTAAGAGAAGCAGTGGCCAAAAATGTGCTTGTTTCTATTGGCTAGAGAAAGATAGGAAAGAAAACATGACAATTTTTTTTTTTTTTTTTTTTTTTGGAGACAGAGTCTCGCTCTGTCACCCAGGCTAGAGTGCAGTGGTGCAATTTCGGCTCACTGCAAGCTCCGCCTCCCAGGTTCACACCATTCTCCTGCCTCAGCCTCCCAAGTAGCTGGGACTACAGGTGCCCGCCACCACGCCTGGCTAATTTTTTGTATTTTTAGTAGAGATGGGGTTTCACCGTGTTAGCTAGGATGGTCTCGATCTCCTGACCTCATGATCTGCCTATCTTGGCCTCCCAAAGTGCTGGGATTACAGGTGTGAGCCACTGTGCCTGGCCGATAAGTTTTAATAGTGGTTATCTGAAAGGGGTGTAGGGAGGTAAAAAGAAACAATTGAAACATGAAAATAGTCATCAGATAATGTTGATGAAAATTGTAGAATATTAAATCCTCCAATATCATTAAAAGTAGGAAAGTACTAAATATGCCTATAGGCTGGGATTAGAAGTTAAAAATTGAAAAAAATTTAAATTGATATGTTTTGGGATTGGGATTTGGGGGGACACTTTTTCTTGGATATCTGATACTTCAATATTATAATAATTAAAATATATATATTCCTGGGTATGAGCCCCAACAATTCAGATTTTATAATGTAAGCAGGGGTCTGGGAGTGTGAGAATCAGTACTTTTTAAATAAAGACCCCCAGAGTAATTCTTGATGCATCACTGAGTTTGGGAACTACTGCTGCTAATTCAATAATTATTCTTTCAAGCTAGGATACACTTGATTTTTCCCTGTAAACGGTTAGTGAAAGAGGGCCATCAGGGTGAACAGGAGAGAAGTCCCGGAGCCTTGCTTAGCCTCATAGCTGAGTGGCCTGCCCCTGAGTCCCCCCTGTACCCCCTAAGAAGGTCTGATGATCTGGCCTTTCTGAGGGACAGGGAAATCAGACTGGAGGTGCAGGCCATTCTCTGCTCCCACAGCTCCACAGTCATATCCACTCACTTGCCATTGCTCTTTCAACTGCCAACTTTTGTTTCAGAAATGCAGACATTTATATGGCACTGTAGAGTGACTTTCTGTATCTTATCTCATTGGATCCTCCCTTGTTCCTGACAAGGTAGATAGAGATCTGTTGTTGCTATTGTCTCTGTCTACAGATGAGTCTTGGAAACTAGTTAGATGACCTCTTGCAACCCAACTGTTTCATAGAAGAGATGGAACCTTGAACCCCAAGTCTGCCTTTCAAATTTCTTTTTTCCCATTCCACCCACCACACAGCCTTCTCACCTTATTTAAATTGTTTATTGAAGGGCATCCTTCTTTGCATTCCTTAAATATCCAGCCTTTAATCTTCGATGATTACACGTGAAAAACATTTTCTTATGATTGACATAGGATTTGACACATGCTGTTTTATCTTTGTGTTTGCTTTCCTTGTTCGCTGTTTTGCATCTGCTTTTGTTAGTCATTCCATGTGGGGGTTTAACTTTATACTGTATGCATCACAGATTATTCAGGGTAGAGTTTTACAAACATGTTTGGGACAATGCAAACTGAAATTGGCAAGATGTACTTTCCCCCTAAGTAGAAACTATTGTTCCCTTGACAGGATGGTTCATCTTTTTCATTCCAAGGACACTTGAACAATGAGTTTGAAAGTGGCTTCCCAGGAGGCAGAACAAACAACACCACACCTGAGAATTAAAGCAGAAAAGCATCCTGAAATTTGTGATAAGAGTGTAGTCCTCCAGTTTAGGAAAACTTTCCTGGTTTAAAAAAATATACAACATGGAGTAGAACCAGGTCCACAGGCAGCAGCAGGAGCATATCATCACTGCTAGCAGAATGCTCTGGTAACTGGATTTTTGTTCCTGACAAAATGAGAAGGTCTGTTTTTTGATCATGGAAACATTTTCCCAAAAGAAACCCAAATATATTTTCAAAGTATTTCCCAAGTGTCAGTAACTATTAAGTAGAAAACACTCATTAGTCAACAGAGTAGAGGAAAAAAGGAGCTTCGAGTTAGGGCACTCACTTGGTCAATTTTGAAGATCCACAATGTTTTGATTAAGAGCCAATGAATCATGCAATACGTTTTATTATCCAAGGTAGAACAAAGAAGTTGAAAAATTCTTGAATGAACTGCAAGGGCAACTGATTTAGTGAGCAATCTGTCTGAGAACCAAATTCCTTCTGCTCAACTCAAAGTGCAGTTGACTCTGACCTTTAGTTCATGGGGGGTGGTTGTGGAGTCTGAAGCTGAGTTCATTAATGCATCAGTCTCAGCTAGTCTTAGTGAATATCCTTTCTTATCATCCTGGAACTTCAACATCCTGGTTGGATGTGTTTCCTTAGTAACTTGGGGAACTAGAGCCACCCCACTTCCTTTCCTCTCTCCTAAAAATCAAAGGCCTTGATTTTGTGTCTTGATCTCTTTTTCTAGCGTCACATCCAAGAAAAAAGTTGAAGAAAACATCAGCATGGCATTTGCAAAAGAGCTGGTGACCTAGAGATAGAGCTGTAGGCCATTCTAGAGGCGAAGTCAAGCCTATCTTGGTGTCAAGAGGATGGAATAGCCTTGTCTTAATAGGAAGTGAGATGCCACAGTATTATATGAGAGAGAGAGAGAGCATAGAAAGGACTTTTATTCATCTGACCCATAGTGATTGTTCCTTTAGCCTCTTATCTTCCCACTGCTTACTGGCATCAACCACTTTAATTAAGTAATCCAGATGCCCAGCCAGTCCACCTTTTTGAAGGGCACTGAAGAAGATCCCAGCTGCATTTCTGTATTATCTTCATAAGGCAGACAGGGAGATACCCTCTTGCCATTTCCTTTAGATTAGTAAAAAGAGCCCTCTGAATCCAACGGTTTCTGCCTAAGTGAACAATGAACCACCCTAAAAAGGAGGGAAGCGAAGGTCTTTGGAGTTATATCAAGATAGAACTGACTAAAATTAAAATTCCAAGGCAAACAGTTTTGCTATCAAACAAGTTGTCATAAATGTTTCATCACTGACTTTCCCAAAGCTCTGTCATTAAACATTAATACACAAACAGCTGAAATGTGCCCGCTTTTAGCATGGTCTCTAGTCTTCCTTTTTCCTCCTCCAATCAAGAGTAAATAAGAGGCAGCATCAGGTTTTGCTTTATAGTTTGTCAAATGCTTTGAAATATGTGATAATGCTGTAGCAACACCATAGGTGGCAATGGTATCCTTTTGCCCATTATGCAGATGAAGTTAGCCTCAAAGAGTCTTAAAGTATTTGCTCACAGTTGCTCCAACAGTATGCAAAGAACTGGCATTTGCACTTCTTCCTTTTCTTAGACTGGTCAGTTACATTATAGTTCATTCCAAATTTTGGGAAACTGTTGCAGTTGTTTTTTAAAAACGAGATGCCTCCATGGTGCACTGATGCAAGGCAATTACAATACTGAGCAAGTATTGTGAAACCACAAGTATGTGTGTTCATGTACATGTGATGAATAGAAAGAGTTCTGGAACTCTGCACACACAGTTGGTGACAGAGTTTACTTCCACGGTGGTGTGTATGATGGGGGTGGAGTGCCTTCATTATTTACTTCATATACTCATGTGTTGTTTAACTTTTTAATGGCAAAGGTATGCTATGTTTGTCATAAACTTTCCCTTTACTCAAGATAGATGACTGAAACATCCTTCCTATCTCAAATCTTTTTTGCTGTCTCCAATTCTGCAGACCTGCAATAAGCAAAAAGAATATTGTTATTCTATTTTTTGCTGTAATATTTTATTTTTTGTTGTAATATTGTTGTTTTCTGTTGCTTATTATCCTGTTATTATCCATGACAGTAAACACTGATGCACATAACCAGTGCCCCATAATATACCAACCATGCTTGCTGTCATTAGAGGCAGTTCATGAACAAGGAACTAACAAACACTGTCTCCTTTGTAGGTGCAAGACACTTTCCCATGTTAGCCAATTTGAGTCACTCACTACCTATGCAGAGTAGGCATACTTAACTCTGGTTCTGTAGACGATAAATCCAGAACTCAGAGTAACAGTAACATGCCCATGTTCACACACACAAATACATGGCAGAGCTGCACTAGTGCCTGTTCCATACCACGATGCCTCCTGGAAGCCAGTTTGGTAAAATTATTCAATTTATATTCAATCTTATATTTCAGTGAAACATAAGATTCAGGATAATGATTTTTGGGGTTTTTATTTCTGTTTTTATGAGACCATTGAGTTTCATTCCTCTTGCCAATAATCTATATGACCCTAGTTTATCACGATAAAGAAGTCCCATGGGAGGAAAAGAGGGGCCGTTGGTTAGTGTGATTTTGTTCAATATAAATTTTATGAGCTAAATATAATTTTTGGTAGCAGAGACATTTTGAGTTAGAGTTGATGACTGAGGCTTTCACAGCATCTCAAGCTACCTCTTAATCCCAAAATGTCCATTCATACATTGTTGTCTCCTATGGTCTTTTCCCTTGGCCCAGCCCACCTCTCAGTGCAGGGACATGAAGGCTTCCATCTTGGGAGGATCAGATAGGTTGCAACTCATGAAGCATGTTTGTTCCCAGATAGTACTGTACTTTCCCTCCACCCTCAAGGGTCACAGTAAAAAACGTCAACTGGAAAAAGAAATCCACTTAGTTTTTATTAAGCTACTTGACTTTTCCAAGGGTCTTTAACTTCCATCTTGGTTAAATGGTGATTGGACACTCAAGAAATGGCCTCAACTCTCTCAAGTAAGTCTACAGGTTTGTTAAGGACCAGAAAAATTTAAAAATCCCAGAAGGGAAGGTCACCAAAATATTAGCAGTGCTTCTGTGAAGTGACAAGATTGGAGTGCTATTTTTAGTTCTTGCCTTACACTTTTCTCTTTTTTCCAGATTTTCTACAACAAACATGTATTCACTTTTTAATCACAATAAAATGTTATTTTTTTTAATTCTGAAAAGCACGATGCAAGAAGCTTTACATGCAGTATTATCCTAGTTCTGTCACCATGTGCTTACAAAATTACTGGGGAGAAATAAGTCAAAATGTTTACAGTGTCTGTTCCTAAGTAAAGGCACTATGGTTTATTTTTTTCTTTATATTTTTATGTGTGTTTCAAATTCTCTCTAAAGAGCCTATAGAGGATTTATAACCTTAAATAATGAACGTATTTTTAAAGGCTTGAAATTTGAGGAGGAGTGTGAGAAGGGGAGATTCTATGAAATTCCACAATGTTGTTACTATTCCTGTAGTAATGATATATACCCTTAATTCCTGGAATAGTTGAGATTTCTCCAAAATGCCTAATTTATACTTGGAGAATAATATATCCATCTTTTAGGATCTGGGCCCCAAATACTCTAATTTCTCCTAAATTGACTTAAGTTATTTCAAAATATCTAATGAGCTTATAATTATCTAATGAGCCTCGCAAAATATCTCATGAGCATCTACACTGTGCCAGGTATCCTGCTTGGGGCTGCTTGAAGCATGCTATCGTCTTCAGGTCATCTCTTTTTCCTGGTGTCCCCCAGGTACTCTCACTTCCCCCAGGTAATCTCACTTCCCCTACGCATGCTTGTCTCAGGGACAGTTCACTAAAGGGATCCAGACAGACATCACAACTCTTTGTGCTCTTTCCTTTCATTTTTTTCCTTTCTTTCACTAGGATCCAGAGGTAGAGTTATTTTTACTGGGTCAGTCCCTATTATCACAAATGAGATTTCACATCTGAGACATGATGGTCTTTTGACTTTTCAAGTCACCATCGAACTCCGTTGTAAGATGGCATTAAATGCAGTAGTTGGAGATGAAAGAGGAGACCTAATAAAGGAATTGGAATACAGGCATTAGCTTTCTGATTCTGTTAGTCATCTGTTTTGTTCATCATCAAAATTATGACTGAATCTTATACAGTAGCCATTGCTTATAAAGAATATTCCTCTGGCCAGCTGCGTCTAATTTCAGACATTGTTACACTAAATACAGTAAAGGTCTTTGGCAAAACTATGAATTAATCAATTATGCCAGACCAGTTTTTTAGGCATATAAAGAGTTCTGAATTTAGGACTTGGTTTCAAACTGGAATTTTTTGCCTTAGATGAAAACTTTAATTTAAAAAAGGGAGAGGGCTATCTTTTCTAGGAGGTGAAAACCATGTCTAGAAATTGCAGATGTAAATCAGAGCAGTTAAGCAGCATCAAAAAAAAGAAATCTGTTTGTGGAGTTAAAAATTCCTCCGTTGACACAATACAGTAAATGCAATATGGTGACACAAACCATTGAAGTAAATACCAGCTCTAATAATAACTGTATATCAATTGGAAAATATTGTTATCATGTGTATGCTAGCTCCCCAGCCATAGCTTTTTAAAAGCGGAACACAATGTGTAATCACTCTGTCCCCGTTGCAGAGAAAGAAATGATTGATTGTTTGATCCCGGGAAACATCAGTGCTGCCTAATGGGTCCTTAGTGCTAAGAATAACGGAGGAAAAAACTCTGCGTGTCATTTGATAACCTCCCTGGCTAAGGAGAAGAGTTTGGGAGGGAAATAGAATAAGAAAAGAGGCAACTTAATTTCCCAATTAATCTCACTCTGCTTCTGACATAATTCTGGATGGCATCGAATATTAAAAATTGGCATGTCCCACATTTATATTCTTCCGCTCCATGCTGCCTCCTATCCATCTCTGTCAGATTTTCTCTGCAGAACAGGAATAGAACTCCCCAAGGACTTGTGGAAAGAGAGAGGAAAAGAGTAGAAGTCCTCCCTAAACTTCCCAATACTTGATTCAGTTTTCACCTGAAGTTCAAAACCATTCCACCTGAGGTGGTGCGAAGAGATTAAAAGGTGTTCTCACAGTGATGGTTTAAGCAGGCCCACACTCCTTGACATTCCCTTTCAAACCTGGAGCCTAATTCCCATTGCCTTAACTGTGAGTTGGATGTATGGACTCACTTCTAACTAATAAAACATGGCAGAAATGACCATGTGAGACTTCTGAAACTAAGCCATAAAAGGCATCACGGTTTCCTTCTTGCTCTTTCTTGGATCGCTCAATCTCAGGGAAGCCACCTGCCATGTTGTGAGGACTCTCAAGCAGTTTTGTGAACAAGCCTGTGTGACTAGCAACTGCCAATAGCCAGCCAGGAACTGAGGCCTCCTGCCAACAGCCACATGAATGAGCTGTCGTGGGAGCATATTCTCTAGCCCCAATTTTATCCTCATAGTAGGTCATCAGTTGGCAGTAGGAGAACATCCTGTTATACAGAAATGTTCATTGTAACTATGGGCCTTCCTGAGGCAAGGTTTTCACCTCTTAACCTCAAAGGTGAAATACAGGTTGGAGAGAGGTGCCAGCAGAAAGGTAATATGAGGACTGTTTTAAATATTATGGTTGGTTGGTTTTGTAAAGTCCATTGGAACCTTCTTGGGCAAACCGGGGGCAGCCTTTATGGTGTGTCTAGGTGTCATGAATTCCTAAAAGGAAATATTGTGATAGGGTAAGACAAATTCAAACCCTCTTATTTTCTATGTGGTTAATGGGATCTCCTGGGGGCCCAAGTTGAAATCCTCAGTTACTCCTGACATCGAGCCCAATCAGCAGCTTGCCTGCATTTTTAAAGACTCTGAGCTAAAGCTGCTCAGCTCAGCCACTCCCATCTTCCCAACTATACAAAACTCTGTGACCTAATACATGTTCATTGATCTAACTATTACATTTTTAGGTAATGTGTTATACACAGTGATAGACAACATATTCACCTTTCCTCTTGAGCACCTTGATAACTAACATTTAAACCTTGAACTTGTGTTCTGAGATAGCATTATATTCCCTAACTGCTTTCAGACAGATTTAATGAGTTTTATATCTTTCAGCTATGTGGTTGCCATGTACAGTTTGGCAGTTGAAATCATCTTATTCATCTCCTCATTCTTTGGATGTAAAGTGGCCTAGGTGTGCCCATAGTCAGTGGCAGAGATGCCAGTGTTCCGATTAGGATGGATACTTGTAATAATTTAAATGTGGCAGAGTTTTAAAATATATTAGTAGCAGAGACCAGAATTCCTCTTAGGAAGACACAGCTGTCTCTGGAAAAACACTTTAATGAGATTCTAAGGAACAAGATAAGGTCGTAAGGGCATAGATTTGGCAGAGGGTCGTTTTTTTGGAAATAATTCCATTACAACAGTGGAAGTGGTGGTAGGAAGAAGTGAGAGGGGGACCAGGTGACTAAGAGGGAAATGGCTGGGGGTGTTTAAGGAACAGAAATTTTCAGCATTAAATTTTGAGCAGTTTGCATTTCTGCAACAGAACTTCCAAGACTTTCAGGAAAATGCTCTGCTTGTGTGAGTCATTCATTTAATGGAAATTAAGAAGAAAGGGCTGGCAAGGTATGGAAACTGAGACCACAGAGGAGTTATTTGGCAGAACAAGGAGCTCAGGGCCATGGGTGATTCACAAACACCTAAAGCCCCCAAGGAATTTAAAGAAGTCTTAGAGACAACATTAGGCTTCTCAAAGTCTATGAACAGCAGGTCTGGGTCAAGCAAGGTGACCCAGCTGACATCTGAATTATGTGTATTGCTCCTTTGTTTGTATGTTCAGAGTTATCTCTCTCTGGATTAGGATGTTACCTAGACTTTACCTTTGTTCTATTTCTCCAGACTGTGATGTTACCTAGACTTCATCTCAACATATGGTGACACATCTCATCATAGATGACTTCCTGGTTGTGTGGCGTGTGTGTGTGTGTGTGTGTGTGTGTGTGTGTGTATGTATGTGTATGTGTTTCTTGGATTTTTCTAAAGTGTTACAACCTTTAGTATGTATAACAACTCAATGAGGTAGACAGTATGTTTTTATTAGTTCCAGCCGCTTTATCAGAATACCATAGACTGAGTGGCTTAAATAACATTTATTTCTCACAGTTCTGGAGGCTGGAAGTGTGAGATCAGTGTGCCAGCATGGCCAGGTTCTTGGTGAAAACCCCATTCCTGGTTTACAGATAGCCATCTCCTCACTTAGTGGAGAGCAGAGAGAGGAAGCAAATTGTCTCATGTCTCTTCTAAAAATGGTACTAAGCTCAGCACGAGTGCTCCACACTCATAACCTAATTACATCCCAAAGGCCCCTTCTCCAAGTACCACCACATTGGAGATTTCAACATATGAATTTTGGAGGGACACAAACATGCAGTCATAACATACTACTACTACCATTATTACAGAGGAAGAAACCAAGACTTAGCTGTGTGTCTTGAGACATTTATGTAACTAACAAATAGGGGCGTCAGGATTCAAACTGGGCTTGTTCAGCTCAACAGCCAAAACTGTTAAGCATTGTGCCATGCCATGTTCCTACCGAAAAGGGGGGAAATGTTGCAAAGGAATCCAAGGGGAGAAAAAGGGTCATGATAATAAAGCAGTGGGCTGCAAGTCTAACAAA
The DNA here is from genome assembly GCF_000951035.1 of Colobus angolensis palliatus. Classification (NCBI taxonomy): domain Eukaryota; kingdom Metazoa; phylum Chordata; class Mammalia; order Primates; family Cercopithecidae; genus Colobus; species Colobus angolensis. The sequence continues at coordinate 8,091,017 of NW_012115821.1, forward strand.
ATCACAAGAGGAAAAAATCCAAACAGGCAAGATGTGATGCAAATGCATGAGTAGAAGAAATCATTGTCACTGGGGGGCGTCTGGAAGCCTTCTGTGAGTATGTGGGACTTGAGACACATGCGGAAGAATAGATAGGACTGAGGGAGGCAGAAAACATTCTAATCAGGTAAACACTAGGGGTGATTATGACCAGAGGATAGGAATGATCTGGCATGTTTGCAGAGAAAACCAGGATGAATAGGGAGGAAGAGAGAGGAAGAACAGGATGGATGAAGGTGGGTAGAAGAGGGCAAGTTACGGAGGATTCTGAATGTGAGTTGAAGAGCAATGAGGAGCTTTAAACTCTTGAGCCGGGCTATGGTTGGTGCAGAGCACTCTGCATTGGGTCTGCCCTTGCTCCTGAAATGCTGTCACCACATACTGCATGCTGCTGCTTCCTTTTAAGAGCAGGGATCATTTCCTATTCTTCCTGATAATCCGCCTTCATTCTTAGAACAGTACCTAGCATACAAAAGGCATTCGTTCAAAGATGAATTAGTAAATGAATAAATGAATGATCAGGAAATGAGGGGCGAGAAAGTGAGGCAGTGTAGAGCGGTGGTAGAGTCAGACCTCATGACTGTCTACTCACTTTCCACTTATGGTCTGGGTGTCTTCAGACATGTGTCTCCCTAAGCCTCAGTTTCCTTATCCAGCAAATAGAAGTAATAATAGTGTCAGCCTTCTTGGGCTGTTGTGAGGGTTAAATGAAACAATACATGTAATACATTTACCATAATACTGCCCATAAAATAAGCATAGAATAAGTTACATCTCTATAGAATGTATAGAATATATCAGGGTCACAGATCAACTTCAGTATGCTAGACCAAGAGAACATAAACCCTAGGAATTAAAAATTGTTGGGAGATTCTTAGACCTTCCTCAGAATTCAAGAGTGAGCTAAATTTTGGTTAAGTCTCAAAGGGCATACTGACCTCACCTGGCCTCAGGATTTTAATTGGAGAAATCCGTGGGAATGTGATTATGGCCTTGAAAGCTCTGCCGGGGTGGGGCAGGGTGGGGGGTGCAGGTGTTGACTAAAACAGTGACAAAACTACAACTGTTTTAGAAAGATCTTTCTGGTGGTCATGTGGGTGGTGGCCTAGGGAACAGTGGGACTGGAGAGTGTCACTGAGAGGCTACTGAAGTAGCCCTAGTAAAGATGGTGAGGGCTTGAATTAATGCTGAGACTGCGAGGATGGAGGAAAGAACTTAGATTTAAGAGGCTACAAGAAGGCACTGCATTGGATTTAGAGACTGTTGGGAGCAAGTGAAAAGACAAAGACGTGGGTAAATGAGGATGTCAACTTGGGCCCCAGGAGATACCATTAACCAAATGCAAACTCAGAGGGGTTGAATTTGTCTTACCACATCACAATATCGCCTTTTAGGAATTCATGACACCTAAACACACAAAGGCTGCTCCTGATTTGCCCAAGAATATTCAAACAGACTTTACCAAAAAAAAAAAAAAAAAAAGAAGGAAAAAATTCTTAAGACAGTCCTCATATTTACCTTTCCCCGGCACCTCTCTCCAACCTATATTTCACCTTTGGTCTTGAGAAGGGAAAACTTTGCCTCAGGAAGCCCCATAGTTACAATGAACATTTCTGTATAACAGGATGTTCTCCTGATTCTAACTGATGACCTACTTATGAGGACTAAGATTTCAAATAAATAAATGCTGGCATCAAATTCCCACCCAACAAAAGAATCAGAATGAGATTTGACTTATACGTGTGTGTGTGTGTGTGTGTGTGTTTGTGTGTGTGTGTGTTACCCCTAGCGTGCACACATACAGGAATACATGTTTATGGAACACACTGCCTCAGAGAACTCCCTTTAATCGGTCTTGGTATCACCATGGTAACGTGAACAGAAGCAGTACTCCTAATAATGGAGGGAAAACCTGCAGCTTTGTGATACACACCCCTGGGGAGAATTTCAGCCACCATGTGTACCACAGCAGCATAGATGCTCAGAATAAGCCCATGGGTTCTGTTTATCTTTGGCTGCTTCTAATCTTCCTCCTATCTGCTGTTTCAATCAGCCTTCCCTCAGGATCACAGAGCACCAGTTCTCATCCTTGTCCTTGCTGCTGAAAAATGCTTCCCCACAAGCTTCCTTTGGCTATCGTGAGAGGGGGCTTTCCCTACTTAGGCGACATGGTGCGGAAATAAACAATTCTGCTCTACCTTAAAGTTATTTGAAATTATATGTTATTTTTAAAATAATAATAAAAACCAGACTTCAACATGCCAGCATCATCTATTTCGCAGGTTACTTATATAAGCATGCAATGAAAATGACGTATCTGTGACCTACAGATTCAAAATACCAAGTCAGAGGTCAGCTACCTGTGAGTGAGGTTTAAGAAATGCCTACTCAGTCTCTCCAAGGGAAAATCAATCTGGCCTTTATTATTTTTCTTAAGGGAATTGGAAGTAGCACTCATTAGAGAAATCCACTTGCCTCCAACTCCATGGGGATTTAGAATTTTCCAATTGTACTTAAGTATTATATCTCTGGTAACAGTTGTCCTAAGAGAGAGCTCTTTCTTCTGTGTAATATTCAAGTAATCTTCAAAGGCTTTTTATCTGCTAAAACTGATATGAAAATGGCATTTTATTTACCAACTCATCTCTAAGTATCAAATCATTACTTTTCTGTTTTGTATACAGTATCATCTACAAATGTTCTGAACATTTGAACAGTCAATAACTTTTCTATTCTGTGTTTCAGTTGAAACAGAACTTTACATCATAAAGAATTTACCAGTTTTAGAATGTTTTAAAGATATGTGCCTATGTGTATTCACAGAAACATATATGCATATATACTTATATGAGTGTGTATATATGTGCACATATATGTGTGTAAGGTTACATATTATATGGTATAGAGATTGGGAGTTTGGGTTCTGGAGTCAAACTATCATGATGTGAATTCTCCCTTCTGTAAGACCTTGTGTGAGCTACTTAACCTCTCTTTCAGCTTCATCTGTAAAATGGGAACAATAATAATAACCACTTCATAGAGCTGTGATGACTAAATGAATTAATACATATTTGCTGCTTGGCAGGTAGTAAGTGCTCAGCTTAGCAAATATTAGCTATTAGAAATAGTCCAAGTAACCCATATTTTAAAAAAAACTCAGTTACCTGTGAACAAGAAACTTCTAAGTTATTGGTGTGTTTTATATGTGTTTTACACAGTTAGCAATGGTAATAGCATTATTGCTCCTGTTTGCTCTTCTTGAAGACAGTGAATTCTTGGTGGCCCTCTGCTGCCACACTCTCAGCTTTTCTAACTCTCTGGGCAAGTTCCAGGTCCAAGGCTTTCTCCAGCAGAGTTAGTCATGCAGGTGGACTCTCCATCTTGTGAAGGCTTCAGCTTGTCTGACAGCAAATTAAATCGATGTAGAGAAAGCTGTTGCAGGTGTGTTGTTTCTTGATATGGTTGGTGGGTGGCAGTGTTTCACTCAGTTTTGAGAATTTTTCTTCTTACTGTTGTTAGTGTTGCTGGAGTGAAAGAATGTGCAGCTTCTAGGATGAGGACACATATTCGAGCAGGAGGAAATAATAAGGGTGGTTCCTCCACATCGAGCTCTCCGTCTGGCCGGGGACTGCAGTCTGCTCTGTGGACCATCCCCACACCCACCCTCACCAGTGAGGCGAGGCCCAGACTAGGCCTGAATTCAGTAGCCTGAAGTCCAGTCCACATGTATACATTTGCGCATTCAGACAGCACCAAGAAAACAACCACGTTTAGGATGCTCTTAACCTCATTTTTAACAGACTTAGAATAGTTGTAGATTCACAGAAAAATCAAACAGATAGTACAGAGGGTTCTAATATACCCAGTTCCAAGTTCCCCTGATGTTAATATCCCACATTTGTATGGTACATGTGTTACCATCAATGAACCAATATTGATAAATTGTTATTCACTAGAGTCCATACTTTATTCTGATAGCCTTAGTTTTTACCTGCTGTCCCTTTTCTGTTCCAGGATTCTATCCAGGCTACCAGGTTACAGTGAGTTGGTCATGTCTCCTTTGCTCCTTTTGGCTGTGATAGGTACTTTCCTTGTTTCTAATGACTTGGACAGTTTAGACGAGTATTGGATACATGTTTCATAGGTTGCCCTACTATTAAAATGCTGTCTGGTGTTTTTGTCATGATAAGACTGGTGTTTTGGGCTACTGGGGGGTGGGGCAGGGGGAAGGCCACAGAGGTAAAGTGTCATTTTCATCACATCTTATCAGGAGTACATAACATCAACATGATTTATAGCTGTTGATGTTGGCTTTGATCACCTGGATGATATTGTTGTCATGTTGCTCCACCTTAAAGGTACTTTTATTTTTTGTTCCTCCGTTTATGCCACACTCCTTGGAAGGAAGTCACTATGCATAGCCCACATTGAAGGAGTAGGAATGTACGTTCCCCCTCCTTGAAGACGGAGTATCTACATAAATTATTTGGAATTTTGGAATTGCCATGGGAGATTCATGTAGTCATTTTTCAAGTGAGACTATATAAAAGGAAATTGACCAAAGAGAAAATTATGGTCAACAGATGTGTAGAGATGAAGAGAAAATCTTGAAAACAACAAAGGAGAAAGTCAGAAGTAACATTTCTCATCTGTTTTTGAGAATTACCTGTATAGTCAGACAAGTACTCAGAACTAATGTTCAAAAATATTTAGTGCTACATTACATTATGTGAAATACTTAAAAAAAGAAAGCAAGTAAAATATTCAAACAAATCATGGGACATTCATGTAACTGTTAGGTCAAAAATGTATATATACATCATTTTTATATGTGTGTGTGTATATGTATATATATGTATGTATAATTATTTTTAAGAGATGGGGTCTTGCTATGTTGCCCAGGCTGGACACAAACTCCTGAGCTTAAGCAATCCTCCAGCCTCAGCCTCCCAAGCAACTGAGACTAAAGGCTCATGCTACTATGCCCAGCTCTCTGTATATAAAATTACTGGCATGGAAATACAGTAATGGTATGCTATGAATGAATTAAAGCAGGTTATACAGCCATATGTCTGGTTATGATTGTTTCATTATAAAACAAGTGTATTATATAAACACACATGTGTGTGTATATACAACATTTATAATGTCTGACAGGTTAGTTAATACCAAAAAAATACTTTTATTATGACCAGCTGGTAGGATTACATGTAATTTAGAATATTCCTTTTTAATACCTAAAATTTCTGTTTTCTTTAATAACTTTCTACTTATCTAATAAAACAAAAATTAAAAGAAAATGACCTAAAGCAAAAGATTTACTGACAAATATAACACTAGCATGTTGTGTTAGTAATCCAAGTTGTTAGAAATCCACTATATGCCAGCTTCTTAAATGCCTCTAGTAGGACTTAAAATAGAGAAGTAAGGCAAGATCTTTAGTGGTTGTTTTTAATACTGTTTCCTATAACACCATTAATCCAAATTATAGGTACTTCTTCTTTTTTTTTTGAGACGGAGTCTCGCTCTGTCGCCCGGCCTGGAGTGCCGTGGCCGGATCTCAGCTCACTGCAAGCTCCGCCTCCCGGGTTTACGCCATTCTCCTGCCTCAGCCTCCCAAGTAGCTGGGACTACAGGCGCCCACCACCTCGCCCGGCTAGTTTTTTGTATTTTTTAGTAGAGACGGGGTTTCACAGTGTTAGCCAGGATGGTCTCGATCTCCTGACCTCGTGATCCGCCCGTCTCGGCCTCCCAAAGTGCTGGGATTACAGGCTTGAGCCACCGCGCCCGGCCCTACAGGTACTTCTTTATCCATGATGGAACTGGACTCCAAGAACCCTCTGAACCCAAAGGCCATGTTGTTCCAGTCTCATTCCCATCTTCTCTGTTGCCCACAGTGGGTCTCAGCTCAGCCCTTCCCAATCTCAGTAAACCCCCACCATCCTCTTTTCTGGCATCCCACCTCCCGGGCTGCTCCCTCCTGCCTATCCTAATCCCTTGAGTTTGCTCAGCTCCTCCCCTCTACTTATGAGTCTTCCACAAAGCTCAGCCTATGCACTCGCTCCCTGAGCATCACAATAGGAGAGGCTTTGTCATTGGCCTCAACCCTTTTAATGTCAACCTACTCCTTCACTCAAATCAAAAATGGATCAATAGAGCCAAACTGTAAACATGCCAGTCTTCCTATGTTGCCTTTCTTCTCTACTTTTCATCTCCTAGAAGTGCTCTCCCCTCAGCTGTCCATTTTCTAGCCCTCTCTTTCCTTTAAAGTACGAGTTAATCACCCCCACCCTCAAATTTTCCAGCTCCCCTAAAGCGTATGATTTTTTTCTCTCTTATTTTTGCAAGCATCTGTTGTCTCTACAACTGGTTCTCAGTGGAAGCTATGCTGGTCTATTATATTTTCATTGTATCCCCCAAGAGTAGGACTCATTTTCTCATAGTCAGGTACTCCTGGTGCCTAGGATAATGAAATGCATACATTTGGCCTCAGTAAATGTTTGTCATTGCTCATGACTATGTGGCCGTCACAGTGAGAAAGAACTAAAGATGTAGCAAGTGAATTTGAGGTAAGAGTCAGTACAATGTTAGGAACCCTGCCTCTGGAACCAAACTGCCTCTAAGCTCTGTTGCCCACAGGCTGAGTCATCTCCTGCTTCTTACTCACCCTCTCTGAGCCTTTCCTCATGCGTAAAATGGGAATAATGATGGCACCTACCACTGAGAACTGGGATGAGGATGAAATGAGTTGAGTCATGTGAAGTACTCATTGTTTGCAAGTTGTCAAGCCAGGTTAGCTGTTATCATCATTAACTGGTTTGTGAATTCCACCTTCAGAATCACACAGGCTGTGAGGAAAAGTCTGTCTCACAGACCACTGCTCACACAAACACAATTTAGAAATGCATACACCATTGAGGATCCAAAATGATGTTTCGTACCTGTTTTACAATGTGCCTGGGACTTGTTTGAATCAGGTAGGGCAAGATGACAGGCATGGAGACAACTGCATTTGAAAGAAGAGTTTGTTACAGTTCCAAGACGAGGGGGCACACAGTGCCATGCAGGGGCCGCAAGAACAGCCAGAGTTAGTCAGGAGTCAGAAGGAACAATGAGAAAGCATGGGCAGTGGCCTTTATTACTATAGTGGCAGCAAGTTTTTGGGTGAGGACGTCCTTTACAGGGTAGGATGCAAAACACAGATGTTGGAGTTTGTGGCCAGAGGATTTGTAATACCAATTCCAAGTGCTTGCAAAAAACACAGGGAAATATGAATGCAAACAACTTTGGCCGTGAGTTTGGCCCATGATTTCAAGATGCCAAATCATCAATTACGTAGTATCAAGAACAATTATTACACTAGCCCAAGCCAATTCCTCACCACAACTGCTCTTGCCTGCAGTTTTCAATGGCCACAATCCTTTCCAGTGATGTTTGTAATTTTTGTTGACTTCTTGAAGTGGCGTCACTGGGCCTTGGGTTTTATTTAAATCTCCTATTGTTTGGCTCATTTTGGTTGATCTCTCTCCTCCTCTTTGACTCAGCTTTGACTACACCTGAAGAAGGGTTTGCTCCGTTTTGCACTCTTTCTTCTGTGTACAAGGGTTGCTCCTTTTCACAGACAAGAAGAGAAACTTGGAAAACAGACGGAAGCTGAGGCTGTATTGTTAGGTCAACCAAGGACCAAGGTGGAGCTAACCTTTCAGTATTACATGCTAACCTTTCTGCTTTATGGACCGGTAGGGTCCTGGAAAACTGTTTCCCCCATCCAAAAGCCTTTTGCCAATTACTGAGAATACCTAAATCTCTAATCCTGAGGCCAGTCTGTGCTGTGGCTTGGGTGAGCTGCCGACTGAGGTCTGCTGAAATTATCCCACTGTCAAGACAGGACCCAGCTACGGCCCAACACCCTTCTCTTCTTCTTTTTCTAAAGAGAAGCCCCACTTATATCCATGCCAGCCACATGACTGGATAATTACAGGAAACCATGGCTCCACTCAGCTGAAAAGAAAGAATTCTTGAAGAAGAATTTCAGGCTCTTTTACTATTTCCCCCTTTTTACAGTCTGGCTCTGTGCCGTCATCCTGTCACTTTCTTTTCTCCATGCTATTTCTGCGATGCTTTCCTCCCCCCGGCAACCCCTTACCACGCCATCCTCTATTTGGATAAATGTGAGGTCTCTAATACTCAACCTTCCACTCTGAATTAGCTGAACTTCTTTCCTCTCTCTTTTTCTTTAGGCAGAAAAAAATACCTATTTCACTCTATAGCCCTTGCTTTACTATTGTATTTTTTACTATCATTCTTAAGGTGAAATATACTATGGGTAGGGAGCAATCTGTCTGGTTTTGATTTCTGCTCCTGTTTACAGAGGTTGCCACATGATTATACCCTTTAATGATGGTGGTAAACAAACAGGAGGGACTCAGACAGAATTCTAAGAGGGACTGCTTGATTTAAGTATGTATTTATGGGAATAAAGGCAGATGCCACAGGAGCCCTGGAATTTACTTCACAGTGATTGTCTTTCTTTGACACTGGCTTTTACTTTCCCAAATTGAGCATCCTGGTATCTGCACGTCTCTTTTGCTTGGAATGTCACGCTGCGGGTCTTAGGGGCTGGGACAGAACAGAGCATGCCACAAGTGCACTTGAAGGAGAGCTCAGAATCAACCAACCAAACCCCTCCAAGTTCCAATGGCAGCGCAGATTCCAGACTGAAACGCCACTGCATCTTGCTTCATTTGACTGAAACAAATGCAATCGGTTTGCATTTGACATTTATTCTTTTAGGGAGAGGCTGCCAGGGGAAGGGGCATTAACCACAAATATGACAAGGTTAAAGAACAACGGGTCTGGTCTGAAGCATTGTATTTAGATGGTTGACATCCTGGGCTCATCAATCAATATTATTGACTTGGCCAAGCTTCGGGTTGGAGTAATTTCTATAATGAGATTTAGCCTGCACCACAAAATGGTGTGTTGGGGATAAAATGTCTGAAGCCAATCTTTTATGAGATACATTTTAGGAAAATGTTCTTAATCTTAAAAATAGAACTTGTAGTGTTTGCAGCCAGGAAGATGCTTAATTAGATTCACATAGGAGTCACCAGCTGTTCACAAGACAAACAGAAATGTCTGAGGTCTCCCTGGTTCTATAAAGACAGGGGAAATGGCTCCCTCTTTTCGTTTCAAGTATGAGAGGCCCTTTAGCTAAAAGCCCTCCAGCCTGAGTGGCCAGGCTTGGCACACAGAGGCTCACTTTTTCCTTTTCCTCTGTCCTCTTGTTCTGCTCTTTAAACCTGAGGAGTTCTTAGTCACAAGAGTAAAGTGGCCACAAAGCTAAACTGCCATGTGAAAGGCAATGCCCGACCAGCCATCTGCCTGCTCCCGCCCTGGGCGTCTCCTCTCCCCACTCTCAGAGGTAAATGCTCTCTTTGCTGGATGAGTTTCTCGACCTGGGTGATGTCATGACAGAGAGGGGAACAGGGAGAGAAGACATATGAAGGAAACTGAGAGGCAGGAGGGGAGGATGGAAAGGCATTTCCAGAAAGGCTTGGTTCAACCTATATAACCAAGAATTGGGAGAAAGCATCAAGAGCATGTGGAGGGAAAATTGTGCAGCAAGGACTGAGAGAGTTTCATGGTTTGAGTGGAAGAGAGAAAGGAGACTGGAAGAAGTGTGGTTACGAGTTGTGAGTTATGAACCTTAAAAGTATAAAGACAATTTGAATGAAGTTACTAGGCTCACAGGGTCGGAGGAGAAAGAGGTCTTAGAAGTGATATGGCTCAGCCTCTCATTCAGTGCAGGAAGCCCTTTTAAGGCATTCCTATCAAAGGGCCACTCAACCTTTACTTGGATGCCTTCAGAAACAGTACATGTGCTAGTCCACTGGCAGTATAGAAGGGTAGTTATGAACACAAATGCTAGAGCCAGACTGCCGAGGTTCAAATCCAGGAGCCACCAGCTACTGATTGCACCTTGGACATGTTACCTGATACCTTGGTTACTGTACCTATAAATTGGGAATAGTAGTAGCAGAGTGCCATTGTGAGTATTAATTGTATATTTATATATACAGACATATATATAAAAATTATATAAAGTAAACATATTTATTCATCAAGTGCATGTATCACTTAGTACTTGGCATATAAGAAGTGGCATATATGTACTTGCTAGTATTATCATCACTATTATTCAGCTTGTTCCATGGATAAGAAAGTTCTTTTTCAGACTGAGTAAATGTGGCCTCTCTTATTCATGCCTGTTTATCCCATTTCTCAGCCCTGAAGTAACTCAGATCCAGCCTTAACTACCTTGCATGTGTGTCCCAAGTATTTGAAGCTAATCATTGTGACCCTTTGTCTTTCTGCCTTATATTCTAGAGGAAGAGTTCTTGCAAATGCTGTTTCTTCTGCTTGCAACACCTTTCCTTCCCATGTTCTTCATGTTCTAACTTAGACTCCATCTCCTTCAATACACCTTCTATCTGAGTACTTAACACATTACTTGCCTATTGTGTTAGGCAGTTCTTGCATTGCTATAAAGAAATATCTGACACTGGGTAGCTGACAAAGAAAGGAGGTTCAACTGGCTCACCGTTCTGGAGGCTATATAGGAACTATGGCACCACCGTCTGCTTGGTTTCTGGGGAGGCCTCAGGGAGCTTTTACTCATAGCAGAAGGCGAAGAGGGGGCAGACACTCACATGGCCAGAGAGGGGGAAAGAGTGTGGGAAGTGCCACACACTTTTATACAACCAGATATCATGTGGACTCGCTCGCCACCAAGGGCATGGCACTAAGCCATTCATGAGTGATCTGCCCCTATGATCCAAAAACTCTCACCCCACCCAGCCCCACACCCAACAATGGGAATTACATTTGAACGTGAGATTAGTGACCCACACCACATCACTCATATTCCCTGAGCATAATTATAAAATAAAGGACATAGTGTCGGCTCTCAAGGCCATTTGTGTATGTGTCACCATTTTGGCATATTACTTACACATCTCGTAAACCAGGCTTCATATGAGGTCCAGCATAGTCCTGTGTTTCGAAAATATGTGTTGAATGAATTAGGTGGAATACAGGAGAAGATGGGTGGGCATAAAGCAAAGGCCTTCTTGAAAGGCATGTAGCATTTCCCTTGGAGAATAGGGTCTTTGGAACAAGGAGGTGGGTGGGAAGAAAGTTGGCTTTTTCACACACACACACACACACACAAAAGCAAAGAATAAAAAATTATAGGCGGGCGCGGTGGCTCAAGCCTGTAATCCCAGCACTTTGGGAGGCCGAGACGGGCGGATCACAGGTCAGGAGATCGAGACCATCCTGGCTAACACGGTGAAACCCTGTCTCTACTAAAAAATACAAAAAACTAGCCGGGCGAGGTGGCGGGCGCCTGTAGTCCCAGCTGCTTGGGAGGCTGAGGCAGGAGAATGGCGTAAACCCGGGAGGCGGAGCTTGCAGTGAGCTGAGATCCGGCCACTGCACTCCAGCCCGGGCGACAGAGCGAGACTCTGTCTCAAAAAAAATAAATAAATAAAAATAAAAATAAAAAATTATAGGCATGCTTGTAGGAAACAGGTAAACCTATAATCCCATTAGCTGATCATATTTGTCCCTGTTAATGCCATCAAAAAATGAAAGTTTCTTGGGTTTTTACTTTTTGATTGCTTGGTCAGCTCTCAGACTTTGTTGCTTAGAATCCTGGTAATAGAAGAAATGAAAAGCAAAAGACAAAGAAGCAGGCAAGGGTGAATCGATTCATAGAATAAAGAACAAGGAAGGGAGTGAAGATGAGGACAGAGATGGAAGGGCCCTCTGGGTCTGGATGTGGGCAGAAAGCCTTTGAAGAGTAGAGAGAGAAGATAGTGTTTTGGTAGAAGTCACTCTTAGGAGTGTGAAAGAGTTTGAAAGTGGAGAGTCACCTTGGGAGGCTTTGTAAAGGAAATTTACTTTGCACTAAAAATGATCTCTTCTTTATAGAGTTTTCTTGTGAGACGGAGTAAAGATTTAAATGGCTTTTGATGTTCATTTTCTATCAGACTGCTATTTCTTTGAACGTGGCATAGCCCCGAGCTCCAGCCATGTGGGACCCCAGTTGTATATGGGTCATGTTCTGCTTCAGCTGGTGGATTGCGTGATAAAATCCATGGATGCTCTTGTTCCACAGGATGGTGAGTGAGGTATTGCCATAGCCACACAGCCCTAAGAGCGCGCATAGACATTACATAGAGGCTGCAATGTCTATAAATATGTGAAAGAAGCATGGGTGCAAGTCAAAGAAGCCCAGAGGTCTCTTAAAACTTCCTCTTTGGATAAACACAGACTCTTTTGTCCTAGCCTCCCAAACTTAACCAATGCTTAGTCACAATCTCTCTCTAGATACTGATCCAAAGAGCAAATTATTCTAGGGTAAAACCAGAGGAACAGTATTCCTTGCCTTTATTTTTTTCCATAGACCAATGGTAGAAATGTTACCCTGGATATAAAATTTATATAAAATACCAGTGTTCTTTTCCAGACTGGATTAATGATTTCCGTTAAAAAGGTATTTGATTTGCAAACTATGCATCCAACAAAGGACTAATATCCAGAATCTACAAGTAACTCAAATAAATCAGTAAGAAAAAAACCCCATCAAAAGTGGGAAAAGGGCATGAATAGACAATTCTCAAAAGATGATATACAAATGGCTAACAAACCTATGAAAAAATGCTCAACCTCAGTAATTATCAGGGAAATGCAAGTTAAAACCACAATGAGATACCACCTTACTCCTGCAAGAATGGTCATAATTAAAAAGTAAAAAAATGATAGATGTTGGTGTGGATGTGGTGTAAAGGGAACATTTTTACACTGCTGGTGGGAATGTAAACTAGTACAACAACTATGGAAAATAGTATGGAAATTCCTTAAAGAACTAAAAATAGAACTACCATTCAATCCAGCAATCCCACTACTGGGTATCTACCCAGAGGAAAAGAAGTCATTTTATGAAGAAGACACTTACACACACATCTTTATAGCAGCACAATTTGCAATTGCAAAAATATTACCAATCTAAATGTCTATCAACCAACGAGCGGATAAAGAAAATGTGGTATACATACACCATGGAATACTACTCAGCCATAAAACAGAATGAAATAACGACCTTTGCAGCAACTTGGACGGAGCTAGAGGCCATTATTCTAAGTAAAGTAACTCAGGAATGGAAAACCAAATATCAAATGTTCTCACTTAGAAGTGGGGGCTAAGCTATGAGGATGTAAAGGCATAAGAATAATATAATGGACTTTGTGAACTATAAAAAAATTAAAAAAATAATTCCCCAGTGGGCCATTTTTTAGAGGACACAAATTTCTGCTTCTGATGTACAAATCCAGTCTTCTTGCAAATTTCTGAGCTTGTTGCTCTTTTGTGGCTAAGCTTTTCACTTTTGTTACAAAACACTTACCACACATACCATAATTAGGTATGGGAGGAGGGTGAGGGATAAAATACTACATATTGGGTACACTGCCTGGGTGACAGGTGCACCAAAATCTCAGAAATCACCATTAAAGAACTTATCCATGTAACCAGAAACCAACTGTACCCCCCAAATTATTGAAATTCAAATTATTTTTAAAAAGATATTTGGGTAAATGATGTTGTCAGAGCACCTCTGCTGAAACCTTTACCTACCCTTGAAAAAGCCCCCAAGTTATAAAGAAATATATATCGTGCTCCCGCTCCTCCAAATGTAAAAAAAAAAATCAGCCATTCCTATCTAATTTGACCACGTGTTCGTATTTTCTTTTTTTTTTTTTTTTTCTAAGACGGAGTCTCGCTCTGTCGCCCAGGCTGGAGTGCAGTGGCCGGTTCTCAGCTCACTGCAAGCTCCGCCTCACGGGTTTACGCCATTCTCCTGCCTCAGCCTCCCGAGTAGCTGGGACTACAGGCGCCCGCCTCATTTTTTAGTAGAGACGGGGTTTCACCGTATTAGCTAGGATGGTCTCGATCTCCTGACCTCGTGATCTGCCCATCTCGGCCTCCCAAAGTGCTGGGATTACAGGCTTGAGCCACTGCGCCCGGCCACGTGTTCATATTTTCAAGTTGTTGTTTTAATCGTAGCAAGGAAGAAAACTTGACATTCTCTAGTTTTTCAAAGGAAAGGTGATGTATACATGCTTCCCAATAGGAGATCATAACCATTTTTAAAAACACATCAGCCAAATGGAAAAAATTGCTTTATGGTAATACAAGGAAGAAGGATCTTTAAAAACAATTCCTGGCCAGGCGCGTGGCTCACACCTGTAATCCCAGCACCCTGGGAGACCGAGGCAGGTGGATCACAAAGTCAGGATATCGAGACCATCCTGGCTAACAGGTGAAACCCCGTCTCTACTAAAAATCCAAAAAAGAAATTAGCTCGGCATAATGATGGGTGCCTGTAGTCCCAGCTACTCAGAAGGCTGAGGCAAGAGAATGGCATGAACCCAGGAGGCAGAGCTTGCAGTGAGTCAAGATCACACCACTGAACTCCAGCCTGGGCAACAGAGTAAGACTCCGCCTCAAAAAAATTTAAAAAAATAAAATTAAATTAAAATTAAAAAAATAATAATTCCCTAGTGGGCCATTTTTTAGAGGACACAAATTCTTGCTTCTGATGTACCAATCCAGTCTTCTTGCAGGTTTCTGAGCTTGTTGCTCTTTTGTGGCTAAACTTTTCACTTTTGTTAAAAAAAAAACCACACATACCATAATTAGAAGTTTGGAGTTGTGTATTTGGGGTAATCTCAGACAGATCCATTAGACTGGCCTCAGCTTTTCAGGAAAAAATTTATTTTGAGTTAATTTATTATTGGACATTGAGGCTATTTCAATTTGCTACCAAATCCTGACTTCACTTTACCGTTAAATGTGACTGTTAAAATGTGCAGAAAGCATTTACCATGTTTTCTCTGTTTATAAGAGACGAGGTGGCTATACATGATGTTAACAATAATTATATCAGAGAAGTAGAATTACAGACCATTTTAATTGTCTCACCTTGTACAATAGCAAGAAATCTAATAAGAAAAAAGTTAAATGTTATTTTAAAAGTATTTATTTAATAAAGAATAAAAATAAACCATTTTCTTAGTATTCCTAGGCTTTCAGATGAGGTGGAGTGCATCTTTCTGTGGCATCAATTACGTATGTTCTAGATTGTTTATTAAACGATTAGAAGAGAAAATTCAACAAAAAGAGAAAAGAATGAGGATGAAAAGAAATTGTGTATAGAGGCTGGGTACAGTGGCTCACATCTGTAATCCCAGCACTTTGGGAGACAGAGATGGGCAGAGCACTTGAGGTTAGGAGTTCGAGACCAGCATAGTCAACATGGTGAAACCCTGTCTCTACTAAAAGTACAAAAATTAGCTGAGTGTGATGACACATACCTATAAGTCTAGCTACTCAGGAGGCTGAGGCAGGAGAATCGCTTGAATCCAGGAGGCAGAGGTTGCAGTGAGCTGAGATCGCATCACTGTACTCCAGCCTGGGTGACAGAGTGAGTCTCCATTTCAAAAAAATAAAATTGTGTGTGGAGACATATAAAAACTGAATAGATAAGCAGGTCTGAAAATATTGAGAGCATCTTAAGCTGGACTTATATAATTATTTGAACAATTCAGGTCAAAAGCCATGCTTAAAAATAAAAGCAACACCTGTCAATTCAAAGCAAAAGTATTTTATTTGTATCAGTTTCTACTCCCTGTAAATGTAAAATTAGCCCAAAGGGTTAGAAAAAATAAAAAAAACAGAAGTGTTCTTATTCTCTCAGTCTCTTGCTCACAATGTGAACACATCAGAGATTAAAATAACACAGAATAAGGTTGGAGTTTCAATAGGCATTATCCTGAGAAATCAAGGGAAGGCTGAGAGTGGGTGGTCGGTGAATAGATATTAAGAATAAAATGTCCTCTTCTTGGGTGCATGACTTGTGTGTGGAACTATGCCCACCCTTTGCTTTGCTTTGCTTTGCTTTGGCGGGGAAGCGGAGTTCTGACTTGGCTCTGTGACATTCCATGATATGTGCCTCAAAGCTGTGAGACATCGCAGGGAAAATGTCACCGTGTAAGGGCAGTCTGTCTCAGGGCAATGCAACATGGCCATCTGAGGCATTGCTTGGTGGTCGAATGATTCATCAGAATACAGACACTGAACACTCTTGATTTGAGGACAAGACATGGCAGAGATCAGTGAGATTCTGAGCAAGAATGGGGAATTACAGGGCAGACTCAGATGACAAAGGAAAATCTAGGACAGCAGTCTGTATGTGCAGGCAACAGAGGTGAGGACAATGTGCTGATAGCAATATTTTGTTAATATCTGGCAGTTGTTAATAAAGGGTGCTTCCTGGAGCAACCAGAACAAGTACCTGCCTAAATGGAGTCAACTAATATGGTTACTAAAAGGTTTTCGAGCTAAATGGCAAATTGCTTCAGAGCAGGCAAAATGCTCCATTTAAGATTCATAATTGGAAGGCACTTTATCTACCTAATGATCAGAAGGATGCTGATTATTAGAAATGCCTGCATTAAAGACAGGGAAGCACATTTGCATTCAGCTCAGAGTAGGGGTAGAGGGAAAATAATAAGAATTCTCTTAAGATACAGATCTTAAATTCTTGACTGCACTTGTGTTAATGCCTCTCTTGGAGTCCAGCCTCACATAAAGTGAGTGGGAAATAATAACCCCAGATGTGTGCTGGACACTGCATCCTACTGCACAGAGAACCAAAGGATTCCAGCAGCAGCAGCAGACCGTCACATGCAAGCCTTCTCTCACCAGCAAACCCACACACATGCGAACAGCCAGCACAGCAGCACAGCCAACTGTTCTAGCCACAGCGCCACTGTGGAGGGTTTGCAAATCAGGATGGGAGGGATTAAAAGAGAGCCAGTGTAGAGATTTCATATCTGTAGGAAAACAAAAACAAGATGTTTCGTCAAGCTCATGATAGTCTCTGAACAGAAGAATAACGTGAGATACTGAAATAGAAAAGGAAAACCAAACCTTGTGCTATTCAAAGTGAAGAATTAAAGGACACTCCAAGCCACACCCTCGCCCCCTAGTTTCCCTTCAATTATCCATACAGTTGGATGAAGAAGAGGAGGTAAGGAAGAAGTGAGGCTGGTATTTGGGATCTGAATTATTGAGCTATCACTTCACTTTCTCTAATTCATTCTGAATCCGTATACTTAGTCTTATTTTCTAAAATAACTAAAAATAGCAGCTTTTAATACTCCCAATAGCACATGTCAAGAGGAGCTTTTTTTTTTTTGTAATTTGAACAGAACAGTGGGCATTATTACTTCACACACAGTAGATACTCAGCAACCCCTACTGTGTGTCTCCAACTTCCATCCTTGCCATGATATACTTTCCTTAGACACTGAGACTTGAGGTAGGAAGACCAGGTAGGAGTCCCTTGTACAATTGTCCAGCAGGCAGTAATAAAGGGTTTACAGTAGAGTGTTAGGAAATGTGTGTTGACCAGACACATTTTAGAGTGAATGAGTAGCATTTGGTGACCAACTAAATTTTAGGAGGAAAGAGAAGTAGCTGAAGAGGAGGCTGATTTCTCTAGGCCGGCCGGCCAAGTGGATGGAGGGACCATTACTGACTGGGGATGCAGGTCATCCTGAAGAACATCAATCAAGTTCCTGGCAGGGAGGCCCTTGGGGGGAACTGGACCACGTGGGACTGTTTGCTCTGGTTTTTAATTTTCTCTCTTCTTCCTTAGCTGTCAAGCTGTCAGCTGTCACTTCTTGCTACTGTCAGTGTGCCTGCTTCTAAGCGCCTTCCTTCTTTACTTCCTAATTTGCTGCTTCTGGAAAGCCTGAGAGGCAAGGCTGCTAGAAATGTATGTAAAGCAAGAGTCTACGGAGGCTAAGTAATGGTCCAAGGACCATTGACTATTATAAAGTACAGGGCTTGGTGATTACTGTTTCAACTGCTCAATTTAAATGGATTAGGTCTTTAGAGATCTGGCACTCAGATAGCTAGGGAGGTATTGATTTCTATTTGTGTAGCAACTTTGAGAATAAAATTGTTCTTCAAGTCATCCAATGATTCTTAATTTTTAAGGTAAGGTTTTAATTTGGCTGCTATGTAATAAATCATAGCTAGCGCTTACTGGGCACTTAGTAGTTGTCAGACCCTGTTCTAAGAACTTTACACGTAATATCACTTGTAACCAACCAGGAGCCCTAAGGATTGGGCAGAATTATAATTACCCATTTTATAGATAGAAAATCTGGGGCATAGAAAGGTTAATTTTTCTAAGACCACAGAGTGGCCATAAGCAGCAGAGCCAGATTCAAAAGCACAGCCCGGTGTGGTGGCTCACGCCTATAATCCCAGCACTTTGGGAGGCTAAGGAGGGCGGATCATTTCTGGTCAGGAGTTCAAGACCAGCCTGGCCAATATGGTGAAACCCTGTCTCAACTAAGAACACAAAAATTAGCTGGGCATGGTGGTGCACACCTGTCGTCCCAGCTACTTGGGAGGCTGCGGCAGGAGAACTGCTTGAACCTGGGAGGCGGAGGTTGCAGTGAGCCGAGATCATGCCACCACACTCCAGCCTAGGCGGCAGAGTCTGAAAAATAAATAAATAAATAAATAACTCTGTCTCAAAATAAATAAATAAATGGACAATTATGGTGAAATGGAGTCATATGGACTGGCACTGTTCCAATATGAC
This sequence comes from Colobus angolensis palliatus, assembly GCF_000951035.1. Taxonomy (NCBI): domain Eukaryota; kingdom Metazoa; phylum Chordata; class Mammalia; order Primates; family Cercopithecidae; genus Colobus; species Colobus angolensis. The sequence continues at coordinate 8,109,804 of NW_012115821.1, forward strand.
TGGTGTCCTTATAAGAAGAAGAGATTATGACACAGACAAACATAGAAGGGGACCCTCTAAAACCAGAGGGAAAAGGTGGCCATCTGCAAGCCAAGGAGAGAGGCCTCAGAAGAAAACCCTGCTGATACCTTGATCTTGGACTTCCAGTCTTCAGAACTGGGAAGAAATGCATTTCTGTTGTCTAAGCCACTTAGCCTGTGGTATTTTGTTATGGCAGCCTGAGCAGACTCGTACACACTGACCAAAGAGGTTGGTATTCAGAGCTTTATGTAGAAGCCCCCTGAAAACAACCTCCCTCCTTGACTTTTCTCCCAAATGTTAAGTTCATTGAAGGGATTAGCTCAGGGAGAGGAAAGGAAGTTTGGTTTCTTAGAGGATGGGAGGAGGCTGAAATGAAAAAGGCAGAGGAGTGGAGAAGATTCTTCAAGACCAGAAGGGCTCATGGGGCTCAGTGAGTGCAGGCTTCTCATGGCATCCTCTCAGTGCTCTGAAGAGAGAGTGCTGTTCCAGGCACAGTTCCAGGACATGGGGCTCCAGCCTTGTCACCTCCCAACCCCTGGGTGCAATAATGACTCAGCTGAGTTTCTGCCAGATCAATAAGATGGAGATTCAGAGAAAGATATTTTATAATTTGACTATTATTAATTCAAAAAATGTGAATTAATAATACTTTAATACTGCTTTCCCACACAAGCTTGTTAAATGGAACTCAAGTAGGATCACACCCTCTGTGGAAGAATTAATCACCCAGTTGTGCAAAGACTCCAAGCAGAACACTGACAGTGGTGATCATAGTTGTTCTTCCCTGCCCAGCATCACCCCTTCTTTTTCTGGCAACACACCCTGATACCTTTAGGAGCAATGACTTGCCTCCCTAAAGTGCATGCTCCTGGAGGATTGTCAGTCAGGGGGCTTGCCTTGCCAAGGACAAGCATGGGACCCATTGGATTCTCTCTCCCCACTCTGAATCTTGAAGGGGGTGGTATAAGGTAGAACAAATGCTAGAATTAATTCATCTCAACTTTGGCTCCCTAAAGTAAGTGGCCAAATTGCTGGAGTTCCTTGGAGATACCATAATAAAACTGGTTCTCCAGGCTTGACTTGCATCCTGTAGGCATCCATATCTCCCTTGAATAAATTTCCTTTTGCCTTCAGTCTGCCAGAGTCTATTTCTATTTTGCTTTCAACCACAAAAGAGCCCTAGGTAATATAATGCCTGTGGAATCAGACTCTGAAAATTAAGATGGAAGCAGCAAATATGGTACATTGGTTCTCACTCTTTTGGAAAGGTGTGTGTGCCTGTTGTGTGTTGAGATTTTGAGCCGCCCATTTTGATATCCATTTGTTCCAGTACCATTTATTGAAAAGTGACTCATGTCCTTCATACATAGCCTTTTCACCCTTGTCAAAAATCAGTTGTCTATATCTGGTTTCTTTCTGGACTCTCTAGTCGGCTTCATTCAACACTTTGTCTTTACACTAATATTACGCTGTTTTGATCACTATAGTATTATAATGGTATTGTTATATTTGGGTGTGTGTGTGTGTGGATATGTGGGTGTGGGGGAGAAGAAAGTTGCAGTCATCAGGACATTTCTTCCTTAAATGCTTTAGTATGCAAGTTTTAAGAATAAGGGTTTTGTCATACTTAACTTGTCACAGCAAAGAAAATTAGTAATAATCCCCAAATATCATTTAATATACCGTCCATATTCAAATATCTCTAATGTCTCCAAAACATCTATGGCTGTTTTTTAAAAAAAAATATATGATAGATCTTTTATTAATATCTCTAGCTTGTCTTTGACGATTTAAAATTTTAAACTTTTTTCCTTGGGTCAATTTTCATAATTTATAATATTACTAGGGATTAATCCTTCCAAGTTTTGAAAACTGTTATATAGGGTTGCTTATCATAGTCTCTTAAATGATTTTAATCACTTCTATATCTATGGTTATTTCTTCTTTCACATTTCTAATCTAGCCTGTTTTTGTTCACACTCACTGTCTTTATCTCTCTTGCTCACTCTTTCTTTAACCAGGATTTGAAGGGGCTTATCTGTAGGTGTCACTGGCCTTTGCCAAGAAGCAATATTTGAGTTTATTTTTCCTCTCTGTAGATATGCTATTTTATTACCTTTGTATTTTATTTTTATTTCATCCCTCTTCTTAGTTTCTTTGGGTTTACTATGTTGTTCTTTTTAAAAAACTATAGAAGTGAGTCTTTAGCCCCTTTTTGGTTGTTCTTTGGCAGGGAAGGCATTCAAGGCTGTAAACTCTCGTCCAGGATGGGTCTCATTGTGTCTGATGGACTTTGTATGTTGTGCATGCCTTTTCATTGCTTTCTAGAAAGCTGGTGATTTTTCTTTTGATTTTCTTTTTAATCCAAAGGTTATCAACAGCTACCTTTTAGTTTCCAAATGGGTAAAATGTTTGTCCATTTTAAAATTGCTTATGTCTTATTTTGTTAGACTGTGTATTGGAAAATCATGTCTTATAAAATCTCAATGTTTTTGAATTTTTAAGGTTTTATTTTTGTGGATTTACATCACTTCTTATGATCACTTTTTATAGATATTCCTGGACATTTGAAATAATGGAGAAATATACTGCTATTCAATGGATGTAAGGTTCTATAGTACAAGTTACATTTAGTTTACTGATTATATTTTTAAATCCTCTATGTTCTTGCTTACTTTTTTTTCTGCTGCATATGCTAAGGGAACTATATAGCAGCCCCTGATTACAATAGTACTTTCATCAAGTTATCCTTGGATTTGTAATAGTTTTGCTTGAGGCATTGGGCTTCTACAGTTTGGTACATAAATGTTTTGTTGGTTGCATTGTTTTAATAAATGTCAGTATTGTGGTTCCACAATGGCCCTCTACATCCTGTTGAGTGATTTTACCTCTTCTGTTCATCTTCTTCCATCTTCAGATGCCTCTTCTGGTTCACCTGTGTTTGGTTTTCAGTCTTAATTATTTCCTTGGAAAGGGGTTTTGGAGTGCTATAGTTTCTATTTGCTTATCTTCAAATGTCTTTCAGCCTGACAGATGGAAGATATCTTAGCTGGGTATAGGATTTCTAGGTTGCTGTCCTTCTCCCTTTGATGTGACTCCATCATGTTTTAGCTGTCAGTATTGCAGTTGAGAAGTCTTAGGCCACTCCCATGAGTTTTTTGTTGTATGTATATGTCTGTTGTGGATGACAGGAGTGGTTTGAAGGATGGGAAAACAATGTCAACCAGGTGTCACCACAATTTCAGGAGGTACCATCCATCCACAACTTTCATCATGAGTTGTGGATGACTGCAGGTCAAATTCTTTCCAGCATCTTCCACTGTCTTGTCCTCATCCTAGGCTATTGGAAGCCTGGTCTCCAGGTACTTCCCCAGCCTATAGGGAAAAATACTTCCACCAGTTTTCTCCACCTGGGCTTCCAGAGAGTTAAAGGTCTCCCCTGAACCTCACTTCCCTTAGGCCTCAGTAGAAAGAATTCATGAGATGCAGAGGCAGAACTGAGCATGGAGATAAAGAGGGTTGCTTTCGGGTAGCCATGGCCCCAGAATGCCCCTCATCCCTCTCTTAGAGTGGAATTCTTTAAGCAAGGCTTGCTTATAATTGTTCCTCTAGAGACATGAGCTCTTCAAATTGAGAGATCTCTCAGTGACAATGAAGTCGCTATACAATAACTATAACATCATTTTAAACAGATTAGGCACTAAATTAGGCCAGGCACCATGGCTCACACCTGTAATCCCAGCATTTTGGGAGGCTGAGATGGGTGGATCACTTGAGGTCAGGCATTCTAGACCAACATTATGAACTCTGTCTCCACTAAAAATACAAAAATTAGCCAGGCATCGTGGCGTGTGCCTGTAACCACCACTACTCAGGAGGCTGAGACAGGAGAATGGCTTGAACCCGGGAGTCGGAGGCTGCAATGAGCCAAGATCGCACCACTGCCTGGGCCACAGAGCAAGACTCTGTCTCTAAATAAATAAATAAAATAAAAATAACGGGTTAGGTGCTAAATTATTTCTTCCTAAAATAAAGCTGAATGTGTGGGGATCAGTGTTCACTCTTAATAAAAAAGAAGAATATTAAACATTTCAAACAAAAATTTGGCTTGTACATGGTTTAGGAAACCTACCAGCCAGCCTGCTTTTGAAAAGGAGAAGATAAGGCTTCACAGCACATGGTGTGACAACCATTTATGACCTCCCCAGAGACAACATTCCACAAGAGACCATCTGATTAGAAAGCAGAGTCCATGAAATAGACTTGTCTTTCTATTTCTGTGTGCTTTTAGAAGCCTGTGCTCACTGAGAAGAAAGAAAAGAATGTTCCTATAAACTCGCGATGGAAAAGCAATAAAAGTCACCAGAGATATTCTGAAATTTTTATTCTAATATTTCACGGACCAGAAGGAAGAAGCAGGAAGCCTTGCAAGGTTCGAGAAATATTTGTCAGCAATAAGGAGAGACCATATTTTTCTGCCTCATATAAAGCTTAAAAAGCAGGGGAATGGAGTTCAGAGAGAATAGAGCAATTGATCCAATTGGGCTAGAATAAAGTATACTTTTTAAACTTTTTATTATGGTAAAAATGCATAAAATTTGGCATTTTAACCATTTTCTTATTTCTTATATTTTACAGACAGGGTCTTGCTCTGTCACCCAGGCTGGAGTGCAGTGGTACAGTCATGGCTCACTGCAGTCTCAACTTTCTGGGTTCAAGCCATTCTCCTCCCTCGGCCTCCAGTGTAGCTAGGACTACAGATGCCAGCCACCACGCCTGGCTAATTTTATTTTTACCATTTTCAAGCATATAATTCACAGGGATTAATTGCAACCATCACTACTGTCTTTCTGCAAAACATTCTCATGACTCCCCACAGAAACTCTGTACCCGTTAAGCACTAACTCCTCGTTTTCCTTTCCCCAGCCGCTGGTAACCTCTGTTCTACTTTTGGGTGTGTGTCTTTATGAATTTACCTATAGAAGGAAGTATTTTTGTGTACCAGGGAGCAGTAAAACTAAGTCAGTGAAAAGACTACCTCTTAATTGATTCAGTACTGAATTCCATAGACAAGCGAAGCCATGCGAGGTTTCAGAGCAAAAAATACAACTCAGCCAGAGCACTGCTTTCAGAAACTTCATCTGGCAGTGGTTTCTGGGATGGATCGGGGTCTGGAGACCAGTTAAGAGGTTGTTATAAAAGCCCAGGCTGGGGGTAAGAAGCACTTGCAGTCACTACTGAAATAGGAAAGAAGATTTAGGAGACATTTTAGGGAATATACAGGATGAAGCAGCCACAGGACCTGGAAAAATTACCTCGGGGAAAAAAGGGAGGGAGGATGACAGATGTTTTGAGTCTGGGTGACTTGGGTGATTAATTTTTAAACTATGCATTTTTAATTAGGCTTCTATAAAAAGTCACAAAGTAGTCATTTAAATTATCAACAAAGGGTTCCAAAAAAAGATCAGAATCGAGTGTGATGTTCCTTAAGGAAAAAGACTTGAATCAAACAAAAGAATTCTATCTTCTAAATGTCAAGGTTCATGTGACATGGCATGGCATTTCATAGGAAAGGAGGGAGGTAGGGAGGACCAGGGTAATCAATCAATCCTGAATGCTCGAAGGTAGGAATTCAAGGGAGGGAGAAGGAACTGACTCTATACGGAAGGCCATTATTCGTGGAGAGCATGTTGTGGCTAATATTTAATAAGAATACGATATGGCTTGAAACATGAAGTCTGAATTCAGACTTTTTGAGTCCAAATCCTACTCTGTCATGAACTAGCTGTGTGACCTTGGTCAAATTGCTTAACCTCTCTGAACCTCTGTAATATGGGGTAATATAATAGCTATCTGATACAGCTGTTAAATTGATTAAATGGCTTAATATACACAGAATGCTTAAGTACCTAGCACATAGCAAGTGCTATACAAGATTTTGACACCATTATTATTATTAGGCTAATTTAAAAGAGCAAAGTAAAATTTACAAAGTTTCCCTGTAAGGTTGAATAACTGACTAAGGAAATCGGAAATAAAGAAATCACAAAGTCCTACCTACAGCCACAGTTGAAATATGTTTTCTGTGATTTAAGAATATTGCCTTCTTAGGCCAATGCTAATTATTCACCTGCTTATTAAACATTATTTTAAAAATATCTAAATTGGTATGATACTAACTCACTTTTTAAAATTAATTGACTTGGAATTTTTCAAACCAAGTTTAAATTTATTTGTTTCAATGGTCGGGGCCCATTCGCTTTTTTTGCCCACGACAAGGGATGCTGAGTTGAGCAGGAAGTAGGGGTTAAATCAATAGGTAGCTGACTAAATGAAGGAAATAATGATTTGTATGTTTTCCGAGGCGATCGTCGAGGTCAAGGTCTAAATTTAGGAACATAGATCTTTAAGGATTTCTTGCTTCACTTGTAACTAAAATCAGGGCAGGAGTTCAAAGGACAGACTCAGCTTTTACACCAGTGATTTCTTCAGTGACTTTTCTCCTGTGAGATTTAGAAAATACTGTGCTTACCATCCAGTGCCTCTGTCGTGCGCCCCTGTCCTTTGCTAGGGCTGCATGTCGCCGCACCCACCTGGCCTAGAATTCCCGATCGCCCGGTGGGCCCGGAAGACAATCTACACCCGCACGTCGTGCTCTGCGGGAAGCGGTGGATACTGCTGCCCTCTGCTGGTCACCACTTGAAACACTTCTCTTGGGCTTTTCCGAGGAAAGGGGCTGTGAATAAGCAAAAACCGCAGCACGAGAAGAGGGATGGATTCCAAACCTCTGTAACCCGAAACCCTCGAGCTCACCCACCCACCAGACTCCTGTGTGCCTTGCAAAAAACAAAAAACAAAAAATTCAAAATGAAAACAGGCCAGGCTCAGTGGCTCACACCTATAATCCCACAACTTTGTGGGGCAGAGGCAGGTGGGTTGCTTGAGCCTAGGAGTTCCAGATCGGCCTAGGCAATATAGCGAGACTTCGTCTTTACAAAAACTACCCAAAAAAGCCAGGTGCCGTGGCCAACCCCGTAATCCCAGTTACTAGGGAGCTGACGTGGAAGAATCATTTGATCCCAGGAGGTCGAGGCTGCAGTGAGCTGAAATTGCCCTGCTGCACTCCAGCCTGGGCGACAGAGCAAAACCCTATCTCCAAAAAGGTATTAATTAATTAGTTAAAATAAAAACAGTACTAAGTAGTACAGATGAGTGATAGGAAGTCCAATACGGTTCTGATTCGTCCCATGATTAGACCACACCTCTTGTTGAAATGTTTACTGGTTCATTCTTTCCCAATGTTCACTTTCTTGTTCCTATGCTCTGCGGCATCAGCGGGTGGTTGAGACAGCGCTGTTTCCATGCGTGCAGCGTGCAGGGTAGTTTCTTCAAGTTTATCTTAAGAAATTGCAATGTACTTGCTGCGTGTGTTACCATAGCGCTCTGTGGCTGTGTCGTAGTTCCACTTGTTTGCTTACACAAATCAGAGACTCACTCTTCTTTTTTTTTCTTTCGATATTCCATATTCCAGTGGTTACTTTTGAATTTATGCTTTTTATAGTGTCTCTCCTCTAGTCCTCTTTATCATTTTTTGTTGTTAAATAATTGCATTTGATTTCTGGAAATTGCTCCATATCTGCTCATAAAGATTCTTTCTTTCTTTCTTTCTTTCTTTCTTTCTTTCTTTCTTTCTTTCTTTCTTTCTTTCTTTCTCTCTCTCTCTCTCTCTCTCTCTTTCTTTCTTTCTTTCTTTCTTTCTCTCTCTCTCTCTTTCTCTCTTTCTCTCTCTCTTTCTTTCTTTCTTTCTTTCTCTCTCTCTTTCTCTCTCTCTTTCT
>NW_012115821.1:8117709-8122765 GCF_000951035.1 Colobus angolensis palliatus
TCTTTCTTTCTTTCTTTCTTTCTTTCTTTCTTTCTTTCTTTCTTTCTTTCTTTCTTTCTTTTCTTACAGCTGCATAATACCCCATCGTGTGTTAAGTACCATCGTCTATACAAACATTTTCCTATATTTGGGCATTTACATTGCTTCCAATATTTTACAATTTTAAACAATGCTGCAATGAATAACTTTGTGCATGTGTATTTTTGAATTTTTGGAGGTGAAGCTTCAGGATAAGTTACCAGAAGCAGGATTGCTGGGTGAATGCATGGGTACTGTTGTTAAATTGCAGAAAATTGTTCTTCTTAGGAGCAGAGACTCCCTATGAGACTGTAAGTGACTAGTATTTATTGTGAGTATAATTTAACAAGTGCTTAAAAATACTGGAATATTAGTACTCAAGAAAATAGGGTGGTCAGCGAAGGCAAGAGGCATGAACTCAAAGCGTTGGGAAGAGCAGGAATAGGAGCATGGATTGGTGTTGTAAAGATGGTTTCGTTGGCCGGGCGCGGTGGCTCAAGCCTGTAATCCCAGCACTTTGGGAGGCCGAGATGGGTGGATCAGGAGGTCAGGAGATCGAAACCATCCTGGCTAATACGGTGAAACCCCCGTCTCTATTAAAAAACACAAAAAGCTAGCCGGGTGAGGTGGCGGGCGCCTGTAGTCCCAGCTACTAGGGAGGCTGAGGCAGGAGAACGGCCTAAACCTGGGAGGCAGAGCTTGCAGTGAGCTGAGATCCGGCCACTGCACTCCAGCCTGGGTGACAGAGTGAGACTCTGTCTCAAAAAAAAAAAAGATGGTTTTGCTGCTGGATTTGCATGTAAGGTTGACTTAAGTTCTTTTGCCACATAGGCTGATGATGATCCACCCCAGTCTGCCATCATTTTTTGTGGCTAGGCTCTTTTCTGTCTGTGTGCTTCTCCTCAGATCCCCTCCGGGCTCCTTTGCTCAGTAAGGCGTACCTCTGTTTTTCCTGCTCCTCCTTGCCCATGATTTCAGCCTGCTATTCCATCTCTGACATATCCCGGCTGCTCTCCTCCAACATCCTCCCGTCTATTTCACGACCCTATGGTGTCTACACCCACTACTAACTGGTGATTCTAGCCACAGTTTCTAATTCAAATTCTGAAAAGTAAAAGTCTGAGTGTCCCTGATCTTCCCTTTGGAACAACACTTCTCATGCCAGGACCCTTCGCAGGCTTCAGGTAGATGGTTACTTGCAGTTCAAACTGCTTCCCTGGGTGTCATGTGTCTACCCAGGACGAGCCCTACAGATGGACTGTGGGTGGAACTAGAGGTATGACAGGTTAACATGATTGATATGTACATTTTAGGCAATTTACCAGAAATGGGAGGATGGCCGCTTCTCAATGGCTGCCCTGGTTCAGCTGCAAGTTCCTGATTTTTTGCATCATGTTCCCAGGATCATTGTATCCTTAGCACCCTGCAGATGACTGTGTGCTGATTTTCAAAACACAAAGAGGAAAACGAGCTAGAAAAACCTCTTCATCACCACTTATTTTATACACAAAGTGGGGTAATTATTAAACGAACTAAGGAAATTGGCGCAAAGTAACTGTCTCTAAAGATGACCCTAACCAAAGATGACCCTAACCCAAGCCCATCATTTTAATCTAATCTCAAATACCACCTCATTAAAAAAAAACAAAACAAACCTTTCCTATTCCATTCATGCATTCATGCCTTCACTAATTTTGCCACTAGCTGAATAATTTAGTTAACGGTGTATTGCTTCTCTGTCTCTTTCTACCCTTTCCCCGCCAGAATGTGAACCCCATGAATTTTGTGACCACTGCTTTGTCTGGTACCCCCGGCACGTAGTAAGAGGTCTACGCTGATGGTGGGGTTGTATGAAGTGTGTCATCCTGGGGGACACATTTCACTCTCCCTGTCTTGTGCAAGTATCTTCTCATCATGGAAAAAGAAAACTGATACTGCTTACAGCAATTACCCAGACTGCTCCAGAAACAACAGTGTGCGTAAGCACTCTCTTTCCTTCAAAATACTCTTTTGGAAAGGAGTAGTTTAGGGAGGAAGAAATGAGCATGCTACATCAATTGATCATTATGCTACAATAACCCTGAAATTTCTGTGCGTTCCAAGCAGATGCTTTATGGAAAGTTTCCATCCTGTGTGGTGTAATCAATAACTGCCTAACAGGAAGGATGCTGGCAAGAGTAGAGATAACTCTGCCTGCACAAACCCATCTTGGACACATACAGGGAAGCTATAATCAGGGCCGGGCACATGAAGTATTTGAAATTCAATGAAAAAGCTGTAAGTGCAAGTAATTAAAAGTGAGCAAAGCAGATAAAGTTAATTATACACTCAGAGGAACATTTTTTTTATGCAGTGGGCATGGTAGTCATCACAATCAACAGCCCGTGGGGCTTGTACAGAGAGCTGACGACGCTCTGCTCACAATGAAGGAATCCAGTGCCCTAAATCAGAGCAGCCTTTTCAGAGCCATATAATCTCACATAAAGGAAAAGTACAAAGGCTGAAAAGGAAGAGGGCCCTGCTTGGTGAGATCTCAAAATAAAACCAGGTTCTAATAGCAAAGGGCTTGTAACACAGATTTTAAAAAATGAGGAAAAAGTGACTTTTAAAATAAACCCTAGAACCCGAGCAAATAAGAAAACTACGTCCTTAGCTCACGATAGCCTGTTTCTATCAAACATTTTAATTTCCATGGGGCAGGATATATATCTACCAAGAAGATACATATTTATTTTTCCTCCCTGAGATTACAAAAACCTCAGATTTCAAGCTAAAAGAAGGGTCTTTGTAAAACTAGTTAATCCAGTCAAATTGAGTTAATGGTTACAAAGAGATTGATGGAATGGGCAATTTACTGTTCAATAATGAGTTGTCAATATGGGGCAAAGAGCTGCTTTGATCAGCTGGGCAATCAAATCACAGCAACAGTTCAGGGTTCGATTGATTCCTCAGCAATTAATGGTTACGATAGTAAAAAGAGAAGAAGACAGATCTGACCGGAAATTGGTCTCCTCTGTGCTGAGTGGAGGGACTGACAGCAGGGCATTGTGCGCCAAAGCTCATTTGCACCTGGAATAATGATGAGTCGCAGAATCCCCTGCAATTGAGATCTTCTGGCAATTGCAACCTTAATTTGATAATGCATCTATACTAGGACGAACTGGAAACCAGAACATACCAGTCACATACACTTTAAACTACAAGACTACTTTTACGGTTTCCCCCTAAACTTCAACATGAGTTTTGGATCCTATATCCAACTCTTGTTACAAATATAAACAGGCTGATACATTTAACTATTTAAACATTGTAAGCTTTTATGTTGAAGAAAAACCCCTAAAAATGTAGAAAAATAAATGAGGGGGGAAGCTGTGATACTTGACAAAGTTAATTTCCTTAAAATATGAAGATTGCTTACTAGTCAGTGTGGAAACATTACATAGAGAATTGACAAAGCCAAACAAGAATTTCATAAAACAGGAAATATATCTGGTCAGTAAAATGTGAAAAAAAAAAAAACCTCACTAATCATAAAAGGAATGCAAAGGAAAAGCAACTGTTAGCAAAGCTTAAAATGGTCAATGAAAGTACATTGGGAGACAGGTCTGATGGGGTTCAGGACACGCAACCTCAAAATATCACACCTTGTGCTTTGAAGAAGTGGTAGAAGCAGGAAGGTCACTCTCATCTTCTCTGGGACCTTCTCGCTTGAAGCCAGTTATAAAAGAATTCCCTGAACTTCCTATAAGGTAGGTCATAAGATTCTCATTCCAAAGATATTATCCCTATGCCCAAAGGAAAGAAATACCCTTATATATGAAGATACAGGGACACAGAGAAGAATCTGAACAAACAGACCTTACTAAGTCCCCCCAGTTTATTACCATCACATCACACCCCCTTTGACCAATCACACTTCTACACAACTGTCCACTCTTCATCAAACTTACCTTACAAATATACAGATGGCTTCATTTCTTTGGGTCTTCATTTCCAACGGCTCACTGCAACCTCCTCCTGCTGGGTTCAAGCAATTCTCTTGCCTGAGCCACCTAAGTAACTGGGATTACAGGTGTGCGCCACCATGCCTGGCTAATGGGGTTTCACCATGCTGGCCAGGCTGGTCTCAAATTCCTGACCTGGTGATCCGCCTGCCTCAGCCTCCTAAAATGCTGGGATTACAGGTGTGAGACACCTCTCCTCGCCCTGTTATTCTATCTTTTATTACAGGTGCCTCAGCTATGAACCTTGCAATGGGTGAGGAAAAGATACTACTTTTTCTCCCCTGCAGGCTCTCTGTTCAGTATTAGTGGGAATGTAAATTGATTTATCATTTGTGGAAAATAATTCATAAAATCCTTACAGAATATATCAAAATATAAAATATTAACGCCCTCTTATTCAACAATTGCACGTCTAGAGATTTAGATTGAGAAATAACTATGTAAGTGTGAAAATATAGATGCACACAGATAACTGACACTGTAATATTAATAAGAGTGAAAAAAACAAAAATAACCCAAATCAGTTCACAGTTAAGGATTCATGAGGAAAAAGTTGGTATATAAATACAATGGACTGGGTGTGGTGGCTCACACTGTAATCCCAGCATTTTGGGAGGCTGAGGCAGGCGGATCTCCTGAGGTCAGGAGTTTGAGACCAGCCTGGCCAACATGGTGAAACCCCATCTCTACTAAAAATACAAAAATTAGCTAGGCTTGGTGGCACATTCCTGTAATCCCAGCTACTAAGGAGGCCAACGCAGGAGAATCGCTTGAACCTGGGAGGCGGAGGTTGCAGTGAGCTGAGATCACCCCACTGCACTCCAGCCTGGGTAATAGAGTGAGATCTGTCTCAAAAATAACAAACAAACAAACAAAAAAATAAATATAATGGAATCCTATATGGTCAATCCATTGTCATCGAAGATATCCACGATACATGGTAGAATGAACAAAACACAGTTTAAAATGTGCGAGTATAGGCCGGGCGTGGTGGCTCATGCCTGTAATCCCAGCACTTTGGGAGGCTGAGGCGG
>NW_012115821.1:8123760-8130854 GCF_000951035.1 Colobus angolensis palliatus
CCTGTAATCCCAGCACTTTGGGAGGCTGAGGTGGGCGGGTCATTTAAGGTCAGAAGGTCAAGACTAGCCTGGCCAGCATGGTGAAACCTGGTCTCTATTAAAAATACAAAAATTAGCCGGGCGTGGTGGTGCAGGCTATAATCCCAGCTACTTGGGAGGCTGAGGCAGGAGAATCGATTGAAGCTGGGAGGCAGAGGTTGCAGTGAGCCAAGATTGTGCCACTGCACTCCAGCCTGGGTGACAGAGCAAGACTCCGTTTCAAAAAAACAAAACAAAATGGAATTTAATGTAACCATGACCAATTCTGAAGATCTACAGCAATATGAACAAAAGGAGGCTGAAAATGCAGGCATGTAATGATTTGATTTAATTTATGTGTAAACAAAACGACCATGCTGTTGTACTATGACGCAGAATCCTGGGTGCAGTTTTTTTCTTCTAAAAACTGCAGAAAGAATGTGGATTTTAGAGTTCTAGATAGGGGTTTTCATTTAGGCCTTGCAACACGGCTGTTACATGACCTTGATTGATCAGTTTCCCTAACCTCTTTGTGCCTCAGTTGTCTTACCTCGCAGCATGAAGATGATTTTAATGAGATGCATAAGAGCAACGACTCGACAAACTATGGTGATTTTTTATCGATGCTGTTATTACATTTTCGGTTTTCAAAAAATTTTAAGGTCCCATCAGTTACAAACGGAAAGTAAAATAGCTAAAAAGGGAGTGAGAAAGAGATTCAAGAAATTGGGCTTTTGAGTTGGGCCGCACCCACTCTGCGACTCTGCCGGGGCCTTGAGCGTGTAAAAGCTCCCGGTGACCACACTGGGGCGCAGGCGCCCAGGCCGGACGAGGCGTTCCCGGAGGTGTCCAGCAGAGGACGCTGCCGGCGGCGACGGGGCCGGAAGTCGGGCCGGAGGCTGCCGGGCATATTCGCCGACTCCTCCTGCTTCCGCTACCGCAGCCGGTCGGAACCGAGTTGTCTCCAGTCAGCCGCTGTCCCCATCGCCGCGATGCCGCTGGAGAACCTGGAGGAGGAGGGTCTGCCCAAGAACCCCGACTTACGCATCGCGCAGCTGCGCTTCCTGCTCAGCCTGCCCGAGCACCGCGGAGACGCTGCCGTGCGCGACGAGCTGATGGCGGCCGTCCGCGATAACAGTGAGGCCCGCACGAGCGCCGAGTCAGCGGCCTAGGCCTGGGCCGTCCCCGCGTTCCGGAGCCTGCGGGGACTTTTTTTGATGGAGCTCCAGACCCCGGGGCGTCCCTCTGACGGGGTCTCCGAGACCAGGCCTGGCTTCTCCGGTCCTTAGGGTTTTGCTTTGGTTTGGGGATACCCTGGGGGACCTCGCCTTATCTCGGAGCGGTTTGCATCTCTGTGCGGCCTTCCCCTGTAAGGGCAGCTTGGAGGAGAGTCGTGAGGCATTACTATTTATCCCGGTGCTAGGCACAGGGTAAAGGCCCCGTGACTTACTGTCATTCGGGACTGCTCCCGGGCGCGGGGTATTCCAGCAGGAGAGTTCAGCTTGCCTGTTGAAGGAAGTTTGGGTTCGATTCTTTTTGGCCCTTCTATAGTGAATGTGAGTGTTTGAACATATGTATGTGAGTATGTGTGTATACAAAGTCTTTCCCTGTTTGAAGACTTTTGGAACAGAATCCGGCAAGAGCAAACCGAGGATTGCCCTCCCTCCAGCCCTAGTAGAGGTTGGCAGTGCCAGGATTGGCCCTCACGCAAACCTCCCACCAGCATACGTTTCATGTTTTGCCAAGTCGATTATTAAGCGCTATCCCATGCCTCCCTGTTAGTGGGGAAGAGACTGGTGGATGACTTATTGGGGGTCGGGGGGTGAAAGACGTGGGCCGACTTTGACTTGAGGGCACAAGTGTCCCCACTCACACATCCCTCTTTTTGCATGTCAGACATGGCTCCTTACTATGAAGCCTTGTGCAGATCCCTCGACTGGCAGATAGACGTGGACCTACTCAATAAAATGAAGAAGGCAAATGAAGACGAGTTGAAGCGTTTGGATGAGGAGCTGGAAGATGCAGAGAAGAATCTAGGAGAGAGCGAAATTCGCGATGCAATGATGGCAAAGGCCGAGTACCTCTGCCGGATAGGTGACAAAGTGAGTGGAGATGGTTTCCCCTCTCTGTAGTTAGTATGGGCTAAAATTGGGGACTATTCCAGATAATCGTTCCTCATTAAAAAAATTGACTTCGTTTTAGAAAAAGTATAAAGGTAATCATGCTTACTTGTACTAGTGAATCAATGTAAAAATGAAAAAGTCTCCATGAAATGCCTTGTCATTTCCCTAAACAGCAGCTAGGACTGTATTCTTCCCCATTTCACCCCATGCCAATAAAAACGTAAGTGTAGATCTAGAGAATTTTATTTACTGCTTTTACAAAATTGGGATCGTTTTCAGCAGTTTTTTCACTTGGTTGGGAAGCACTGGTCTCGTGTCTTTAGTACTTTACACGAGTAATACTTTCCTTAGCAGAAACTAAGAAACAGTATAGTAAATGCTGAAGTTCTGTTGATCTTTTACTCTGTACCTGCCCAGAGATAGGCTTTTCAGTTCTTTTATTGTGCATTTATATAAACTTTTTAATATATTTTTTTTTGAGACGGAGTTTCACTCTTGCCGCCCAGGCTGTAGTGCAATGGAGTGATCTTGGCTCACTGCAACCTCCACCTCCTGGGTTCAATCGATTCTCCTCCCTCAGCCTCCCGAGTAGCTGAGGCTGAGGGAGGCGTGTGCCACCACACCCAACTAATTTTTTTTGTATTATTAGTAGAGACTGGGTTTCACCATGTTGGCCAGGCTGGTCTCGAACTCCTGAACCCCTGACCTCAGGTGATGCACCTGCCTTGGCCTCCGAAAGTGCTGGGATTATAGGCGTGAGCCACTGCACCCGGCCATAAAGTCTTTTTTATGTAAAATTTTATATATAAAAATATAAATGCTCAATAAAAGAACCAATTTAAAAAAAATTAATACCTGCAGAAACTTTTTAGTCTTTTTTTTTTTTTTTCGTACATGGGATCATAGTGTACTAGTGTACGGTCCTGTTTGTCCCTTTCATTCAGCATTATATTTAAGAGGTCTTTCCATGCCAGCATACATAAATCTGGCTCATCCTGGTTAACTGCTGCCAAATGTTCCACAGTAGAGCTAGCTCTGGCATAGGTTTATTTGCCTGTTCAGCTGTTGTTGGACATGTGTGGTGTTTTCATGTTTTTGCTTTAGCAAACTGCTGCTGTAAAAACATGCTTATGTATGTCTCTGTGTATATGTGCTAGTGTTTCTCTAGGGTATAGTATATGAAACAATTGTTGGGACAATGAACTTTTTTTTTTTTTTTAAATATGTGTGGCCAGTTGTTCTATGTAACAGCCAGCTTACTCCACCATCAGGGCACCAGAGGGGTACCCACCATTACTGGATCTTTGAAATTTGAGTAACTGTGTAATGGTGGTTAAGAAAATGGGCTTTGAATGTTCTTAATTTTAAATTATTTGCCTGGAAGTATTTAGATATAGAATGACATGGTGCCAATATAAAAAAATAAAAATAGTGTCAACTCTTGAATCAGATTGCCTGGGTTCTATTTTCAACCTTGATAAGTATGATTTATGAAACCCTCGGTTTCCTCGTGTAAAATAGGGTACTGATAGTTTCTACTTAATGCGGATTAAAGATAGGAAAAAGCTTAGACTGGTACCTAGCATGTAATAAGCGCCTAAATGTTCTGCAATGTATGTATAAAACGAGGTTTTTTTCTCTTTTCTGGTTGTAAACTTAAGACGTGGTCATTGTAAAAATTTGGAAAATACATAACAATTTAGAATTAGCTAGTGGTTTCCATTTACTTTTAAGCTGTGTGTTTGTGGTTTGGTTTCTCATTCATATGTAATATATTACATATGAATGAGAAACTTCAAACTTTTGATTCAGGTTTTGAAGAATTTCAACAAGGACATGCTTGAATCAGTATCAGGAAGTTGTAAAATGTTCTAATATTATATTTCCTCTGTATTTATTAAATATCATTCTTCCAAAAAGAACTTTTCCCCTCCTATTTTATTTAGTATTACTAAATACTTAATGGACTTAGTGGGCTTTTATTATTCACTGTTACCACTGATGAGAGTCTTTATTCTTTATGGTGCCAAGTTTGTTGCAAATTTGTTAGTAGAGGCTCTTTCAAGACACTTTGTGCTTTTGACATATCTCATTAGTCTTATTTTCTGATAAAACAAAATGTCACAGGTTCACCTGTTATTTTCACTCTAATAAACCTAGAATTATCCATTTCTCCTAGGATCCCTGGTTCCTTTTAGTGGGGGATAGTATTTAAAAACCAAGATCTGAGTGCTAGGTGTATCCATTGCTCTCTTCCCGGTCTCTTATAAATTTATGAAATATAACTAATAATTACATAAAACAAACCAGGCAGACACATAATGAAAACTACCAAGTGTGTATAAATTATTTTATTCATATTCTTGTCTTTAAAGCAAAGGAAACATCCCACAATGCTTTGAGAGAAAATTATATATTTACAAATTAAGTCATATTCTAATAGTGACTAATACACAATTTCCAAAACCCTTCAGATATGATTAAGTTATTTTGAAATAGTATATTGTGATTATTAAAGAGAGAAAACATTGAATATACAGAACAAAGAAAAATACTTAACAATTGTGAATATATTATATTTTTCTTAAATTGTTTTCCAGAATCTAAGTATATGCTTGGGCATTTCTTATGTATTTTTTATACTTTATACAGGTAGAGAAAGTAGAATAATAAACCCTTGTGTACTTACCACCTAGCTTGAACAATTACCAGTTAATGGCCGTCTTGTTGTACCTCTACTCCTACCTGTTCCCCCAACTTTTGAAGAAAATCCCAGACAGCTGATAGCTTTTTTTGGAAACTTGTAGCCTTTTCTCACCTATTGTCTTGGCTTTCTTGACAGGAGGGAGCTCTGACAGCCTTTCGCAAGACATATGACAAAACTGTGGCCCTGGGTCACCGATTGGATATTGTATTCTATCTCCTTAGGATTGGCTTATTTTATATGGATAATGATCTCATCACACGAAACACAGAGAAGGCCAAAAGGTACTTTCTAACAGTGGGATTATATTCTCTCTAAATTATGATGTTACAAATGAGAAGTTGATATAAGAAACTGCCTGTTTTGTTTACAGCCAGTAAGTTTGGTCAAATAATTGATGTACTTATTTAGTAAAATATTTTAAATATTTCCTTTTGGTTCAAGTTGTTAAAAGTTGTTTTCTCATTTCAAATAACAGAACATTTTTCAAACATGGCTTTGTCTGTTTCCAGACTATGATCTTACTGTGTTTATTTCATAGCTTAATAGAAGAAGGAGGAGACTGGGACAGGAGAAACCGCCTAAAAGTGTATCAGGGTCTTTATTGTGTGGCTATTCGTGATTTCAAACAGGCAGCCGAACTCTTCCTTGACACCGTTTCAACATTTACATCCTATGAACTCATGGATTATAAAACATTTGTGACTTATACTGTCTATGTCAGTATGATTGCCTTAGAAAGACCAGATCTCAGGGAAAAGGTAATGACCAAACTTTTATACTCAAATTTAAAGACTTTTTTTTTGTTTAAATACACAAAATCATTAAAGTGTACATTTTTGAATTTTGTATATATGTTTTTTAAAATACCTAGGTCATTAAAGGAGCAGAGATTCTTGAAGTGTTGCACAGTCTTCCAGCAGTTCGGCAGTATCTGTTTTCACTCTATGAATGCCGTTACTCTGTTTTCTTCCAATCATTAGGTAAGGATAGAATTGAAATTTTTGATTATCTGTCTTACTCCTGATCCTATGTGCAAATAACCTCAGAAGATTTTTTACCTATCTGAGAAATGTAGTGTGTAGATAGCTGCATGTCTTTGATCAGTATTCCTAATGTGCCCAATTTTGTTTAGAAGAGGGGTCATCAGATTGTGGCCTGCTGTATGGCCCAGGAGGTAACAATGAAGTTTGCATTTTTAAAGTGTTGTTTAAAAAAGGAGGATGTGACAGAGAGCTATGTAGCTTGCAAAGCCTAAAAATATTTACTCTCTGGCCCTTTGCTGGGGATATTTGCCAGACCCCTGGTTTAGAGTCGTAATGGGGTATAAGGCAAAAGTTAGCAAATGGCTATAAATATTGAGCTTCATGGAGCAAGAAGTGAGGGAATTCTGAATGTGATTTGGGTTAGAAATTAATTGAACCTTGAATTCAGCAATAGGTTATTCTGTATGCAACAGCTAAATAGCTAAATCTTTGTGCTGATTTGCAAATCATTTTCAAGGGCTATGGATTAAGAAAATAATCTGTTGAACATAATTGTATTCCCTCAAAGCTAGTTTGTAGTGATCCTGCCTACACACATTTGCTTGTTTTTCCCTCGTCCCCATTGTTTCCTGGCTATTTGGTTTCCTAATAATGACACAAACTATTAAGATGATAGAAGAATTAGCTTGCATCAAGTTGACCCAGGGGTCTTTCCCAAAACTTAAAATTTGACATTGATATAGTCTCTTGTTTATGCTGCAAATTTCAGAAGGTGTTTGGTTTAATAGATAGCATTGGTGAAAAGTAGGAATGGAGGATTCTAAATGATTACTGTTAAATGTTTTTGCAGTGGCTTTTGGCCCAGTGTTTTTGGATGCTTTCTCCATGCATACAAATTGGGTTGCTTTGTGAGAATTCATAGTACTTACCTCAGGTAATGTAGGAACAGGTTTCTCCAGCATTATGAGTTACTCACTTGGCCTTATCTTCTCATACATACACATAAAGTTACGTTGCTTTTGTACATAAGGTTATATTGTAGAATTGCTCTTTTCCCTTTTTTATGCTTGGGGTCTCCTGGTCATCACTCAACTCAAATATGGAGCCCTTCCCTGCTTCCCTCAGTCAGAACAAATCTCTTACTTCTCTGCATTTCTGGGGCTCTTATTGTATGCCCCCTCCTTTAAAAAAAATTGAGGTATAAGGCCGGGCGCGGTGGCTCAAGCCTGTAATCCCAGCACTTTGGGAGGCTGAGGTGGGCGG
>NW_012115821.1:8131116-8237153 GCF_000951035.1 Colobus angolensis palliatus
AAAAAAAAAAAAAAATTGAGGTATAAATCACATACCATAAAATTACCTAAAGTGTACAATACAGTAGTTTTTAGTATGTTGGCAAGGTTTTGAAAATAATAATTCCAGAACATCTTGATCACCCCTAAAGGAAACGCATACCCATTGGCAGTCACTCCCTATTCCACCTTTCGCCCAGCCCCTGGCAACCAGTGATCTACTTTGTCTGTACGGATTTGCCTATTCTTGACATATCATCTAAGTGCAGTCAGAAAATATGTGGCTTTTTGTTCCTGGCTTTTCACTTGATAATGCTCTCACATTCATCCATGTTGTAGCATGTATCAGTACTTCATTTTGTTTTATAGCCAAATGATAGTCTGTTGTACGTATATACTGCATTTTATTTATCCATTCATTAGTTCATAGATTTTTGGGTTGATTGCACTTTTTGGCTACTATCAATAATGCTATAATGAAGATTTGTGTACAGCTTTTTCTGTGGACATATGGAGTGGAATGGCTGCATTTTAATGGTAACCCTCTAATAAACTTTTTGAGTAACTGCCAGTTTTCCAAAGCAGGTGCCTGCACCATTTGACATTCGCATCAGCAGTGTGTGAGGGTCCCAGTGTTCCCACATCCAGTACTTACTATTTTCTGTCTTTTTGATTATAGGTATCGTTGTGGGTATGAAATGATATCATTGTAATTTTGATTTGTGTTTCTCTAATGACTAGTTTCATTGAGCATCTTTTCATATACTTACTGGCCACATGCCCCACTTGCTAAAACTTAGCACACTGTTTTGTGATAATTTCCTAGTTTGCCTCCTTTGCTAACTAGAATTTCTGGGAGCAGACCTTATGCTTTTTTTTTTTTTAATCTTCTTAATGACCCTGACAGCAGGATAGTACTTGGTACTAATGTGCTCTAAAATAATTCAATTGGAAAAGGAAGTAGTGTCCTTTTCTAGGTAATACCTGACTATATTTAGAAATCAAAAATAAACTGAGAAAGTGAAAGGTTTTGTATCTCACCTCACCCCCAAATCCATACACGCATTCACTCACATAAAATTCTTCCCGAGACAATGATTTTAATATTTTGTTATATATCCTTCTAGACCTTTTATTCATTTATTATATGCACTTTAAAAAAGAAAAAAACATTTAAAAACCAAAGCTATATGTACACATACACTATACACTATATGTACACTTTATATGATACAGTTGTAAACAGTATCATATAAAGAAGAAAAAGTCTTTCTCTAATATATGATCACCAGTGTCCTTTCTCTAAAGGCAACTGCTGTTAATCAGGTTTTCAAGTGTGTCCTTCAGGGGTACTGTTATCCAGAGATACAAGCATGTAACACTTTTATGTATTGTGGATGTATTTTATATGCTGTTTTGTAAGTACCTTTTTTTCTCTTCACAAGTAATGTGTGTATCTTT
This sequence comes from Colobus angolensis palliatus, assembly GCF_000951035.1. Lineage (NCBI taxonomy): Eukaryota > Metazoa > Chordata > Mammalia > Primates > Cercopithecidae > Colobus > Colobus angolensis. The sequence goes on from NW_012115821.1 coordinate 8,132,556, forward strand.
TCATGTCACTATACATATAATTGGTCATTTAGTTTTTGAGTGGCTGTCATGTACTAACATTGAGAATAGCAGCAAATTGAACAGGTAGTGTTCCTAGGAGCTTCACGTTATCCTTTCTTAAGGACTTCCTAGTATTTCAATTTATTGGCTATGCCATAATTTATCCTCTACTGACAGAAAACTAGGTTGTTTCCAGTTTTGCCCTATTATAAGCAACCCTGTTTTGAACACTCCAACAATGCATCCTTCCCACTTGTTATTTCCTTGGGAAAAAAGTCTAAGAAATTGAACTTTCCAAAGGTTAAATATATTGTGTCTTGACCACTGTTGCCCTCCAGAAATATGCCAGTTTATATTTACACAATTTATACTTCTCTCAGTCTATAGCATTTGAGAGAGCCTGTCCCACCCTCTCCATACTCTTTGCCAGTCTGAGAGGACAGAAATAATTTTATTGATGTGTTATGCATTTCTCTTATTAGTGAGAATACGTACCATCTCATGGTTAGTGGCCATTGAACTCCATGTTGCTAAATCATGTGTTCCCTTGCTCATCTTTGTCTGCCTTGATGTTGACCATCCTTTGCTTCTCACCACAGCTTTCTCTTGGTTCTGCTGTAACATGCTCTTGTTTTCTCTGGACCTACCTCCTCATCCACTGTTACACCTCTCAGTGACTGACTGCCTTAGACTGAGTTACTGCCCTTGTCTCTTATCTTCATTTTGTGCCATCAGATACGTTTGAATGGCAGTGATTGACAAATTCATGTCTCCAGCCCCAAACTGGAGCACCAGACTCATGCCTTAATGCCTGCTTAGTGTCCTCACTTGGCTGTTTAATAGGCATATCCACTTGAACACTGCCAAAGTATGCTTAAATCCCACCCTGACCCCCAACACTAAAAACAAATATTCTCCTTCTCCAGGGATTTCCATCTCGTCGAAACCACAAACATAAGTATACTCTAGAGTCTCTTTTCTTGCTCACCTTCTGTATCCCTGTAGTTGTCTTCCTGCTTGCATTACTGAGTCTGCCATCCTTTCTGTTCCTGGGCTTAACCATGCTTTTCCTGCCTTCAGACTTTTTTATCATTTACATTGCTCTGTGCTTAGCCAACCCCTCAAAGAGATATTCCCTGTCCACTCCAATCCAGTGGAGGACTTGCTTGTCACTGTATCATGTTGCTTTTATTTTCTTCACAGGATTTATCTTGTGTATTTGTTGATCTGTCTCTGCCCTTTGAAAATTTAGTTTTTGTGGCAGCAAGGATCTTGTCTTTTGGTTCACTGCCATATAACTATCTAGAGCAGTGATATACAGGAGTTATTCAGTAAAATAATTTATATTTGTGTGGATTGCTCATTAATACTCTACGTACATTTTACTGTTTAATTGACTTCTAAAGACCTTTCTGGATCAAGGCCATTAACTCATCATTGTAAATAAAATTTCTAGTTTATCATTTGTCTTCAAACCTTGTTCATAGTGTTTTGTTAGGTAGACTATTTACATGAACAAATAACAGGAAATAGGAGTCATCAGTCTTTGCTTTCTTGCTTCTGAGTTTTGTTGCTTTTTGAAAATGTCTGGTTTATACCTTTTTTCTGGTCTGTATAAATCATTTTTCACTGCACCTGCTGTTTCTCTGTTAGAATTGTTTAAAAAATGAATTTTACTTTATTTTACTTAAGGCATAAGAAGTTCTCCATGGTTAAAATGTTAGTACGTGAACTTTGTCATCTGTGAACAAGTTCCTTAAGAAGCTGAGCTGTTTCTGATGGTGATGTCAAATAGCCACCTGCTACTTAAGGATGATGTTTACATACCTGGCCTTTATTACTGCTGTTGCTGCCATTGTTGATGACATGATGTGGAAGGGCAGTGAGAAATTTGATACTTGTTCATCCATCTGTTGGACTCAACTAGTGTTGCTTTAGTTTTTAATCTTTTTATCTGAAAAGGAGAGTCTTATAATTTGTCATTTTATTCATTGCAGCGGTTGTGGAACAGGAAATGAAAAAGGACTGGCTTTTTGCCCCTCATTATCGATACTATGTAAGAGAAATGAGAATTCATGCATACAGTCAGCTGCTGGAGTCATACAGGTCATTAACCCTTGGCTATATGGCAGAAGCATTTGGTGTTGGTGTGGAATTCATTGATCAGTAAGTCTGAATAATGCCACGTTAACTGAAGTTTTAAAGTTGCCTTTTAATACATGAACTTGTACAGTTTACTTGTTTACATTGGTTCCCTCAACCTTGACGGGGAGGGGGGAGGTTTTTTCCTCAATATTATCAAAACATATCCTGTCGCCTCTGCCTTCCTCATATCTGCCCCTTGCATTAACAGATGGGAAAATGAGTTGTAGTGACTCTAAGTGATTTGTTAAAGGTCATTAGACCAGTTGTTACGAGTTGTCTTCTGTAATTTCTTTGTAGACCACACTGCAGCTACAGTAATGACTCTTAGATCTCATATTTTACAGTTGGTCATATCCCCTCTGATAAGTCCTTCCAGTTTTTAGGTTGCTGCTGCAATTCTGGTCAAATTGGTTGTTAAATGTGGGACTTTTAGTACTTGCATCAGTGATTGAACAAATACTTAATGAGCCATTACTGTATGTTTGGTATTGTTTTACAGCTCCCTCTTCACAGACTTTCATTGTAGTAGTAGGGAAGAGATGGCAAGGAAGCAAATAAATATAAAAGGTAATTTCACATAGAAATGAACCTATGGAGATGAGAAAATGCTATCCTTACATATGGCATGCTTGAGGAGATGAGGTTTGCTTTAAGATTTGAATTGAGAAGAGTCAGGCATACGGAGTCCTTCTGCGTGCAGAAAAGGGGATAGAAAAGGCTAAGGCTTTGAGCTTGGATGTTGTAGGAACACAAAATGTCAGTGTGGCTCCAGCATCGTTGGGGGAGCAGTAGGAGATTGTGAGGATAATATATGGAGAGTTAGGTGATTTGTGGAGGGGTCTTGTAGGTCATGGAATGGAGTTTGAGTTTTAATTTAGGTTTGATAGGGAGCCACCGGAAGATTTTGAGCCCAAGTTACATGGTCCTCTGCAGTGTCTTATATAGAGTAAGGTAGCAGAGACCAGTTGCGCTGTTTAGTAGCTCTTGGAGGAGATGTTACTGTGGCTTGGACGAGGGTGGAAGAGTATAGTTGGGGAAGAGACATACACAATATGGGATGTCCAGATGGTATCTAGATCGGTGGCTCCCACATGTGGGTGTTTTTAAATGTTGATGATGGTGTTTTCAATGGTCTGCAGTGGAAACTTTAAATGAAGATGCATTTCTTTTAAATAAGACCATTTTCTTTTTAGTATTTTTTAAATTTCAAACATCCATAACATTCTAAAGAATTGTACAGTACCTTTTAACATATTGTCACAGTCTATACATATATTTTCTGTTTTTTAACCACTTGAAGTTTCAGACACCAACACATTTCTTAAATGATCCTTACCAAAACAGAAGGCACGTATCCCAAGATTTTGTTCCATTTCTGAATTCTAGTCTGTGAAACTGAAGTCAGATGACCACGCTCCAAGAGGGTTGTTCATTAGGGTGCAGGCTGGGCATTATGAGTGTGTTTTTCATGAGTCAGTGGAAGGAGTGGCTTGTTGTGAGCAGTGCATGAGAAAAAGGGCTTGGCTTTGCTTCTTTTTCCAACTCTGTGGCCTTGGTCAGGTTATGTCTCTTCAGTATCTTAACTGTGATGTGAAGATGATAAAGCCTTAATTAGTTAGGGGCACACACAGCAGTATTCCTTAAGTCATCTTGATGACAAGTGAATTGCAAGGCAGCTGGTACCTTTCAGGTAGTAGCTGAATTCCGGTAGTATTTGAATTGTTCAGTTTTTTTTCTTCACGTTCTAAGACAAGCTTAAGATTAAGGCAAAGGTTGCACCATTGAGCTCTAGTTGTTGTTACCTACAAAGCCCTTGTTTTAAATTTCTGTGATACCTAAGAATCTCAAATCTGGGTTGTTATGGATTCTTCTTTCTTTCTCCCTTAAAAAACTACATTTTAGATGAAATCCCCTTTTTAAAAACGGGCAAAGCAATAATTCTACATCATTTCTCGCCTCCCACTTGTTTAGACTAAGACATGTTGGAGAGGGAAGGGGTCGTTGTTTTAGTAAATACTACTGCTATTGATGTGTTTACCCATGGGCTGTGTTCCATAATTTTGTTTTAGGTCTTTTGTTTGAAACAGTTTATTACTTTATTAGTTTAATCAGTTTTAGTCCCTAATTTTTCCTAACCTACAGTTTTTCTCAGAGTACATATGAATGGTTTCATTGTTTGATCTACTTTCTATCTGAATATGAACTTCTAGGATCATGTTTATTCTAGATGACTTAAAGCCTGCAATAACATCAGGGACAACCTCAACTACTGCATATGCAATAACAAGCTTGAAGGGAAGCTAAATGTTACAATTTTAAGACAGTATTTTAATGCGGTTTGCATTTTTCTAAGAATTTTCTATAAAGCTAATGCTGTTATTTTTTTTCTCTAATCTAGGGAACTGTCCAGGTTTATTGCTGCTGGGAGACTACACTGCAAAATAGATAAAGTGAATGAAATAGTAGAAACCAACAGGTACTCTCATTTTGTGTATCATTTGTTACACTGCTCAGAATAAGGGGCATTCCTAAATTTTAAGTGCCTTAAATTTTAAAAGTAGGTCAACTGTTGTCATGGAGTAATGTGACTGGTAAATAATTCATTTTTTCTTGAATTTATTTATAGACCTGATAGCAAGAACTGGCAGTACCAAGAAACTATCAAGAAAGGCGATCTGCTACTAAACAGAGTTCAAAAACTTTCCAGAGTAATTAATATGTAAAGCCATGTAACAAAGGATTTCCTTTAGAGATATTTGGAATTTTTATAGCTTACTTCACTATGTGCCCAGGTCAACTGTATAAAATAAATATGCATTGTTTCTTTCCATTTATTTTTTCTTAAACACATATGCCATGTGGAATGGGGTCCACTTATGTTAAAATACTGTCACTTGAATTATTCATTACTGAAAATCTGGTTTATAGTGTTAAGATTGCAGCTGGGTTCAGATCCTTACTGCCTCATCAGTAAAATACAGATGGTGACACAGCCCATTATTTCTTACCTGTAAGCTTCCTGGTTTTTTAGAAAGAAGAGTACATACTATATAGTGGCCTGCAATTAAACAGTGTCTCCCACTTAGTATACAAAAGATAGAAGATAATAAAATGTGTAATAAGCTTTCCCTCAGAAACAAGTAACCAATAGGACAGGAAGTTACCCTATTTTAGGACACTGACATAACCTGGATTACAGAATCTACCAAGGCCGATCTCAGTTTTCTAAAACCTTGTATGTAAATATTAGCAGATTGAATCCTTTTTCCAAAAGTAGGACCATAGTAATAGCAGTGAGGAAAACAAAGTTGTTCCCCTGTTTTTTTTCAGTGTGTCAGATAGGAATAAGTACTATAAGAAATATGAAACCAGAGAGAGAGAGAGATACAGGGTATAGACTCTCTTCTGTGAGGTGCTGTGAAAGGCTTCTATGGTAAGGTGACATTTAAGTGAAAAGGAGGGAAAGCCCATGCACATATGGAGGGAAAAAAGACTGGTAATTTTAAGTGCAGATTTGGCTTACCTTTTAAGTCTCACTATGGCATTCGGTGGCATGGATTGTAGCGGCAGCTGGATTTGCTAAAAGATTAGAATGGGATGAGGGGGAGAAAATTTATCAGAGGAGATCCTAAGCTTTTTGGCTTAAGTAAAAGATACCAGAGATACTAGTGACCTTAATGAGCAGTTTTGGTAGAGGTGAGTTCAGAAAAGAATGGGAAATGGCATTTTACTGTAAAAGGCAGGGGAAGGAAAGAAGAGTTTTGAGTTTTTTTTGTTTTAAAGAGCATTTACTGATGGGAATGATCCCTGTTAACATATTAGTAGAAAAAAACACATGATCTCATTTGATTGAAAATAATTTGATACAATTCAACATTTCTTCATGATAAAAACTCTTCAGTAGACTATGAATAATAGGCTGGGCAATCAAAGCCCTATCACAAGGTAATTAATGGCAAAATATTAGAAGCATTATCTTAAAAGTGAAGACAGTGGCTCTCATCGCTGGAAGAACAGCCATTGGTTATATGCCAAGGAAAGCAATGTGGCCAGAGCTCTGTTTTGAAAGGAGTTTCCTGTAGGCACTATGGTGGAGGGGCGGCTTTTAAAATGCTGAATATGCCTATTTTGAGAATATCCACGTATGAATTTCTAAAAATGCTTATCTAGAAAACATTTCTTGAAGAAAAAAAACCTCAGCTTTTTGGGTTTCTACAGAAAACCAAAGCTAGTCAGGAATGCAAAGGTGGCTTCTGAATGTTACAAAGTTGCAGTTGGTCACCCACAAGCTGCAACTGGCAGCTTAATACTTTTAGGCTTAATACTTAAGCCTAAATACTTTTTTCAAGAAAAAAATTTATAGTCACCACGTAAAAGTTGACAGTTTAAAAACCACATATCTAGCTTCTCTGGAAAAAGGAAAGATTAGGCTAACTCTGGACTCATGCTCCAATAAGCTAAGCGACAAACAGAACTTGTTTCCAGTGTGCCCCAGTCCACCCAGTCTGTTCATATACACTGCCTGCCTGGCCCCTGTTGGCATTTGAGTTTGTTATCCCTGCACTACCCCCAATATTGTACATGTGACGTTGATGGTTAAAAGTGTCCTGTGTTAATCAACTAGGACAGGGTGTCCAATATTCTGGTTTCCCTGGGCCACACTGGAAGAACTGTCTTGGGTGCCACACAAAAATACACTTAGTTGATGAGCTCAAAACAAAACAAAAAAAACACCTCAATGTTTTAAGAAAATTTACACGTGTGTTGGGCCACATTCAAAGCTGTCGTGGGCTGTGGGTTGGACAAGCTTGAGCTAGGAGAAACTATCCAAATAATTCTTAACCATCTTGTCTCTAGTAGCTTTAATTGATACAGCTTGTTTTTTGAAAGTCTGTCTTTTCTGCTTTTATTCAAGAAGGGTGCTTCACAGTATGAATAAGATTATGAAATGATAGTTATATTTGCAGAGCGACAGCTAAAACAGTTATACATAGTTCCTTTTTCATGTTGGTAAATGTTTTCTTTTGAAGTTGGAAACAATCTTATTTTTAACCCTGGTTTCAGTCAAAATTAACTATCCTAGTGTGAAATGACATCACCAGGATCAACTATCTTTTGTGATTATTTTTAAAGCAAAAATGCCAGTTTCTCGTACCTCAATAAAATTTGGTTTTATAGCAAATCTATCCAGTAAGAGATAAATATTTTAAAGCTATGTCAAAGTATGGTAATCTATTTCCTGTATTAGAAATAATAGCTTTAGGTCAATTTTTAAATAGCAGTGTCTCTTAGGACAGAAACAGTATAAAAATCACTTTTGTTAAGCACCCAGCTTTTACCTGCCCCAGACAGCTAGAAGGATACCTACAACTTGATCACTGAGCAGGCAATACTCCAATACACTTAGGATTTTATGACTGAATACATTTGGTCTTTTATAACCTGACCAAACATTAATTGATAAAAGGCTACTAATCATTAGCAAATCATTTCTGTAATTTCATATTCTGAATTAGTCCTTGGTGCTGCTGTTAACCTAATGTTTTTAAGAGGATGAACAGTTGACAGTTGAAATACCTGCCCCCATGATTATGGGGAAAAAGGGTGGAGGGAACTATGATAATCCCTGGCCTTCCCAATGCTACATAAACTTGTAGTTGCTGGTAACATGTGCCTCCACAATGGCAATGGGGCAGTGAGGTAAAATCCCCATCTGGAAAACATGAAAAGCTCTGACAATCACTAGTTTTGGTTTCAAAGCTATAGAGCCACAGATTTGCATTATGCTTGTGTTTCTAAAGGAATATAAAGGCTATCAGGAATTTGTAGCAATCTGATCCAGGCCATTTTAACCTTGACATACATGGTCAGAGGGTGTAACTGTTTTTTATTTAAAAATCTCTTACAGTGGCATAACTTTCCCTGTACAAATTGGGTTTAAGAAACAAGGGGGACAATTTGCTATTCAATGATGAGCCTTTAATCCAACCATTATATATCCCCTTTCCCTTGAAGAGACCATTTAGTTAAGACTACCAGCAGCTGGCACCTTGACAACTTTACCAACCTTGCCTTTTAGAGATGACCAGAGACCTGTGCTTTTCCAAAGTACTATTCGTATAATATCAATGTGGGGAAACTCTACCTTTGATTTTTGAGGACTCTGCTTTTCTTGAAACCCTCTGGGTTAGAGATTGTTTATTCATATGCACTTCAGTTCAGTGTTTCCTAGTCCTTTGCTTGTTTTCCTGGCCATTATGTTTCCACCTTCTTCCAAAATGCCATCTCTTTGAAGCTGCTTACAACCCAGCAACACCATCAACTCACTGTGCTCACTGTCCTCAACCACACATCTCCAAGTCACTCTGCCCTCTTCCATGCAGATCATCCCAGAACCAAGTAGCTGCCTCAGTCTTCCTCCCAACCCTAATTTGAAATGGACAACCTATACAACACCCTTGGCTTCACAGTTCCTCAACCTGAATTCCAGTGCTCTTTTCCTTCATGCTGCTTCTGTCCACTGCCATAGTTTCCACCCAGGAATCACAAGCACATCTGGCCAGTTCTGCTTTTGAAAATAATACTGGAATTCCAATTCCTCCATTCCCTGTCCTATTCCTAAAAGTGCTGTATCACTTTGATAACTCTGGCCCCTGGATCCCGCCCCGTAGCCCCTCACTTTTATTGGCCACATGGAATTGAATGCGGACTTTGCTCTGTGACCCTGAACAAATCAATTGTCTAATCATAGAAAAAGTTACCTGGAAGGAGATTCCTAAGATCTAACAAGAAGGTAATTCCAGTCAAACCAGTGTCTTAAGAGCACCTGCATAGATTCTACGTGGTGGGCTTCCAGTTCTCTTCCCTGAATATCCAATTCAGACCATCATCAATCACTCAGTCACATCTTCACTCATACTCTTAATTCTTTGGCAATCTCCCTGCCCAAGTTCTAACTTTTCCACCCAACCAATACATGCTGTTCCAGTTATCCTGGACTAAACAGCAGGATAATAAAACATTACCTAAATGGGTAGATGGCATTGCTAATTATAATGGAATCGACTCTAAACTTCTAACCCTGTAACCATCTCAATCTCACCCTTCTCTGCCTTTCCTTACCTCTCTGACTTTTTACTCTAGTGCTTTTCTCCATTTGTCTTCATGAAAATAGTCTTCTCCAAGGTCTTGTCCTGGGTTTTCTCTCTGGGCCATGGAGGATAGGCTTCAGGTTTGTGATATCCTGGAGGCAGAATATAAAAATGTAGTGTGCCTGTGCCTCGGTCAGACAGGATCCGTAACTTCATGTGATTCCTGGAGCCTGAGGAGGGGAAAAATTAAGAATCACTGTTCTGACAGGCTTGAATTATCCTGGATCTGCCACCTATTTGTCATGGGACCTTAAGCAAGATACCTTCTTAGGAGTTCCTCATCAGTATGATTGGAATCAAAATACCTGCCCTATGAGGGCTTCGTAAAAGAGAGGATATATATAACTTGGCACAGTGTTGGGTTTATTAAGTACTTAACTAGAGAAGTATTATTTTAACATAATAAGCCAAATCGAATAGCTACCTAATTTTCCCAGGTAAACTCATCTACCCTTATGACCTCATTGATCATCTAAAAGTGAAAGACAACTCTCCATCTTTATTTTCCAGCTCAAAGCTCCCTCCTAAGGTCCATCCAGCCTGTACAGCCAGCTGGGCACTAAACCACAATTTCCCACCAGCAGCTCAAATCTATCATTATGTCTTTTTCATTCTCTATTGCCATATCACACATTTCACTTAAAGCTCAATTGGTTTGGCCAAGCTAAAAACCTGAAGTCTTCTTAGACTCACTCTTCCCTTTAATGTTGAATAGAATTAGACTTCAAGGCCTGTTGGTTCTACTTGTAAAAGATTTCTGAAATCAGTATCAGGTATCCTCATGGTCAGCCTTAGTTTGGAAACTTAATAGCTCTTACCTGGATTACAACAGCTTTGTAACTTATTTTTGTCCGAGGTTCTCACCTGTTGATTCTGTCTTCCATTGTTACTGGGGGGCCATAGGTGGCAGAGATGTTTTTTTGACAAAGAATTAAATTACAAGTGATTCTCCCCTTCCCTCTGGAGACTTTTTCTTTGGCTGATAGCCTCACTCTTCCTTACCTCCTAAGAGATATTCTAGTTCACAGGTTTTGGATGTAGAAAATGAGGATAACAAGTGCCAAGAATTACAGCCTTACAAAGTGAAAGACTACTTTAATTAACTTCCATTAACAACAGAAGCAAGAACTTCTTACAAGAAAGAGGAGACTAAGAAAGGAGTGAGAAGGGAGAGGAACTTAGACTTGATTTAGGGGAGTGCTTTCTGTTAGGACTGGGGACAGGGGCAGGTAAAGACAGATCTTTGAGGCAAAAGAGAGTAAGAATTCAAGAGATGGGGAAAGAGACTTAAGTGCGTCTTTGATTTTCCAAAGTTTTCAGTACAGATTTGAATGGCTTTGACTTTTGGCAGCTGCACGGTGCTAGGACTGGACCATGAAATATCTCTGGGCTCTGACAGTTACATTTGGATTAATCTAAGCCTGATCCCATGTGTTCCTGGATGAGGCCCCATGACATTCAAGGTCCTTGGCAGCCTGACACCAGCTTCTCTAACCCTATAAGGCCCTTCCATCCAGCAAAATTCCTGCAAAATTATTCTCTATCCCTCAACATCTTCATACCCATGTTTGACGCATTTGCTCCATCTGCCTAGAATCTTACTCTTGTCTGCCTTTCTGCCTGGTGAAATCCCACATATGCCAAGATCCAACACTGCTAAACCCTTTTCCTTGAGTTGGGATCATCTTGTTATGCAGGGCCGGGATACCTGCAAGGGAATGGAATTAAAAAGGGTAAGAGATTGACTTAGCAGTTGAACCTTTTCTTGGGAGGTCTGAGGACATCCATGGTGAAAGGATTTACCTACAGAGAGTACCTCATGATTAGATTTGTGGGAAGTACTGAGTGGGTGGCTGACTTAAGGAGGGAATGGGAAGTCCATAGGGCAGTAGGAACTGAAGCCAACATGACTCTTTCATATCAGGTATGAACATTTTTGCTCATATACAAAGCAGTTGCTCCTCTTATTTTAAGCAACAAAAATAATTTATCAGAATGATTTGCAAACAGTAAAAATGTCTGGATTTCTAGAGGTAAATGATTATGCTGTGTTCCAAATAATACTAAAATGCACTTGTATTGCCAGTAAGGGAGGTATGTAAAAGGAAGAGATTAGACCAGGTCTGGATAAAAAGCTTATCTTAAATCAAAACTACATGTCATCAATTTTGCACCTAAGTACAAACAGAATGTGTTTCTCAATCCATCAACTCCCTCTTGTTTCCTTCACAAACATGCAAGGCCAGAATACAGCAGTGTTCACTGTTTACACAGTTGCTAATTTATCCAAGGCAAAGCTTTGTGCCCGCAAATGGAAACATCCCCCAGTCTTAGAAGTATTTAGCTTATATAACAGGGAGGCTAAAGTGAAGGGGCTTCACAAGGGTGTTCAATGCCAAAAGTGATGAAAAGTCAGAGTAGACTGAAAGGGTTTAGTATCACAACGAGGCAGAAACATGTAAAATATTTCATGCAGCCAACCTTATTTATTGAGAAGTCCTAATTTTATTGCCCGTTAAGTAACATGTTTGTTCCACAAGCTAATTTCTTATAAAGCAAAGCACAACCTTTTCTTATAAATAGTATAAATTATTTTATTTACAGAAACTTGTTACAAAACAAATAGACTATATATTTCTTCTCTTTTAAATATCCAAAGTAATTTTCTATCCCTTGACATTTGTTCATGTTCTATACAGCAGCCAACAGAAAGTCCAGCTGAGATGCTCTTGATTATGTGTACAAATTACCAAACTATTCACACGTTTTTAACACAGGAGATTGCTTTTATAACCAAGCTCAAAAAAAAAAAAAAAAAGCAAAATGCTTTCAAGGCCCTACATTCACACTGACAGTATGTAGTGCTCATTTAAATGATCTGAAAATGTAAAATGTTTTGCACAAAATGTAAAAATGATTATTTTCTGCTAAACAAACTTTTTAACAATATTTTTTCAAAGCCCAATCCCCCCAAACCCCCTGGACAGAATGAGCGACATTAAGAAATTCCTTGGCAACAGAACTCTTACAGGAAGACAGCTGCCTTTATAAGTTACATTTTTCAAATTATACATTTTTTTCATGTTCTCAGAGGTACTTATTTGTATTATATTTTTGGAATACAAAATATTTTAAATATTTTATTTTAAATTGTATTTCATGAGTGAATAACAAAACGGACACATCGTGTAAGTTGCTGGCTGACAAAAAGATTTGCAACCCTTGGTGCCACCCGGCAATCCATCACCAATTGAATTACTATGAACCAAAAGGTCTTAATTTTAAAATACCTTATAAAATTACCAGCATGGGTGGTTTTCAACTCCTCCCCTAAAATTTTAGAAACAATATTTACGTGGAAAAAAGCAAACTCCAAAAGTTCAACTGAACATTCAAGTCTTTTTAAAGAGATTCTGTCTAAGCTTAAAACTAGGTTCAGGCACTTTTCAGTTTTTTCCATTAGTTTTAAACCACATCACATACTAACATACATGTGCTCAGAGTATACACACACACACACACACACACGCAATCACACACTCTCACACATAAAATACTAACAAAAGAAAAGCAGTGTGTCACTTAGTTACATGTAGTCTATCGGGAAACCAGGCAACCAGGAAGAAGCAATGCCCACTTCATCTGTATGAATCCACTCCCGAGACACTAAAGGGGACAAAGACTTTTCACAGAACAGAGGCATCCCTTAAAACTGTAAAGGAGGCAGGTTCTAGAACTATTGGCTTGGCAGTGAACCACTTCAAATTATAAAAAGGTATTTACTTTTATTAATTAATAAATAAATACTAGATGATCTCAATTGTACCAAAACAGGATATCAGAAAAAAAGACCTGTGCAAAAATACATATTTAAATATGTACAATTCATTTTTAACAAAATATGTCTTCTGAAATAGGGATACTTCCATATTTATAATAGAACAAGAAATTCCAAAATAAAGATACAAAAGTAGGTTTTGTATAATTCTTTGTTCATCATTGCAGCACTTTTTTTTTTTGTAGGTTAAGAAAACTGCAGGAGTTGTCATGAAATTCTATTGGAAAGAATATAAAAATTATCTTGGTTTTAAATTGATACCAAAGTCTGTCTAGAAACAACCCAACCACTGCAAATTTGGTTTTTGCAAGTTAATTTAATTCAAAAAAATACTTGTACTCCCGTGTTTTAAATGGTCTTAATTGTTCATCATCATAAAAAGTAGTTGTAGGAGAAAATAAAATATTTGAACAGTCTAAAATTTAATAGCACTGTTTAGAATAGGTCTGTTTGTGGCAGGCAGAATCCAAAATGGCTAATTTCCTAATCCCGATGCTCTGTGTATTACCGGGAGACATAATGAAATTCAATTAAAACCTCAGTCTAAGAAATCAAATGTTCAATACTTGCTAATCTAAATATCTACATTGTTCTGAATCAACTTGTTATCATGGATCCTATTCACATCTTTCGGAACAACATGATCTATCTGTAAATTCCATTGCTAAAGGCAACTTTATAACCATCAAGTCCTCTTGGCTCTGAAAATAAATTCTACCCATACTCCATTGCACTTGTCACCAAGGAATCAACAGGTACGTTCTGATTCCCTCTCACCTCCTCTCTCTTCCCCGACTGGGATGGAAACCACATTGATTTATCCTAACTATGCCAAACTGGCCCATCCATGCCCTCTCCTTACTAAGCTCTCCTGTAGTATCATTTTAAAAACATTTACTGATTGATTGCATAATAATTGAACAAGATACTGTTCTCTCCTTCCTTTAAAAAAATCAGTATTTTACATCAATTTATAGCTAAAGTATCTGCATAAGGTTTTTGTTTTCTTACGTAATAAGAATAATTCTGTAGCAATTCACATTATTAGGCTGGTAACCAAGTTTATTCATTCTACCTGTTGTTGACTTGAAATTCCCTGAAACTGAAGTTTGAAACCCAAGAACTCTAGGGAAAAAAGGATGTACTGACTGGCTCTCATCAGGCCCTGGCCAGGGCAACGATCAGTGCCGTGGAAATTTTACCCTGTGTTCGGCAACTTTGTGTGTTTTTCTAAGCAACAGTGCCTGGTTCTCGTGTCAGAAGCCTGTAGTGGTGGAAGCACCCATTTAAAGGCTCCGGCTCATATCCGAATTCAATGACACCTTCTCCAAGCAATGCTGTTTTAACATATTAAGGTCTTTCTTTAGGGTTGGGGTACTAGAAAAAATATCCTAGAGGGCTCCAAAACTCTCAGGAAGATGGCTGGTATAATCCCAAGAAAGGAGGGTGTGGGTCAGGGCAATCCTATACACACATCACAAAAGACCTTCAGGTCGGGACTTACATGTTCTCCAACTCCCTTCCCTTGGTGTCTGCTCTCATCCCCAACCACATCCAAATAAACATCTGGAGTGGCATGAAGGGGAGTGCATACAAAAACACACAATGCCAGAAGTGCCTGAAGTGGAAACCTACATTTAGTCCCAGGACAGTATCCAAAGAGGAAAACAAGGGTAATGCAGAGAGTGCCTTGGAAACATTTAAGTGTATCTAATAATGTCACTTTAAAAGGTGACTTTCAAAAATAGACTAGGTAGGACAAGCAACCCAATCTGACATACTGTTTACCATGAAAACTTAATGGATTAAGAAAATTTCTTCTCTTTGGAAATCTTGAAAAGAGTTTTTTCTCCCTATAGTGATTTTAACTTCCTCATTCCCACCCTCCCCCGACCCAATTTGGCCTTCCTTTCTCAAAACTAGCTTTCATTCTCTTTCTTAAAAAAAAAAAATCACACAGAATTGCTTTTGTATCATGAAAAGTAAGTCTCCAAAATAATTTATACTTGCTGTCTGGGCATCGAAAATCTCAAACCAGTTTGTAAGTTAGAAACTTCTGACAGTTTCTTTTCCCAAATTACTTTCAAAAGGCTGGGCTACTTTGTCATGGTGCCTTGGGCTAACATCCGTATTTCATTCCTGGAACACTGCTATCAAAATCTAAAGCCTAATTTCCTTCTTCAGAGGGTTGCTCGGGATGCAGCCCTCTGTCCTCTGGAAGGTTTCTGGTCTCCAGTTAAGGTGCCTAACTGCTGGAGAGTGACCTACAGACGACAGTGTTAAAAAAAAAAAAAGGTAGTAAAAGGAAGGAGGGAGAAAGGTCTACAGTAACGCTCTTGCCAAAACATTCTTTTGCCCAGCCAATCTACTTGAAGAGTGGCTCCGTGATATACTGCAAGTTAAAAAACAAAACAAAAACAAAAACTTCTCACAGATTGGTACAAGCAGTCCAGACCACTTTAACACTGATAAAAGCAATTCGGTGGCTGAACTTGATCCAGTGTCCTTTATGAGTACTCACTGCTAGAGACATAGCTTCAGGGAAATCCTCTGTTAAAACAACAGCCAGGCAGGTTTCTACCCTTGAGGCCCACAGGAGGTTGGGAAAACAGACTCAAAGGCATCGTGGAGTCCAGAGTGCTGAGTGGAGGTGTAACTTGTCCTCAAAAGTGTCCGCATTATTCCTCCCCGTGCTATTTTCAGCTGTCAGGGACGTGCCTTTGGCTTTCAAAGAAGAGGGGGTGGGGAAATAATGAAAAGGTAAGTAAGCGTTTGCACACTGCACTCTCTTGATTCTAAACAAGAATATTCCAAAGACTGCACACTACTAAAGTCTCCACTGACTGAGTGACACCAGGAACAATCAGCTATAGAATTTGGCCTTGGCTTTCAAATGCCTTCACTACTACTGGGCACAATCATTGCAAAGATTCACTTCTAGACAACTGGCTAGAAGAGATGCAGGCCTGGGTTTCTAGCTTAGAGAAAAGGCTCTTATGTTCGCCTGTTGGTTTTATTTACTGATTTTGTGTTCTTGAAGGTATTCCAGGTTGTTAACTGAGAAGGGAACAAGGTCAAGGGCTAGCACACACAGGTGTGACAGTTCGCACTCAAGGCAGTGCCCGTGCTGGGGGAGAGGAAACTCTGGCATTCACAGTGGGCTTTTACATCTTTGGTGCAGAGGCCATGAACAGACTCTTGGGGGTCACTACCCAACCCCATCATCTCCCAGACTTCCTAGCATGTCCCCCTCTTCATCCCCTTGTTTATAAAACTTCAACTAGCCCAGTTATTTTTGTTTTAAAGGCAGCTCCACAAGGAACAGCAAGTAGAGATCCCTACTTTTGTAACAGCAGCATTCTTTAAAGCATTTTGGGGTCATGAGTCCCTTTGAGATTCTTATGAAAGCTATAAGATAAATGAACAAAGACATAAAAATGTGCAACACTTCTTGGGGTTCAATGATCCTTTGATTTCTAAGCAAGCACCCCCACTCCTGCCCCAGGATTTGTGCAGCATAAAAAAAAAAGTATTCCTCTGCAGAGAAAATCTCTCTCAAACACAAATTTAAGTGGAAACTGATTTTAAGGAAAAAGCCCAAAGTTAGGCTGTCTGCATTGTTCTAGTAAGACACAGTGCCACTATATGGTAAAAATCAAAGGTGGCAAAATGGCAGGTCATGAGCCAAAGATAGCCCACAGATACATAGGCTATACCAGATTTAAGAAGAGAAAAAAACAAGTGTATGTGTGTGTGTATTTATGTATGTGGATATATGTATGTGTGTGTATATATATATATACACACACACACACATACACACATATATCTCGACTAAATTTCACATGCAAGTCCAGATCTGCAGCCTCTCTTTAAAGCTGGTAACAGATGTCTGGAAGCAGCTGCTCCATGTCGCCCTATTTCTAGTAGGCACTGTCAAATCTCTGCTGTGCCCCACCTGGCCCCCTTCTGTCCTTTTTGTTACTTGTGGGCATTAAGATCTACACTCCTGTCTAAATGAAGACAGTGTGCTCACTAATACAGATGTGAGATGGACATTACAGCACAATGGGATGCCCCTCCCATGGGGATAACGTCTCCTGGGGACTCTACTCTCAACGACGGTGTGTTGAATAATGGGTACACCATGTCTTCTGTGTTTATATTGGATTATTATGCTTATAAACTGTAATGAGTAACTACAAACCAAGAAGGAAAAGCACACTTCTCATTTGTCCAGGAATCCCCTGATCAGAATGCCATAATGTATGCAGCTGGTTAAATTCACAAATATTTTCCCCATACCTTTGGCACTGGGTGTTAATTCACCCAAATATTAGAGGAAAATTATATTACACTAAGAAAATACTAAGAAACTTCTTGGTATTTTCTGAAAAGGTTCTAACCTGGCTGGCATTTGAGTTAAGTTCTGAAGACGAGGAAGGGGAAAAAAAACCATGAAAAAGAGCCTCACATTTTAAATCAGGGCTCTGGGGTGATGTTGCTGAAATTCCTGTTCGTAAGCAAGGTGAGGAGATATCCTGATGAATAAAATAACAAGATGAGAGATGAGCTGGAAGTTAGAGCAAAGGAAGCTGGAAGAAACAGCTACAGGTGAGGTCAGTAACAGGCAGAAGAGCTGGGACGAGACAAAAATACAGCCTAAGAGAGAAAGTCATGGTTAATTATGAATCCCACAACCACTCAGCCACTACTCTACTGATGGGTTCATATGCAGACTTCTTTTTAACTATAAGCTTGGAATGAGATTTCAATCTTCTGCTATGCCCGTACTGAATCCTGTTTTTCCTGCCTCCCTCAAAAACGAGAAGAGAAAATAAGGGGTGAGATTTAACCAGAATATCTGAAATTCTTTTGAGAGGGAAAAATAATTTTTTTTTTTTTTTTTTTTTGAGATATAGTCTTGTTCCGTTGCCCAGGCTGGATGGAGTACAGTGGTGTGATCTTGGCTCACTGGAACCTCCACCTCCCGTGTTCAAGCAATTCTCCTGCCTCCACCTCCTGAGTAGCTGGGATTACAGGCGTGTGCCACCACACTCAGCTAATTTTTTTATGTTTAGTAGAGACGGGGGTTTCACCATGTTGGCCAGGCTGGTCTCAAACTCCTGACCTCAGGTGATCCGCCTGCTTCAGATTCCCAAAGTGCTGGGATTATAGGCATGAGCTGCTGCGCCCGGCCCTCATTTTAAATCTTAAATCACCCCTTTCTAGATCAGTTTAATTTTAGCCCAGCTTTCCTCAGAGGAACATACTAAAAAAACACTATCCAGGAAACAATGCCTGTTTCCTTCCTTAAAGCCTTGAATGGCACACACTTCACAGCATTGGGATAACACATTATTGGCTATCTCATAAAGGGACTCCCCTCCAATTATGATTTTGCTGTCATGCCTGATGCTTTCTGCGGTTCTATCTACTAAAAACGCATTACTGTACTTTCTTTCTGAAGAGCATCTTCCAAAGGCACCAGAAATTCTGGCAGAAGAGCCTGTTTTACCTTCATATGGCTGTGAACTGTTTTTTGTGTTTTTTTTTTTTTTTTTTAAGACACCATGAAACTGAGGATCTGTTTACAAACCAACCAACCAACCAATCCAACCAAACGCATTTCTGAGCTGGCAAAAGATCCTAAGGGAGAGGAAATGGGCATTCCCATGGGGGTCATAGTCCATTTCCTACCTGATGAAGGAGGGAATTGTTCGTCAGTCCTTGTGCCCCTGCGATGGTGCCTGTATGTTTCATGTGGACGTTGTTCATGGCTGGCACTTTGGCAACCTTTGTGGGTTTGCTGCTGCTGTTGTTGATGCTGCTCGAGCTGGGTGAGCACTTTCTTTTCTTTCCTATGAGTTTGTCTAGAGGAGTGTGTGAGTGGGAAAAACTGCCATGGGAGTTGACAGGCAGTTCATTGGACTGGTGAATGAAGGGCCCAAGAGAAAGAGTGGAATCACTGCTGTTCACCATCACACTCATCCTCTTGATGGATTCAGCAGGGCTCCCACTGGGGGGGCCCCTCCCTGACTGGTCATGCCGGACGTTCACCGCATTTGCTTTATTCGTCACACAGTTGAGGCCGATGCTATGGGAAGATGTTACCGTTGAGGGGTAGGGAGGCCCAGAGTGAGCCACACAGTTTTTCCTAAAAGACTCCATGGAATGAGAAGAAGAGGAGGAGGAGGAAGAGGAGGAGGAAGAGTGAACCAACAGTGGGGAACTGTTTTTGCGTTTCTTTCCTGAGCCGACACTGGTACTGCTACTGGCATTTTGACAGTTAGTGCTGTTACCAGAAGACTCCTTGGGCCTCAAAGATTTGCTGGATTTCAATTTCTGAGGTTTCCTGGACATAGGGGAGGAGGGAACCGAGGAAAGGCCAGAGGGCGTGGAAGGGGATGAGGATGAAGAGGACACTTGTCTGGATTGCATACTGCACACAGGATCCATTGCCCCTGAAGCAGCAGGCTGTGCATTTAGTGTGGTTCCATGAGCTGGTACCGATTTGCTATTTGGGGAGATGCAGGTAGATGAGAGCAGGACTGGGGATGTAGAGACGGTGGCTGCTGCCAGATAGCTGACTCCACATTGTGATGTCGGCACAGAGTTTGTCCGGTGAGGAATACGTGTGGAGATGGGTGAGGTGGTACTGGGCACTGGTGGGATTTTCCTGAAAAAATGAGAGGATAGTGAATGACACTGACCACAGCCATTCACGGAGACTTTCAGATGGCATCCGCTTTACTTATGACACAGAGAAATCATCCACATCAAAGCCATCACTCTGAACTACAAAGCCAATTCTGTCACCTCTCTCCTTCAAATTCTTTAATGCCTTCCTGGGGCTCTTAGAGTAACTATATGTGTGCAACTCCCCGCTGCTACTACCCCAGCCTCTAACTCCACCTCCCACCCCCAATGCCCTGTTCCCTGCTTCCAACCGTTCCTTACATTCTGAGAAAATGCCATGACCCAATACCCCAACTTCTGCTCATCCTATAAGTGTCGGATTGCTAATCACCAAATCCTCTGCAGAGAGAGTCATCCCCAGCTTATTTACCATTGTAGTCCTAGTGTTCAGCACAGTGCAGGAAACACAGAAGGCACTGAATAAATTTTTAGAGAATTCAGGAATGAATGAGAAAAGGAAGGGTGCAGCTAATTAACAGCAACTGCTAGGTCATAACTATTGGCCTGAAAAAGGGACTAAAGCCCCACAGTATCAAGGGATATTCAGCATGATGTTGTAACAATGGATTCTGTTAAGAATGTGTGGGCAAGGTATTTATCAGGGGATGCGGAAACCGTCTAAATTCAAACCAGGGAGGGTCTCCTTTTATTTTAGCTCTGAATGTTAAATGTGACAGTAACAAAATTTCAAAAACTTCTTCGGCAGAATTTAAACTGAGGTGACAGAAGAGAAAAAGACCTGACTGGAAGGCAAGTGCCAGGACTGCCTTGATCCTGACTTACAGAGTAGCCCTGGCTGACCCAACCACTACCCCAGTGAGAGAGCTGGCCTAGACTTCTGCCCAGGTGATTTCCAGATGCTTTTAAAGACTACTGTTATTAATAAAATGAATTAATGACTGCAAGTATTTGCAAATGCTTTAAAAATCCCATCAGGCCAGGCACGGTGGCTCACACACACCTGTAATCCCAGCACTGTGGGAGGCCGAGGCTGGTGGATCACTTGAGGTCAGGAGTTTGAGACCAGCCTGGCCGACATGGTGAAACCCCATCTCTACTAAAAATACAAAAATTAGCCAGGCATGGTGGTATGCACCTGTAATCCCAGCTGCTCAGAAGGCTGAGGCAAGAGAATCGCTTGAACCCGGGAGGTGGAGGTTGCAGTGAGCTGAGGTCACACTATTGCACTCCAGCCTTGGTGACTGAGTGACACCCTGTTTTGAAAAACAAAAAACAAAACCCAAAACCCCATTCAAGGGTGCAGCTCTGGCCTGATGTTAGTGCTTTTCAACTCCAGCTGTTGCACACTACGGTCACCTGTGGAGCTTAAGCCACATCCATACCGATTACACCAGAGTCTCTGCGGGGAGTGGGGACAGACATCAGTAATTTCTAAATCTCTCCAGGGGATTCTAATGTGGAACTAAGATTGAGAGGCTAGGCTCTCCGCACTACTCATAGAGGAGGGTGGCAGGCACTGTCATTAATTACCTGAGAGGCTGGTTAGGAAAGCTGAGTTCCTGGGCCCCACCCCAGAATGACTTCCGACTGCATCAGAAGCTGTATGGCAGCAAGGCCCTGGCTGATTCTGGGGCATCCAGAATCCCTGCTCTAAATGAAGTCCAAGCCCTACTGCTCACTGAGAGCAGTGGCTTCTCATGACCACCAGGTGGCTCAGGAAGCCAGGGCCTAAAGACCAGGCTGCCTGGAACCAAATCTTCCCTTCCAGAGCAGAGAAGGATGTGCATCTCTCCAAGAGGCAATTACAAGTTCCTCTTAGAAAAGCTCTTTTAAGTAGTTAATTACTCTTTTGTGTATAAAGAGGCAAAATAACACTATGTACTCATACTGACTTGTGTTTGCATAAATAAACTATGTAGAGATACATAAAAAATAGTAACGTCTGTGGGGGCTGGGTGGAAAACAAGCATGTAGGAGACAGGACGACTCAGGATTTTCAATGTATGCCTCTTTATACTCGTTTTTCCTTTGTTTTTTGAGACGGAGTCTTGCTCTGTCGCCCAGGCTGGAGTGCAGTGGCGCGATCTAGGCTCACTGCAAGCTCTGCCTCCCAGGTTCACGCCATTCTTCTGCCTCAGGCTCGTTTTTCCTTTTCTAAGCCTAGTGACTGTACTACCATTTCAAAAAGTTAAAAAAATAAGAACACCAACAAAAACCTTTGAAAACCATCCCAGCCCCTTCTTAGGGAATATGGGATACTGGTCCCAAATCAACAGAGGACAAGCAGTTCACAGAAATCACAGGAGGTGGGCAGTGGCCTTTCAGGTTATGGCCATGCTGCAGAGAAAGTGCTGGTCTAATTTCACCACTGGCCAGAGACTCCACAAACTGAAGTTTACTCATTTCATACTCAATTCCCACTTCACTTACCTCCAATTTCACCACAATAACCCTCTAAGGAAGGATTTTGGGCTGAGCCAGTAGGATGGGACCTGGATCACTTTGAAAGTTTCCTTGAGGGCTTCAAAGATGCCAGGTGAGAATAGTTCTCTGGATGAGAAGTGCTGAGCTCCCCAGAGCAAATCTCAAGGGCTGCCTGAAAAGGCTACCAGCACTCCTATGTTGGGGGGCATCATGCACCAAGGTCTCATCTGCCCCAAGCCTATGTGCCAGCTCATTATTGAGCAACACGTCCCTTGTTGCTGTAGACTTTTTAAAAACCAGTGGTCATGCTAATGGAAAGGGTCAGTTTCCTTCTTCCTGGAAGCAAGTAGGCAGCCTTCAGACAGAACAGAGAGTAGACAGGAGAGTTGACCTTATGATCCTACTTTTTAAAAAGTTCACAACATCAAGAGGAAAGTCTCACCGTACAAGTCACTAGGAACTGAAACTATCTTTGCTCAAACTGTTGGCCATAAGCCACATACCAACATAATGTGGATAAAACATTCAGAAGTCCATTCTACACTCCTAGGAGTACATTAAACCCATAGTTTCATGAGCTCAATGTGCTTTCCAAGTCCCAGTGGGTAGTCGGAAGAAATATGAAGTTGAGATTTCATGTATCTTAGGGAGTTCTGGTGTGGAAAAACCCCTGCAGAACCACCAAAACCAGTCCCCTGATTCTGTGTCTAGCCAGGGACAATGTTCCTTCATAAAGAACCTCTTATCCAGCAAGAACCAGAAAGAAACATGAAAAAGAAAAGCAGAGTAACAGTGCTCTGGATCTGGTCCTCTAAGGAAACAAATGTAAGTCCTACTAATGATCATGGAGATGGTTCTTTGGGTTGCAGACAATCCAAGGCCTCTGACCAGCGTCTGACTTCATTAGAAAACCAAAGCAGGAGGCCGGGCGCAGTGGCTCAAGCCTGTAATCCCAGCACTTTGGGAGGCCGAGACAGGCGGATCAAGAGGTCAGGAGATCGAGACCATCCTGGCGAACACGGTGAAACCCCGTCTCTACTAAAAAATACAAAAAACTAGCCGAGTGCCGTGGCGGGCGCCTGTAGTCCCAGCTACTCGGGAGGCTGAGGCAGGAGAATGGCGTAAACCCGGGAGGCGGAGCTTGCAGTGAGCTGAGATCCGGCCACTGCACTCCAGCCCAGGAGACAGAGCGAGACTCCGTCTCAAAAAAAAAAAGAAAAAAGAAAACCAAAGCAGGGAAGCAAATGAATGTACTGGCAGAGTCCATTTAAGGAGGCCCTAGTAAATGATGCCCAAACAGAGGATCTGGGATGGCCTGGGGATTACTGGACAGTCACTTTAGTAAAGCTTACTATTCACGAAAGTCACTCCCACCGAATACTAGTTCTCCAAGATGTTCCCCTAAGAAAGGTTCTGAGGTGAAAAGAGCTTGGGACGTATTCCACATTATACATGACATTCCCTGCTTCAAGAGTTACAAAGACAGTGCCCATTAAAGGCTCTGAGAAGTTCTGCAGTAAAAAATAGAACAATCTTTTTTTTTTACAGGAAAGGCTGAGTTAAACCTTTTTGGCCACGGAACTCTTCTTCCACTTAAAATCCTGTCTGGGAAGCATTAAGTACATAATATCACACAAGGTGTCTTAAATTGCAAACTGGAGCACATGGCTCCTCTACCTTGAAGCAATTTCAGTGTCACCTGGCCCCTGCTGGTTTCCTGGACCTCATCTTGTACCATGCTCACTTTCTTGCTATCTCTCCAAAAAGCTGTCATTTCTGACTCAAGACCTTGACACAGGTGCTTCCTTCTGCCCAGAACCCACTCCTCCCCACCATCCCAGTGACTGCTCTTTCTCATCCATCTGCCTCTTCACAGAGGCTTTCCCTGAATCCCTCTGGCGTGTATATTTTCAGCTGTTTACTTGAAAACATGTTACCTCTAGGTTCAACTCCTGGCCCTACCACTAACTTGCTGCATGACACTGTATCTCAGTTTTGTCATCTATTAAAAAAAAAAAAAACACACACACACACAAAGAAACAGGGGTGTGGGGGAGGGTATAATCATGGTCAACTGACAAGAGAATTGTGAATGTTAAGTATATCTAAGCTGTTTGGTGTATAGTTGGCTCTCAGTAAGTCTTGGTGATTGTTATTGTTTCCATTCTCTCACTTAGGACAAGCTATCATCTCCTTATTCTTCTGTAGACTAGTTTTTTTCTCCCCTCAGCCAATCCCAACTAGACTGTGAGTTCCATACACGAGAGTCCTTCTGCTTTGAACCCCAGGACCCAGAACAATACGTAGTTGTGGAGTAAATGAATGAATGAATGAATGACAAGGCACCTTCTCAGGGCCAAAGGCCAGCTTCGTTTAGATAAGCATATCTTCATAACATCAGTCTCACAGGAAACAAAAGACAACGCAGCACTGTATAAAGTCAGCTCCTCTCCCCAAGAACAACAGGCACTCACTTCCATAGCTGTGCATTCAGATGCTTCTCCACCATGAGGTTGAGGGCACAGCGAAGCCGGTTCCACCTGGAGTCAAACACGTAATAGCCTCTTCCAATCTGCCGGCTCCCAAATGTGCAAAACTGCAAGACAGAACATAGCCGCGTGCTTGCTGACTCCCACACTGGCATGCCCAGTCAGGGTTCTCACTCCTTCAGGAAAGGAGCTAATCAGGAAAGACAGAACTGCCTCTGAGTACCGGAGGCTGTGAAGCATGAGAGTGACAATGCCTAGTCCTGAGTGTCATGGAAGAGAAAGGGAAAAAAGCATGAGATGTCCCCCATACAGAGTGCGTGCTGCCTCTGGGGCACCCTGTTCTGAGCTTCTCTCACACCTTGACCGCGTCCCACACATACGGGCATGCCAAGGTCCCTGGCGCGCCCCCCTGCAGTGCCCTGTCCATGCTGTGTGGGGAGGGTCAACGCGGGGGTGGACGTGGAACTTACAGATGCTGGCTGAGGATGATGACCTGAATAATGACAGTCCAGTTTTTCAACAGACTCTTCTTTGTCATCGCCTTCGCCCTCCTCACTGGATAACCGAGAAGCTGGCTCAGTGGCAGGCAGGGGAGGGTGTGGAGATTCATGGACTGGAGGAGGGTCAATGGGGGCACTCCCACCTTGCTGAGCAGGGCAGCCTGGAGGCCTTGGTGAGTAGAAAGTGCAGCACCGATCAGATCACACACCTGGGAATCAGCCACCTTAATTGAGATACAACAATGTATCCAAAACAACCTAGGGGAGGCCTGGGTTCCACCTCTAGCACTGGGGGAAAACAGATGCCGATCCAGGTGGCTTGGGATTAAAGGAACCTCTCTTCTGAACTGTAGGATGTTAAGTTCAGCTGTTTGCCAGATACAATCAAGGTAACTTAGAACGAATGCTTTCTATTGCCATTTGGGTGGTTCAGGTCCCTCTTCTATTCTCCCCCAAAGAAGGGGAAATATATGTGGAATTTAACAGAATTCTTTGATTTCTCTTCAAATTTCAACTGGATTGGTTTACTAAGACAATAAATGAAACACAGTCTTCTCTCGGTATCCATGGGGAATTGAGTCCAGGACCTCCTGGGGATAGCCAAATCTGCAAATCCACAAATGTACAAAGTGGCCTGATATAAAATGGTGTAGTATTTGCATAAAACCTATGCGCATCCTCCCATACACTTTAAATAATCTCTAGATTACTTTTAGTACCTAATGCAATGTAAATGCTATGTAATGTATTGTTTAGGGAATACTGAGACAAGAAAAAAGCCTATACATGTTCAGTATGACACAATTTTTTCTTTCCCCAAATAGTTTCAACCTGCAATTGGTTTAAACCATGGATGTGAAACCCATGGATACAGAGGGCTGACTGTAATTCACAAAGTGCTCTAAGATAACCTAGGAGAGACAGGAGGTGATACAAGAATAAGGTGGTATTACCACTTTATGTGGATAGCCTACAGCCTCTTACTTAAGGCAGTATTTTTCCTACACCTATAATGGCCTCTGGAATTAAGCTTACATTTTTCTAGATGCAAAAACTTCAACGAGAAGATGACCAAAGAAAGGACTTGGGGAGGAATCTCTGGCCAGGTCCTGACCACACTTTGAGGAGCCTCCTCTGATAGCGCCTCCAGCATACTGCATAGAAACCACGAAGCTCACGTTGGGACAGGCTCAAACAGACACCTGGGTTTCCACGAGGGAGGTGCTTCCACCTTTATGCAACCATTTTAAAGATCAGACACATGAGGGTGAAATGGTAAGCAATAGCAACCGATGGCTGGCACATTCCTCAGCAGAAGCTCTTGCTGCCAATAAATGAATGGCTAACATGGAAGCCCCTCTTTCTCTACGCCTTTCTTTTTCCCTTCCCTCTGGAAACTAGGTGCAGTCTTTACTTCAACTTGGTTCAGTATATAAGCACAAACACACACATATTCCACCATCACTGTCTCTGAGGTATGTGTATAAGTTCTCATTAAAACACTCTGATTCACTGTTTACTCTGCTACTAAAATGCTAATACATGCTCGGGCCAAAGCCCCAAATGAATGAATGAAAAAAACACATTGATAAACGGATGCTGTAAAAACTCAGGCTGAATGCCTGTCCCCAGCAAGAATTCCCACTGCTATATAAAGACAAATGAAAGGCAAACTGCTGCCAAAGCCAGTGAAGAGTTCCTGTCACTAACCCGCAGGAAGGACCAATTTCTGCCTGGTCAACAGGGTTGAGACACTTGACGTTGAGCAAGTATAGAGCAGATAACTCTAGCTTTATTTTGCTGCTTGCATTTACAACCAAGAGAAGCCCTGGTTGAAACTTACTGATGAACTCAACCTCTTTTTTTTATTTCCTAGTAAAACTCCCTTAAGAAAACTATCTCCACAGTGAGCCTGACATATGTTTCTCAACATCATGACCATACTGAGATTTTACACAGTATGTGTAAGTCTCATCTCCGAAGGTGGGAGAAAGAGTTGGAGGGTTTGACTTACCTTGGAAGACTGGGGGTGTGAGGTTTAGGTTTACTAGCTACAAAAGGCTTTGATTCAGAAGGAATCACTCCGTGAGGGTTTTGGTGCGGCTCCTGTGACGTTCTAGGAGGGGCGGGATGCGGGTCCCTGAGAGGCTGCGGTGGTTGCTGAGAGTCCGGATGGCGAATCAATTCCTTTTCCCTGGTTTTGTTTTTGTGCTCGGCTAATAACACATCAAATCGCTTTCTTCTACCCTGGACAGCCCTGCGCTGGGTTAAGGAATGTGTCTGCGGACCAAAAAAATACAGAAACTGAAGAATCTCATAATTAATTTTTGGTCTGCCTTATAT
Source organism: Colobus angolensis palliatus (assembly GCF_000951035.1). Lineage (NCBI taxonomy): Eukaryota > Metazoa > Chordata > Mammalia > Primates > Cercopithecidae > Colobus > Colobus angolensis. Next base: position 8,160,106 of record NW_012115821.1, read on the forward strand.
CCCCAAACACCACTCCCAATAAAAAAGCAACCTAGACCATAAGCATAGTGAAAGGGTACTCAGCATTTGATAAGCTAAAAACCTTAAGAGCCCAATATTTTCTCCCTAGCTAGATATTCTAGGCTCTAAATGCAGAAGAATCTGGAAATCTTACTTCCATCAGAAGAAAGAAGAAATGTCAGCGGTGATACCTGGTATGTAACTAAGTGCAACCATTAGTGCCATATGACAAGTACTCATGTTTCGTGACACAATAGCAATTTGGATTTGGGGGCTCTTATCAACTCCATTAGAAAAACCCTCTTTGAACCATTTAAAATTTTGAATGTTAAAGGGAAGAAACAATTATTCCATAAAACATGTATCAGAAAGTGTTCTTTTAGTAACTTCCAGAGAATAAAAATTCAATGCAATTGCATCTCTCTATTCCAATGAAAATGCCATGTAAAAACATAAAGTGGCCCAAAGCATTCTGCAGACAGACTGCCACAGCCAAGGAGCACTGGACAGATGAGGCTGAGAAGAAATGCTATGAACAGGAAGGGAAACAAAGTAATCCCTACAGATAGACACTGGCTATGGAAATCAAGGAAATGGGATGGACAATACCACTGGGTCTTCAGACAATGTCTAATTTCAAAATTAAGAAATGGGCACACAAAGGAAAAAGAAAAGTCAAATTATGGCAGTGTTTGTCTTAAGGAAACCAATACAAACCTGTGATTGAAGCAAATCTTATAAGAAAATGTGCCTGTAGTCCAAACACATTTCATAGTTACTGGCATTAAAACAAAACAAAACAAATAAGCCTAATACTATTGCTAACAGAAGATACAGTCGAATGTACCAGTGTAAACTGGTCAGAGTTGGGCAAATCTTATCGGCAGTCAAGTCCAATTACTCAAGTTAAACCTGACCATTCCATACTGCTGAGATCTCAGTCTGTAAAAATGCAAGGAGATGCTAATCCTGAGGAATGGGCGAGTTTACATGAGCTACAGTGGCCCCAATCACATATCCATAAACATACATGAATTTACGTACATTTCCTTCTTTTATATTATAGAATAAATGTATGCATACCCCTACACATAATACAAATGTATTGGCATATTTGCTACAACTTTAGGGACTTAAAAAGGGAATTATGCTTCTAACTACCATTTTCAGTTGAATAACACAACCCACCTCCTTACAAGACACACCGCAACTATGTCTACCTAAATAATCTAACTTGGCACAGATAAATGTGTTTAGCTTTTTACATTTTTACTCCATTTTCTTTAATATGAAAAATATCCATAAGAAAGCAACCTAAATGAAGACAAGGAACTTTGTTTTGTTTGTGTTGTACCAGCATCTAGAAGAATACCTGGTACTCAAATGCTCTGAACAAAAAGTTTATAAAAATAATGGCCCTCCAACATGTGTTGAAAGAACAAATGAACATATAACACTATCGGTCCACCTGCCTGTCTCTCCAAGCAGATGTATAAACCTCTCCTCAGCTTGAATGTTCCCAGTGCCTAGCACAGTACAGCCAAATGAAGAAAGCAGGCAGATACATTTTCCCAGCTCAGTTTGAAGAGTGAGTAGGGTTTCCACTGAGCTGTGAAGAACATTCCAAACAGAAATCCAATAGGGGTTGCCCAAGGCTCACAGGATAAAGACTGACTGTGTAACTAGGCTCCGGGGCCCTGCACACTCTAGGACCCTTGCTTACTGATCCCTGCTGCTTTGGTCCCGCGTACCTCTTCCTCCCTCTTTCTGTTCAGCCATCTGGATGGCTTTAAGGTTCTAAAGAATTTGCTCTGTCCATGTCACAGAGCCTTCACACATATTGTTTCCTCTACCTCTCCCATCCCTCTCTGCCCAGATAAATCATCATATTGATTTCAGCCCAAGGTTCCTATGGCAAGAAAGCCTTCCCTGGCCAAACTCCCTTTTTGCAGGCTTTCATAATGCAGTCTTCTCATCTTTTTATAACTCATCAGTGGTAATTTTACACTTATTTTGGTGATCAATAATCTCCATCTCTTTCATTAGACTGTAAGCGCCACAAGTATAGGGAACATGTGGTTATTGTGCTAAACCCTTTATTCCCTGGGACCTAGAATGAGCGAGGTCTGTGCTCACAGATGTATGTAATAAAAAGTTCTACAATGAGTGAATGGACAAAGGCTACAGGAGTCACAAATCTCTCTACATGGAAGGCAAAGGGGAAATTCGACGGGATATTAGACAGATGAAAAAGTGAGGAGGGGCAGTAAGGGTGGCAGACGGACAACAGAGAATGAGTAATGGAAATGAAAAGCAGCAAATCCCCTGATGGTGAAGAGAACAGATAACGTTCTAAGTCTAAGACAGAAGACACCTGGCAGCAACTTGGGAAACACTCAGGGTAGGGACACACAGGCATGTTTAGCCCTACCGAGCTTAATAGATTCAGACCAAAGTGAAGGCAAGGAAAAGGAAAAGAACTGACTAAACAATGAAAAAAAGTCAAGGCATCCTGTAAAAGGGCAGGCCTGGTGGATGCTGCATTTTCTGCTAGTTCTATGCCAATATCATAACGAGCTGGGTCTGAAGACATATTAATGCAATAACAGGCTTAGCCCAATGCCACAAAGTGTAATGACACCCTTAAAGAAGGACAAGGGGAGAACATATCATTTGAAAAGGAAGATGGGAGAAAAATGCAGACCCATTCAAAGTCAGTCCACCTAGCAATAAAGGCATAGGAAGAATGTTAGTCAAGCTCCTTGAAGATTTTGAGTCCAAAAAAAAAACGTTTGGCAACCTCACTTCTGGGTATTTATCCAAAATAATGAAACCAGAATTTCAAAGAGCTATTAGAACTCCTATTTTCACTGAAGTACTAGTTACAATAGACAAGATGTAGGAAAAATATAAACGTCTGTCAACAGGTGACTGGATGAAGGCAACGTAGTATATACATACACTGGAATATTATTCAGCCCTTAAAAAGAAGGAAATTCTGCTATATGCTACAACAAGTATGAACCTTGAGGACATTATACTAAGATAAATAACCCAGTCACAGAAAGATTAAACACTGCATGATTCCACTTATATGAGCTCTATAATCAAACTCACAGACTCAAAGACTAGAGTGGTGGTTGCCAGCAGCTGAAGGGAGAGGGAAATAGGGAGTTACTAATCAATGAGCATAAAGTTTCAGTTATAGCAAGACGAACAAGTTCTAGATATCTGCTGTACAATATTCTACCACAGTCAACAATACTGTCTTGCACACTTGAAAAGTTGTTACGAGAGGAGATCTCAAGTTAAGTGTTCTCATCACAATAAAATTTAAAAGAAAGAAAAAAGGTGTGGTTCCCTGCCACGCTTTGTAAACGACTGAAAAAGAACATCTTGGGTTTGAGAAAAGCAAACCTCATTGCCCACAGGTACTATATTACTGAGAAATCCATGTTACTGAGAGCCAGGGAGGCAGGAGGAAGGCAAATGGAGAATGGCAAGTTGTGATCATGATGTGGACAGGGTTGAGGCATGCTTTTTCACACATTCTCTCAGGGGCAGCTGAAACTGACATAATTCTACAGAGCTCAGATGGCTATCTTCATACACCACCCCGACTACACCACTGTGTGTCCAATTAGTACCCTATACAAAACAAAAGCAGTTTGTTTTAAGAGAGTTTTTAACCTAGAAATCCAAGGATGGGCTTGGGGTGGGGTGTCCATTAATCCAAGATAAAAATTCAGAATGTATATGTATATGCACTATTTTATTCTGGAAAGATGGACCGTGTTTTTTTTTTTAAAAAATGAGATATCTGAAGGCACTCTTGACCAACCCTTTTCCCCAAAAAGGTTCTGAACCACTGTTGTAAGACAAAATCTATACACTAAAATTAAATTAGAAGCTTAAATTAAAGTAAGAACTACTTAAAAATTTCCCATTCCAGAAGACTGTAACATGCCTCTACTGGTTGGGGCCTGGGGCAGGGCCTGAAGTCCTTTATTCAAATACACTTTAATAAAATCTAAAATAAAACACTAACCATTTTGTTAAGTTTTAGAAGAAAATGCTAACTTGCATCATTTTTACCCCCTCCAAGGTTTTAAAATTACATACTTCAAAGCAGTGACTCTGAATGCTTCTTGAACCTTTCTGGGGGTAGCTGGGGACACCCTCCAGAGAAATGCACATCAACACATAAGCTCATTTATGTAGAGGTGTTCACTGATGACCTGAAGCCACCCCCCACATCAATAACCCTTACTTTTCAGCAAATATACCTTATTAACATACTGGCATTTTAAAGGAAATAAGGAAGACCCCAGAGCAAAAAGGAAGACCATTACATTTTCTTAGCTTGTGTATAAATTATTTATATATTTTATCTAGTTTTTTCTCTTAAAACAGATGGGTCTCGTAATGTCGTCCAGGCTGGACTCGAACTCCTAGGCTCAAGCAACCCTTCTGCCTCAGCCTCCCCACTAGCTGGGACTTACAGGTATGCCTGGCTTGCAGTAATTTTTTTTTTAAACTAGAAAACAGGGCTATCTCAAAGTCACAGATTTTTTTAAAAAGTGGTTCTTTAAAATTTAAGAACCATGGGTGACACCTTTGTTAAATGTTCATACACATGCAAAGGAAATTTCTGGACTTGCTTTAAGTCAGTATAATTTACAGCACAGTCAAGGGTAGCCTCTCATATTACATTTCCATATGGAAATATTAAAAGTCGTTAAAAATAACAGACTGACTTGGAAAGAACACTATTCCTGTGGATACAACACTGCTCATTAGAAACAAAACCTCTGTCAAGATTGTAATTTATAACAACATACTTCACATTTTGTCAATCTGAGGATTTCTTCCAAGTTATTCCTTCACCTACACAATTCAGAACAATCCACAGAGCATCCTCTCTGGGTCAGAAAGACTTTGCGAGCAGTCTGGTACATCCCGGTCACTCATGTTTATCAGGATAGTCGGCTTGACTTTCAGAAGTCCACCTACCTTGCATGTCAAAGACCGGGTGCAGGGCTTCTTGGTATCGAGATCAATAACCCCACAGTGGATGTCAGGATCAAACTCTCTTTCTGTCAAAAGAACACAGGCATTACATGTGGCCTGACAAACTCTCCTCCATGTATTTTGTAAGTAAGGAAATAGAAGAAATCAACAGTTAGATAAATTATAGCTGGAATAAAATCTACATTATCAATAAATAAAATATATACACAACATGTGAGCGCCGCAACAAAGCAGCAACATCACTAAGACGGGGTGACTACTGCCATCAGATGACAGAAAAGATATTAAGTCTGTATTATTTCCTTCAGAAATACACCACTAGAAAGCTACTTTTACATGACCTACACACATACACTCTCATGCTCTTTAAAAACCAAGAGTGAAGAGAACAAACACATCAACTAAGGAACTTCCTCCTAAAGCTGAAGGTGACCAGTTTTAAAAATAGGAATTCTAGATTGCAGTTGATTTGCTTCCCATGAATGCCCATTTAATGCTCTCTCTATATAGAGAAGCATTATGAAGAAAGAAAATTTGAAGTTACCTGATAATCTCTTATTTAAAAATTTCTTATTATTGGAATTATCTTCAGGTTTCTTTTCCAGAGAGGGCGGTGCAGGAAGCCCTTTGCCATTCAGAATCTGTCCAGGTGAAGGCAAGGTTGGCTTTGGTATTGAGGGGCAGTTAAGGCCAGGCTTGACTAAGGAACTCACAGTAGCAGGACAGGTTGGCCCCACTGCAGATTTCAGTAGTGTGCCATCCATTTTCGGATGAATCTTTTCCACTTTCACAGAGGGCGTCATGCTGTCATAGGAGAAAGTGAGAAAACCAGTGACTGAGTGCCTCAGCAGCCCCCAGGTGAATGGTGAGCCAGAGGGATGAGGGTAGAGCCTGGGCCTACCCAAGCGCTGCACAGGGCCAGCCTCTTGGAAGGCTCCTTATGAATTCTGTTAGTAAGGTTCATATATATTAAGCCTATAAGCCCTTCTGGTGAGGCAAAACCCTCAGTGGACCATCAAATTTGCCTGGTTTTTTATCATTTCAAAAAATTTTACACAGGTGCCAATGGGAGACTTAGACCTGATACCCAATGCAATGCAATTTTTATAAGAAGCAAAACATGAGAAGGTCTAAAAGAACCAAAGACTATCTGCAGAACCCTTGGAGACTATCTTTTGAGGACTGCCATTTGTAAGAAAGGATTCATCAAAGCAAAGTAAACTTCTGAGTGAGCAAATATTTCCAATAAATGTCACTAAAGACTTATGAGAACTCAAACATGCTTAATAACATATCTCCAAGAAGAGGTTCTTTGCTTCTGTCAATAAGGGAGACTAGTGTTTAATAAATATATGTTGTGTCACTAAAGTGGTAATTCTCCAGTCCTTGAAAAATGTTTCTATGACAGGAGCTTAGGGAATACCTGTGCCACTAACAAAGGAATGAATCTTGGAATCTTACTGACACTATCATTTTGCTTGGTAAAACTGAAAATATTGGTAGGAAGCTAACAACTGGCCTGGTTCCTATCTAAAGGCCTAGCTCTAAGTAAAGAAGATTTGAATCAATGTGGTTGTATGAACTTTGTTCAGTGGAGTCAGTGCTCTAACAGCTGTTAAGCTGGCCAGTGACTTACACACTACCACTGGTACCTTTTTTGGCTTTCAGACAGCAACCAGAACAAAAACCAAGCTTGCTGTACTGTACTTCTGACAGAAGAACAGGGGCCGGGGGCTTAGCAACCAGGACAAACAGCCCCAAACAGCTGTACCTGGAATAGCCTGACAGCAGTAGAGAGACTGCAAGATGTCACATCCTCTCCCAGCTGGCAAGGTCCTTAGGCAGCAGCAGGTGCTGGACCCTGCCCTGAGATTAACCAGGTTACCAGATCTTGGACCTACGATGTGTGCTATACCCTCCAAAGGCAGGTTAGCCTGAGACAAGCCATCCGCCACTTGGCTGAGGAATACCCCAACAATGCGAAGTATGTTTCTATTGGAGGGCATGGCTGTTCCCTCACGTGACCTCAAGAAGCCTGCCAATCTACTGAGTGATCATAGAAACTTGCCAAAGCCATGCCTGGAAGGTGTGAACTTCCTTCAGTCTTCCCTCATCACTGCTGTGATGTGAACCTAAGGCTGAAGGGAAGAAGCACTGCTTCCCTATTTGCTCTGCAGATCCCAGAAAATTCTACAGCGGCATCTAGGAATCTCTGCATCTTTTTATCATTACTATTACCAACAGCAGCAGTAGCAGGAGTGCCAGTATCCATTTGTTAACCGCCTCTTACGGTCAGACACTATTCCAGGTGCTAGACATATATTAATTAGAATATTCTCAATAACCCAGCACAGTGGCTGTTATTCTTAGACTCAGAGAGAAATGGTGCCTTGCCCAAACCCCTAAAGATAAGAAGTGACAGAAGTGGGACATAAATCCAGGCCTATGTGACTTGAGGCCTTCTTGGACAAAACTCCCCCACCTCATGAAGCTTCCTTCCCCTCATCTGGAAAATGAGGATAGTAACAGTACCTATTCCACAGGGTTGTTGTGATAAGTGACATAGTATACACACAGTTAGCTTTCAGCAGCTAGCACACAAGAATGGATCAATAAATATTAGTAACCTTATTATCACTGCTATTACTACTCTGAAAAGTTTCCTATGACATGATAGGGAAACATCAAGAAACAACATAACATACATTTGAATTCTTCCCCAAGTGGGCTCTCTTTTATATTATTCACAGGCACTCTCGGATGCCACTGGTGTACACAGCTCTATTTCCAGCAGGTAAGCTTTAAAAACCCTCTTGGCCATACTCACATTCTACCATGGGGGACTCTACTTTGCTGAATGGGATGCATTGGCCTGGTGTTCCCCCTGAGCTGCAGTTTCTCTTTGGGTGATTTCAACAACTTGGAACTTGATGAGGATGTGCTAAGAACACCTCCACTGGAAGAACGGTTGCTTCCACTTGCACTGCCTCCTTTGCTTTTGGACAGAGAAGGGAAGAAGGAAAATACTGAAGTGGGAGGAACGGCCAAAGAAGGCTTGCTGGATGAGCTATGTCTTCTTTCTGAAAAGGAAAATGAAGAAAAAAAGATACCACATTTCAGGCAACTCTCGAATATAATTCTGGAAGAATTCCCTGAAATCAATATATTCAGGTTAAAACACGTATCATTAAGTGAAGATATGTTAAACTCAGCAGCCTTCAGAAATGGCTCTAAGCCCCACAGACTTACTTAACATTCTAGGAACGGGTCCTTCTGTTTCTGAAGTATCTCAGCATAAAGAGTTTTATCACATCAGGAAATTAAACAACCATCGTAAACATGAGAATATTGCCTTTTGGGTTTTGCATGCTAGCAATGAACCTCATTGGCTCCAACTTGCACTGAGAGGGAGGAAAATTATTCATTCATCTGCAGAGCTCTGCTAATTGACACTGCAAGCAGTTCTATCTTCCTTTCTAACATAGCACCTCTCTGATTTTCAAAATAGCAAAATCTTAAGAAACAAGTTGTACCTTCTTTTTTTTCCGTCACTACCCAGCAGCATATGACACAAATAAGAATGTTTCTAGGGTTATCTTATCGTTCCCTAAGAATCTGTGCTGAAATTTTCCAGTGAATCATTTCACTTCCCACCCCCCTTTTTTAAATAATCTCACTTGACTACAGATGGCATAGCTCCGGTTCACACCACTAAGATGCCAAAGGCGCAAGACAAAAATACCACAAATAGCTACGCCTGTTTTTTAAACCAGGAAGTAATTCATGGTTAAGTATAGACTACAAAGGTTTAGCTGAAAATAAATCTATCCACTGGAGAATCAGGTTTTCTTAGAGTAAGCTAATCCATACTAACATAAATCAAGAGCTGTTGAAGAATGTTACCATCAGAAACAAATAAATTATTTGGTAACGTTATCCACTTAAGTACCTTAGTGGCTGCCTTTAATTAATTAATTTAAAATTACACATTTGCTTAACTCTAAGTTTTAAAATGCATGTGATCCAACATTGACTTATCACAATACAGGAGCTATATGAGTATTTAAAACATTAGGCACATGATAATCAGTGACCACAAGTAAGACTTCAATGGTTTATTTCCAAAGATCTTCTTATAGCAGTACTGAGTTTCTTGGTAAAACTGTGTGACTTATTCCTGGAAGGGCATTACTTCAATGATGGCTTATGAAGTACTTAAGAGTGTGTTCCACACCAGGACAAAATTATTATCCTAGCTATCTACAGACAAAATTCAAATTTATATTCTCCAACTCAACTACACAAAGGCTACAATCAAGTTAGGAAGGTTAAATTAATGGTGATTTATAAGTGCCTTTTGCTTTTTGTTCATTCCAAAATGAAAGTTGTGTATAAGGAAGAAAAAACTAAAACAAATTCAGTTTAACAGTTTTCCAAATTTGGCATCTGAAGATTTTTCTAAATTTAGTTTTTCTCTCTTTTATGATCCCAAAACACTCTGAACATACTTTTAAGCATCAGCACTTGTCAGGCCAGGATTGTAAACATGTGTTTGCAGTTTGTCACCTGCCTTAGACGATACAGCTTCTGTGGGCCGTGTCTCCATCGTCTTTCTCTGTAAGGCATGGGACAGAGGTCTTCAATTAACTTCTGCATGACTAGTAAAGCTTTTCTTGTGAAAAGGAGTGATTTTTAGAAGGCCCTAGACCAGTGACTGTCAACTTGGCTACCCACTGGAATAACATAAGGAGCTTTAAAAACACTGATGCATAGGTCCCTCCCTCAGAGACTGTGATTTAATTGGTTTGGGGTGTGGACTAGGCATCCAGAGTTTTGACAAGTTTCCCTGTCTGATTCTACTGTGCAGCCACGGTTGAGACACTACAGTAGACTAGGCTAATGCCTCAAGAACCATTAACCACAGCTGAGTAAGTTAGCATGCGCATGGCACTGAGAATACTGCCTGCTACAAGGCACTAAAGGGTTTGTCAAATGAAGCTCACCACTACTACTTGTCCTCAATGAGTGTTTTCCAAATATTCATCAACTGCAAACTATTTTCATCGTTCTTACCAAAGCTACATAAAATACTATTTTTTTAAACTCAACATTTTAATTTACATTATCAATTCTATTATCTCCTCCTCCTCCTCCTTACTCTAATACTAACCAGTCTCTCATGGGGACATCATTGGTATTTTGGACAGGACAATTCTTCATACAGGATTTCAGAACGGTTAGCATTCCTAGTCTCCTACTGCTTCTTCACCAGTAGTGCCCGTCTGCCAAAGACAACCTGAAACCACCTCCCAATCCATTTCCAGATGGGCCTCAGGGTGAAGCAGGGCACCTCTACCCTCAGCTGAGATAGATTTTTCCAAAACAATAGTATCTGTGAAACAGTAAGTTCAATAAGCTTATTATATAAACTAAATATTAAAATATTCATCCATGTTTATCTACAAAAATCACCTTGTGTACCCCCTGAAACAGTGCACTAAAGGATGGGCATGTCTGTGATATGAAGAAGACAGAGAAAACCCTCAACTAGAACTTTGACTTTTAAGAAGTACACTCTAGGTATCAGAATTCTCAAGCAGGTGTCTCAGAGCAAATGTGTGATGTATTTTCTTTGAAGATCAAATGATTAGATAAAATTCTCAATCAAATTAAATACCCTCAGTTCCGCTATGAAGCCTGTTTTGAGAATGCAAATGTATTCCAAAGCCACCAATATACTAAGAAACAATTTGAACATATTGAAATTTTGCATTCACTTTTTCATGATTTTTGTCTGAACGAAATACCAGGTGAACACAGAAAACTATACCTGGCTGAAATGAGCCACATGGGAAAACACAAAATGCACCCTCCCTCAAACTTCCACCATCTACCTCGTTCACCACCATGCGTGTTATTAACCACACTCAAACACATCTGATGCTACAATTTGTCATCCAATTTCAGATAACCTCCTTCCATCACTTCACAGTCAAGCTGCAACCCTTCTCACGCCTTCCAAAAGCAAATGCCAGGTCTTTTCAAGGTAACTGCCATGTTTATTCTAGTGTTTATGTATTTTTTTTTTTTGAGCATTTAACATTTGTAAGACTGTGCTACCCTTTTCATTAGGTTCCTATGTTTTTCTGTGTGTGTCACTGATGAGGTCTTGTGAGTGTTGTGCCATTACCCCGTTTTCCCAATAAGCCTCATGTGGTTTTTGTTGCATAATGTTGCATTGTGCAGTAATTTTTTAGGAATGCATGTTGTGTTATAGCAGAACTGACTGTAACTTTAAGCTTGTCCTTTCAATTTTCTATTCCCATCATTGTCCACCCTCCCCCTGTTTTCTTTGGTTAAAATCTTCTTTTCTTACCTATTAACTCTTAATATGGGATTCAGCACTAGAAAATCAAGGTTCAAAGCTTCCTAACATTAAAAGTCTGCTGATGTATCGATAATATTTCAAAAAAATTCTATTTTCTACTTCCATAACAATAAAAACTATTTAAAAACTAAGAATGACAATCTATCATGTGAATTTTTCATTCACTAAAATTTGAAACAGATTGTGTGTGTGTAGTGTGTGTAAGTAACTGAGATTCTGGCTGAAAAGTGTCAGCTCAAATTCTTGTCATGCTACTGAACTAAGCTGTTCCTTAACATCATGGACTGGTAACTTATTCTGTGAAAAGGACAGCATCTGGCTTTCCCCCCACAAGAAAGCAAGAAGGAAAAACCAAATTTAATTATAGTTGAGTTGGACTCCCCTTATCCTTCCACTGTGAGTTCTTATTTTTCATAAGATTTTAAACTGGGCGTCTAGCTTTAAAAAAGTGTTTGTTCCCAGATCAGAAGAGAAGTGGGCAAATTATAGGTGGGGTTAGGGACCCTATATTAAGTGGACAAAGTGGTGGCCAGATGCTGAGAACAACTGCAATGTGGTCTGCTGAGGAGGCCAAGTTGAGTTTTCAAAGTGCTCCTCTCTCCAGGATCTGGCACCAGCCCAGAGAGAGCACACTCTGTCCCTGAATGAGGAGGGCATGATGAATGGCTCCAGCAAGGGAGAGACAGGCTGACTGACAGACAAGTACAGACACAAGGAAAGAGCAGAGACAAGGAAAGACAAACATGCCTAAGTGTGTATGTGTGTGTTGTGCTAGGGAGAAGCGAGGGAGATGGAGTTTCATGGGGCTCTTTTCCCTTGTGGCTTTAATACGTCACATGGCAAGGGCAGGATATTAGTGCCCTAATAGGAGGGCGGACAGCTCTATATAGGTCTTCCAAAATGGAATGCAACCGAGAATACTAAGCTTATAATTCTGAATTCATGCTGAGATTTTTTAAAAAATTATAAGTATTAACACCCAGGTACACACCAAAAAGGAGTTCAAAGCAAGTAATTAGATCTTTTTATATCATAAATATTGCTTTGAAAACAACTAAAAATAATTTATAAGGAGCAAGTGTCAAAATTAGGGCACAAATCTAAAAAGCAGTCAAAACAAATTGGAACTCCAAATGCTAACATTCATACTTGAAAATAATCTAGAAGCATATATGTCAAGCTTTTTAAAAAGTGGTTATTCCTGGGATTATAGCTCTATTTTTTAAAACATTTGTGTATTGTTTTTCTACAATGAATATAGTTTACTCGGTTATTAAATACATACTTCTAAAGAAGAAAAATCAGGTGTTCTGGTCTCAATTTTATACATGCCAAAACAAAGCAAGGCACACTACCATTCCTGAGGACAGTATCAATTTGTCCCATTCTCAACAGGTATCATGCAAGTGGCTAACTACTAAGAAACCCCCACAGAACCTGAATTAAATATCCTCAGTTCTGCTACAAAGCTTGTTTTGAGAATGCAAAAGCATTCCAAAGCCACCGATATACTAAAAAACAATTTGAACATATTGAAATTTTGCATTCACTTTTAATGATTTTTATCTGTAAGAAATACCAGGTGAACACAGAAAACTGCCTGAAATGAGCCACGTGGGAAGATTCAAAATGCATACCCCTCAAACTTCTACCATCTACCTCAGTTCACCACCATGCGTGTTATTAACCACACCCAAACACATCTGATGCTACAATTTTTCATCCAATTTCAGATAACCTCCTTCCACCATCTCATGGTAACTCACAAGCTGCAACCCTTCCCATACCCTTTATTCAGGGCTCTTTTCTCACATCTTATTAAACCTTTTACTAATCTTCTATAATCCAAACAACAGGCTGATGAGAAATCTCACCTTCAAGAACAACAATATCAACAACAGCTGCTACTGTGTATTGTGTAGAAACCACATGCCAGGCACCATGCTACGGGATGTACATGGATTATCTCACTCAATCCTGACCATCTTTCTAACAAAGTAGATACTATTATTATCCTCACTTTCCAGATGAGGAAGCCAAGGCTTTAAAGGACTCAAGTCAGTTGTCCAACATCACATGGTTACTTAAGAGGCAAAGATGGATGCAATCCCAGGCAGGCTGACTCCAGCACCTGGGTGAAAGCACAAGGCAACTTGCCTGCTCTGAAACGGTATTATTAGCAAGTCATAATACATGATGGAGGGGCAGGGATAAAGATGAGGGTTGGGGCATAAATCAGTAAGAAGGCCATCTTCCCCAACTGCTCGGCAAAAGCAGGTTGTTAGTGTACAAGTCTGCATAGGCTGAACATCTGTCATTGATGACAGTTTTTTGGTATATTCAGGGTGGGATCCAGAATATGTTTAAGAGAAATCCAGATTGTTTTCGATTTCACCTTTCCATTTTGGAAGTTGCTAAGCTAAAAATCAGCTATGAGTGTGTCAGCCAGTGTAGTTCTCTGCTTGGAGGGTCTTAAAGCATCCAAGATGGTTTTGATAGAGGCAGACAAGTGCCTAGACACACAGGGGAGGGTCTCCGACGAAAACCCACCTCCAAGTCGAAGACAGTTTAAAGCCTGAAAGTCAAGCTACAAGTTAAATCCTAGGACTGGACTGAGAATTTGTCTTCCCGTTTGGGATGCTTTCCTCTGGTCCCCACCCTTCACCTGTTTTTATATATACCTACCTTTTCCAAATTGGTTTTTCTACACTGTCATGCCGACCTTTGAGTTGTGCCTTCACTTTGAAGCTTTTTGCATACTCGCAAACCAATCAGACTCCCCATTCTGAGTCCATAAAGGGCCCCAGACCCAGCCACATGGGGGAAATATTCCCCTCTCCCCAAATTCTCTCTCCTGAAAGCCGTTGCCATCACTCAATAAAATTGTTCTCCACTTTTCTCACCCTCCAATGTTCTACGTATTCTCATTCTTCTTGGGTGCAATACAAGAGCTCCGGAACCGCCAAACGCAGGTACAACCTATAACACAGGCAAGCTGCGGCACACCCAGTGTGGCTGAGGGAGGCCCAAGCAGGGCATCGCTGGCCGGGCATCCCTGGCTTGCAGAGTAACCAAGAAGAAAAATCTTGCATCAGTTTGAAGAGTAAACTGTGACAGAATGTGCCAATTGGGGCTGTCTTTATAGCTTGGCTAAAAGGAATCAACTTAAACACAGTTTCCAGATGAGTATGCTCTACAAAAGACCATCAGCGAACACCTGCTCAGTAGGGTAGGGCTGGACCCACCAACCAGTAGACAATACAATATGCATGCTTCCAGTCACTCTCAGGTTGTTTACGGTCACCTTCCCAGCAGAGGCTCAGGGCTGTTGGGCACAGTCTTGATATGTATGGGTTGAGTAATCAGCCTGAATAGAATCTAAATCAAATAAAAATACTTTTTAAAAGATTACCTGAAAAGAGCAAGAACTTTAGAGTCAGGGATATGTGGGTTCATATCCTTGCTCTGCCAGTTACTAGTTGGGTGAACCTGGGCAACCAGCTCACTCCATCCTCGTTGGCAGCGTCTTCAACTGCCAAGCCTACTTTGCAGGGCTGCTGTGGATTAAATGATAAAGAGTTGCAAAGCCTGCAGCACAGAGTCTACTATGGACCAAGTACTGGGAACTCAACAGCACATAAGACAGATACCCCATTAGCTTGGCTGATGCCAGCTACAGGCTTATTTCTTTAGACAGAAAAGTACTCGCCAATAACACCTCCTGACTTCTAAAGAAAGTAGAAATCACTTAAGAACAAACCAAACCCTCTTTACTGTAAGTTATCTTCTCCTGTGTGATAAGGATTTAGTATACATATTTTTACATGCCATTTCAGGAAGATATTAATCTATTCTAAGATACGAGCTCAGGGGAGCAACTTTAAGAATTCATTTAAAAATTAGCAAATTCATACCAAACAAAAAGAACATTCATTCAAGCTAAAGTTATTTTACAAATAAAAGGTTGGCTCATTTTCCTCACAGAACTCAGAAGACACTCAGGAAGAACTGCAAGTAGAATAAAATGAAGATCAAGTCTCAAATTCAGTTTACAGATCCAAAGGTGGAAATTTTGGGCAGATTTTCTAAGTAAAACCCACAAATTTTTCTTTAAATGAAACTCACTCATACTTTCAGATAGACTCAGTCAGTTAAGGTTAAACAGAGTGTGCACTCGGCATGGACGGGCCTTAAGAGAAATACCAATGCATGCTTCAAGAAATGCACGACTTCATGCCTTCTGACAGCTCCATTCCACAAACATCCCATAATGACGGTCATTTAAAGCAAGGACTTTCAATAATGAAGGTTATACATGGCTATAAAACGTAAAACACAGGTAAACATGCACACAGTCTTTGGCCAGTCATAGTAAGCAACAATGCACATATCAAAAGCTCAGTTTTAAAACTTTAGGTCATTCATCAAGCTGCCCCTTCACAAAATTATTTATTGTTTATTTTTATATCCAGGTTGAAAAATAACTGCAGCTTGCTATTACACGGCTCCCAATTAATCCAAACTGTCATACTCCATTTCCAGGCCACCAAACACAACTCATGAGGTGTCAATTGGCATTATGTGTCTTTCACAAGGATTATAACTCCTTAAGAAAACATCCAAGAGCAGGACCTGAGGCAGACTAGAAATAAAGACTGCATTAAAAAAACAAATAAACAAACTCAGCACTTTTTTCTTACACATCTACTTTGCTCCCAACTAGTGTTTTCCCTAAATTTCTGTTATTCACAACTAAATCATACTTTGGATCCTTTTCCAAATCTGTACAATATCTAGACCATTATTTACTTAATATATTTTTAAAAGTTCAGTGGCTGACTAAGTACTAATTTAGCATTATCCTAAGCAATAATATCTCTGAAAGAATGACTTTGTATTTGATGTAGGAGTTTCATATATATATATATATATTTTCCTAATGAATATTAAAAAATACTTGGCATACCATTGCAAATCACTACACATGGACTACATATCACTGCATATGGACTACACATGAACATTAAGCATTTCATATTTCCTCACTACTTTCATTGTTGTCAACTTTTCCCTCTAAATTTTCTTATTCTTCTTAAAAGCACTCACATGTGGCCTGACAAGCAAACATGGTCCTACTCCATCCACTCTTTGTAGTCACAGGTTCTTTTTAATCCTAAATCTGCTTTATCTTTGATCCAATTTCTTTATGTTCCCCAGGCACTTGATGAAACTATTCCAGAGAGAGCTGAGTGTAGTCTAATTGCTTAAAAGGAAGCAAGTTGGTGGGACTGTCCCTGGAACATTCAAATCTCAAGTTGGGGAATTCAGAACTGACCTCTGACATGCAGTGCCTCAAAGGACAATTAGCCAAAATTGGGGCTGGGAGGCAACTTCAGAGCATGCTTAGGTGGGTTACAAATGGCACTGGAAAACACTAAGAAAGAAAAAGTCCTTGCCACAAAGCACTCGGCATCATTTCCACTAGAGAGATTTAACTGAAAAGGATGATTTCAACACTGGCTGCCCTAACAAATTAGTCTCCAACTGCTACCTCTGCCAAATGCATTTCTCCTCCCCCTACTGCGGAGGTGCTTTTAAATTAAAACATAAGGGGAAAGTGCAGAAGAGAGAGTCATTTATAGCACTTGGGCCACTTGAAACAACTTTTCACCAAAGGTCCTAATCAAATTATCAAATCAAGCTCTTCAAGTCAGTGCTTTATGACAGAAATAAAGGCCCAACTAAAGTATTCGGGTCTCTTGGCATTTCCACGTCTCTGGGCAGAGTGCACGCTGCAGCATACCCATTCACACTGGCTGTATGAAAGAGAACAGATCACAAAGGGCAGATTACAAGGGAGAACGACTCCACTTCAGCGGGGGAAGGGACAGGCGTGAATGGATTGTAAATAATGTTGCTAAGAAAGGAGCAGAAATATGGCAACCTCAAATAATCCTCTTGCCAGGAATTCTTCCCAAGAGGACTGTTCTTTCTGAACTCTGCTTTCAAGTATGTGAGAAATATGAAAAACTTATTGAATATCTGGGGGATGCTCCTTCTCTGTCTGCTTAACTTGCAGCTCTTTGCAAACATTTGTAAAAGGGCTCAAAAAAAATCCAAAAATTTTATTGAAAAAGATGGAATGATAGGGAAAAAGAGGAGGTATAGAGTGTTGTAACAGTTGATCACTTCAGCTACGAGTATAACACCCCTTTTTCTTTCTTTCATGAAACAGCTTGTCTTAAGTAAAACCGAGTGGTCTAAGTGATCAGTTCAGTTCCTGAAGGACGCCCTTTCTACGCTCCTGCAACCCCGTTCAAGGTGCAGACTTTTGACCCGAGGGTTATCATCCTCTCTAACGCATACACACACTTAGGGAAAGTACCTTTTGGGAAAAGGATGCTGTTGCTTTTGAGCATAACACAACCATCCAACTGTTTATGCCACCTCTGTGATCTTGCTGTCACCGTTTCTGACTACAGATACCACACAATGAATGACATGCTGGCTGACACTTCTGCTCTCCTAACAGCCATAAGGATTTCTCTCTGCTATCATCAGAGAGCACAGTGTTACCCAAATGATGCTGACCGACCACAGCAATAAATCACCCTAGCTGAAACAAACATGACCTCACCATCTGAGTGATGCACATCATTTTGTAAAATTTCACTCCCCTTTCTCCCTCTCACACCATCATTCACTTGAACTGTTTTTATACCTCTGGTACCAATATGTGAGAAGAAGAGAGAGCCAAAACGAAAATCTACTAGTCTCTAGCTACTTTTCATTTAATCCTCTATATGTTAGGGAAAAGAACACCTTAGAATTTCAGCTATTTACCTTTATAAGTATAGCCTTCCAATTTGTTACACTATCTGTAGTTCAAGCATCAAACATACTCAGTCTTCACATAAGTATCTCTATAGTCTCATTTTGGTCTAGGTCACTGTCTTTCCCCAATGAAATATATGGGCTATTACCAAAATGCTAAAAGACAATTTAAAAAAACAAAACAAAACTACACCGTTACCACTCCAATCCAATTTTTACATATACACAAAAAGAGAGAGAATAAAAGGAAACTGGTAAAACTCAAATTAGAGAAGCTGTCTTGTTTTTGTTTGGTTTCTGTTTTGTCTTTTAAAATAGAAATTTCTGTGGAGGAATCCCAACAGGGAGCATCATCTTCCCAGTCCAACAAACAAGAGCAACTGCAAGGTACAACGAAATGACAAAACCATCTGCTAAAAAGTGCTACACTGAGCCAGTTACAATCCTTATTGCTATTATCCACTAGTTTTATATCCTTTTTATATCACCTCATTCTGGGTGGGGGAGGGCAGAATACCTGAAGACCAGAACATGGAAATAAGAAAAACCTCACATTTTGAACACAGCCTAACAGCTTCCTTCATTATGCATTCTTTCAATAAGGAATGAGTGATTAATTACTCAGGAATGCCAATGTTTTCAATGAATCTGCAACACACATTTATTTTTTCTGAAGAGAAACAGTATCTGCTCCACCTGCAGGCCAGGGCTGTCAACTAATAAAACATCAGAAGTGACATGCAAAAACGAAAGCAGAAATAGCGAACCTAAAATTGTCCGACAAGAGTTTTCAGAAAAATCAGTTATAGAGAATCAACAGCAATTTGATTAAAGATTTAAGATCTTTTCATATTTAAAGTCCCACAACTGGGGAGCTAAATTTCAACCTCAATTAAAACCATCCGGTCAAGCTCATTATTGCAGAAGGCATGAAATCTGAATCCCCTGAAAACTAAAGAACTCAACTGACACCTCACTTCCTGCATGAAGACAGAAGGTCTGAGACAGGTAAGGTAACATTGAGAACAGCCTCCACATCCACCCAAGAAGAATCAGCTTAGCTCTGCTGGCTACCTTAATAACACAACTGAAAAAAATCATCTTTTCTGGCAGTCAGTCCATAATTAAATTTTTATACACTCAATTTAAGTTACTGAATGACTTCCCAGGGTTACTGGTTGTATTTTGAAGTTGTTCTTCCTCTTGACGCAGTGTTTTGTTTGAAACTTTGTTGTGGAACTGAAGTATCTGACAAAACAGCTTTCAAACACATTCTACAGGAAACACTGCAAACTGCCTGTCATGAAACCTCACTTACCACAAGTAAGATAAAAAACAAACAGTTAAAGCATGTTACAACGTTCCTCCATTTTTAGAGAGCGACGTAACCAATACTCTCTCTGTTTTGAGATATGGGAACTGTTTGGTGCAAACCTCAGCATTTTGTTGGAGTTAATAACAAACTCGACTCCTGTCTGCATCTGAACTTTGGCCAGATCACTCAAATGACATTTCAGAATGGCTCCTGTGGACAGCTTGCAGCAGCTAATCCCTGTGGCTGCGATTAACTACGCTGATCCCCTAGCTCTGCAGGCTCCCTCCCTCCACTACTTGAGCAGCGCAGCCCTCCTAGCCTGCTGGCAGGGCAAGACAAACGCCAGGAGGAAAGAGGCCTGCATAAACTCTTCCCAACTCTGCTTGGTTCTATGTAAGGTTAGCAAAGACCTACCCCACCGTCCACAGGCTCATCCAGAGCTGGGCCCTGAGCCAAGCCCAGCCTCTGAAAACTGCCTCAGAAAACTTACCCAGTGGAGCTTTCAGCTCCTGCGCAGAAGGGCTGCTTTGGAGAGGCGTCTTGCTACCTTCCATTCACAGCATTTGGTTGTGCTTCATTGCACACTTGCTACTGCAGGCTTGCATCATGATTTGGGTCTGCCCACCAACTCCAAATATGCTCCATGTTTGGGCTTATGTAACATTTGCTACTACTGTAAAAAGCACTTGAATTACAAAGGTCCTGGCAGATCAACAGAAAACAGGGGGTGGAGTCTAATTTCATCTAATATGGTCATACCAGGCGTCCTGGACGGTGTAAATTAATCTTTCTATTTGAAAGGCAACTTGTCAAAACTGGGGAAGATGGAATTCATAAGTTTAACCTGCTAAAATGCAAATTACTTATACTTTGTGAATTTTTTTCTGAATGCCTTTAAACTGACAGTTACTACCAGGTATATTACAAAACTTACATGATTTATTTAAAAACCTACATTTTAAGTCTCAGTAGACCTAAAGGTCATAAAGTTAAACATTTCTATAAAATGCCTGCAGCATTTTTCCAGGTTTTATTTCCCCTATACTATCTACAGTTGCTAAACTTTACAAAAAAAGTTTATTATTCCTAAGTATACTTTTCCTTCCTAAATCTAGTAACAAAAAAACTTAACCCACTTTCTGTGCATATTTGTAAAATATGTGTAATTTCATATCCACATATTTGTCCAGTTTGTTGTTCAATCACTGGAGGACTGACTAAAGTTTTCATACTTTTAAATCCAAGAATTTCTCTCACTGAGTGCCCCCTTGAAAATAGTGTCTTCCTGGCCTGTTTCCCTATCATCCCTATCATGCTCCCTCTCTCTGGCCAATCAACAAATCTACTGTCAAATAGACATGGAATGGGGTGTAATGGCTCACACCTGTAATCCCAACTACCTGGGAGGGTGAGGCAAGAGTCCAGGAGTTTGAGGCTGCAGTGAGCTATGACTGTGCCACTGCACTCCAGCTCAGGTGACAGAGTTCTAATAAAAACAAAACAACAAAAAATCACCACAAGTGACGTGGAAAAAACTGTCAAGTGATCTGAGTTTTATAATAATGACTTAGAAATCTGATAGTTCAAAATGAACTCTTTTAAATGTCAAAAGAAGCGGGAAAAGATGCTTCTACAAAATCCTATCACCCCACACAGAATATTTGGTAGAAGTCATGAATTACATATGTGGAAATGATTTAGCCTGAAACGGATGGGGAAGAGTTTTTAGACAGGCATGAAAACGTCTTCTATCGGGCCAAATTCTAAATTGACTCTAAAGCAAAAGAATAGTAGCTGCACTGCCCTATTTTCACAAGGATTCAGATCCCAACCATGTCAGCAATACCAAGATCCAGGGGATTTTCTGAAACCCACTTTCCCCCACGCCCTCCCCCACCACCCAGATTCCTTACAATAATGTTCATACAATCCAAAACTATGGTAGCCCTTAAAAGACACTAGAAGAATCCAAGGGAAGAGTCATCAGCAAGCCTTAGAAGCACAGGATGTGGATACATCTCCCAAATCTTTTCAAAAGCTCATTAGTGAAAATAAGAATTTTAAGTTAATTCACTGAAGCTTTTCTTAAGCTAAAAAAAAAAAAAAAAATCCATGGCTGTACAACCTGATTGCCACAGGTCTTAGTAGTATTTACTCTACTTCACCGGCCCTCCCTGCAGGGGTAGCCAAGGAATCTCCTTAACGTCATCAATAGCAGAAAAGAACAGGGTAGGAGGATCTTTCTTGAGCTAAACTGCACTTCCCTATCACTATACTTGTATGACAGGACACCAGACTTCTTGCTGGCCTCCCAAGGACAAATGCTTGCTTTTCTAATATTCCCTTTCGTACATAGTGATTGTACCAGTGGAGAAAAATATCATTATGAGAGTCAGCCAATCCAAGACAGTTCTAAGAATCAAGTCGTTCTGCGACACTGAAGAAAACCACGGTGAATTTTAGCAAATGTTCTTAAATGCTACAAACACACGTCTATATTTAAGTTCAGAAATAAGAGAAAAACAATTTCAACATTTTTAAGACCTACATCAGAAAGGGGATGAATGAATGGTTGTGTAAGCCAGGAAAATATAATTTTGTATACCAATAACACAAATACATAGAAACTGAGAACAAAGTTCAATTTTAAACACTCACATGTGCCCCTCTTAATGCCCTGAATAAAATGTTTAAGCAAATACTGCTTTGTTCTGCTTGTAAAGCATTATCACAATTTTCTTCAAATCATTTCTCAATATCCTATCCAAATAAAGTTTATTTTGATATTAAATATCCCAGTGATGGCTCAGATATAAGTGTCTAGGTCTGGGGACATGGTCATATTTCTTTTTTCATAAGAAAAAAAATTAAGACTACAGACTAAAAAAAAACTACAGACTAAAATAACATCTTAATAGAATAACATCCGTGCCTCACTGACCAAAAATTATATGTATCAGCTGTGGTTTGGACGGTGTACACATGTCAATTTTACTCTAGTGCACAAAGGGAGTTCTGAACTGTGCATTAGCCTATTCGCAGCAAACAAGCAAACTTGCAGGAGGCTAGGAGGAGCACTCAAGGTTTGGGTTCAGAGGGCAGCCAGCCTGCAGTCTGAGCACTTGTAGTTGTGCAGCCATGGGCAAGAGACTCTGGAGAGCTAAGGACTGATACTCCCTCCTCCCACAAGCCTGGGTTGAGGAGTAAATTTGAGATAACACAGGTAATGCAGTGTCCAGCACTTGTTAAACATTCAGCAAATGTTAGCTATTATGATTACAACCAAGGAGAAACTAGATGGATGATAGAAAAGAAGAGTTAAACAGAAACAGAAAAACTGAGGTTTCTATTATAGAAATTAGTCAAGTCCCCTACAAATCTTGGGATTTCCTAAATGGAATCCTTGAGAAGCCAGCAGAGGTGTCATTTAGTGTTCTGGAGGGCAACAAACAAGCTGCTGGCAGTTATGAAATACTGTGTTCCTGTCATTGGTGAAAGCCAGTTCTCCATTTTACAGGAATACAAGTCTCCACTAACTCCACTTCACTGTCTCAGCAGGCCAGGCGAGTTATAATTGGCCTTAATTGGCACTTACAGGAGCTTTAACATTCCTTACCTGCTGCCAAGGAGCACTTGAAAGGGGAAAAAAGTATTTTCAAACTTGGAAATACCAAGCAATTCATTCGGCTGTGGGCCTGGAAGCCTGCTATCCAGAATCAGATTAGCTTCACCTAGAAATGTTGCTATGTTATTATCCAGCGCTCATTAGGTACTCACACTGGATTAGGAGAGGTGGGAGATGAAATTTAAATGGGAATAATTCACGTTGGGGGCTAAAACCATGCAGCAGCCTTCCTCTAGCTTATCTTTTGGTGGATGGCTCTCCAGGACTCAGCCACACTTCATGTGTGTAAGGCAGGTAAATAAAATATATTTTCATGGCCTGATTTACACAGGCTTTGAGTTAACCACAGTCTGACCTCAGCCCAGTTATTATTTGAAACACACAATGAACACTGTTATAAGGTGACCAATCATACCAACTGCAAAGAGGATAGCGAGATCAGAAACAAAACTGGCCATAGTTTTTCCTTGGCCTTGCAATTAATCACACTCAAAATTGTTATCCTCTAGGAGGCCTCACATTTTGCACAGAGGAATCCTAGCATAAAAGAATGAGATTTCTTCCTTAAGGTAAATCCCATACAGAATGAATAGAAATTTCCCATAGATGCCAGGGAAACTGCCTATAATTGTTTAAATATTTTTTAAAATAATCACTCGTTTTGAAAGATCTGTCTCATATTATTAAGTATTACTCAGACTCATGCTTGTTGGAGAAATTTACTTCAAATTAAAATTAATCATACGTGTGTGTGTGTGTGTGTGTGTTTAAGGAACATTGTTAAGAGGCTTTAGAAAAATAAATGGAAGCTTAGAAAAATAAATACAACATCTACTCCTTTGGAGATACTCTTATAGTGACTGGTAGAGATAAAGTATTATAGCCTTTTTGGAAAGCAATCCAGCAGCAGCTATTAACACTGCAAATAACTATCTTTTGTGACCGAGGAATCCATTCCTGAGACTCTATCCCACAGAAACTAAACCACCAGTAATTAAGTATGTGTGTACCAGAGTGGTTACTGCTATTTGGTTCACAGAGACAAAAAGCAAGAAACAAAATGAATGTCCATAGAGGGCCTGGCAGAGGAAGCTACAGCACAGCCACACTTTAGAGCAGTATGCAACCATTAAAAAGAGGGGATTAGTGTTATCCAGGGCTGTGAATGGATTTACATGAGGTATTGTTGAGTAGAAAAGGAGCAGAAGTGTGCATAATAGGATCCATTTTTTTGTAAAACTATCACCAAGAGCCCCTACTAATAAAATACATGATTCTATGTGCCTGGAGTTAGAAGCATGAGAAAAATATAGAAGGATGCATACTAAGTTACATACTAAGAACGCAGCATGTATGATTTATAGCGTAGTGCGGACTGCTACAGTTAGAGAAGGCAGGTAAGCTGAAAGAGCCAATAAGAAAAAGGCTGCACTGAAAACAGTTGAGATGATTACATTTGTGTATTTACATAAAAATACATTACAGGTATACATATTTAATACATTCATATGCTGATCAAAAAATTTATAAAGAAAGAGTTGGTCTAAAAAATTTGTTATAAAAATGCACTGTGAAGGTAGCTGAAGAAAAATTAAAGAAATATAAAATTCTGGCCAAGGGTGGTGGTTCACACCTGTAATCCCAGCACTTCAGGAGGCAGAGGCAGGTGGATTGCTTGAGCCCAGGAGTTTGAGACCAGCCTGGGTAACATGGTGAAACCCTGCCTCTACAAAAAATACAAAAATCAGCTAGGTATGGTGGCGTGTGCCTATAGTCCCAGGTACTGGAAGGGCTGAGGTGGAAGGATTGCTTGAGCCCGGGAGGTGGGGGTTACAGTGAGCCAAGATTGCACCACTGCACTCTAACCTGGGCAACAGAGTGAGAATCTGTCTCGAAGAAGAAGAGAAAAAAGAAATACAAAATTCTGGCATTACATCAAACAAGTGTATCTTGCTTACTGTCACTCTCTCAATTTGTTTGGCTAAGCAGGCTGAGACTCAAGTAGCACTCAGACCACAGTTGAATCACACAGAAAAAGGCCTATTAGTCACTTTGGCAAAATAACATCTTAACTCTCTAAAGCTCACTACAAATCTTCAGTATTAGAAGTTGTAGGCCAGGTGTGGTGGTTCATGCCTATAATCGCAGCACTTTGGGGGGCTGAGGCAGGCAGATGACTTGAGGTCAGGAGTTCAAGACCAGCCTGGCCAACATGGCGAAATTCTGTCTCTACTAAAAATGCAAAAATTAGCTGGGTGTGGTGGTACATGCCTGTAGTCCCAGTTACTCAGGAGGCTGAGGCATGAGAATCACTTGAACCTGGGAGGTGGAGGTTGCAGTGAGCCGAGATTACACCACTGTACTCCATCCTGAGCGAGAGAGCGGGACTCTGTCTCAAGAAAACAAAACAGAAGTTCTAACAACCTTTTTAAGAAATATATCAAGCATAAGAGGCAACGAAACAAATTTCATTCCGAAGTTTATTTGTGACCTGAAGAGAATATAAATCAAGAACTCTATATTGTGTGATCAGGGGCTGTTTGTATTTTACTTTAAATGGAAATAATTTTTTTTTTTAAATCTTCAAATAAATGCACAAGATGAAAAGGTATAAAATTATTTTGAAGTGAACCTCAAGACTGGGATTTCTACACACATAATGTGGGATAAGGGAAATAGCTAAATTTAGCTATTGGGCCCCTCCCAAACCAGTTTGTTTTATGGACTCGGACTAGTACATACATCAGAGGAATTATTCCAGTCAGGTAATAGGTACCACAGCATCAAGAAGTGATAAAAACTCCCTCTTCTGGTCATATGTAAGATCACAGCTTAGCAGGGTTGAAATCGCAGGTACTTATCTTAGTCAACGTACAAATTAGTCTTGTGAAATGACTGTCAGGAAAAATACTTTTTAGAAAATATAAATAAAATATGGATTTATTTCCTGAAATATCTCCTTTAAAGCTGAAGCATGGCCATCCTATAATAGCTAATGACTTCTACATGTAGCAGGCAAGTCAAGAGTGACACTGGTGAATATTAACAATTCATACATATATTAAATAATAATTTCTTAATTTTTATTAAGCCTTTTTTAAAAAAAAATTTCCAACTGTTTTTCCCTCTGGTAAGGTATAAATGACAAATAAAAGTTCTACATATTTACAGTACAGTGTAATGTTTTGATACGTATATACATTATAAACAATTTATAGATAGATAGACAGATAGACAGATAAATAGATAGATATTGCCAGAAACTCACATTTTCACTGCCTTATTATTGTGGCAACCCAAATCAGAACTGCTGAAGTAGTTCATCAAATCACAGTAGTACAAACCTGGAGGGCACCATGACCAGGTTCCATGTGGAGAATCAATATGCTGAAATACTGACAGACATTCCCAAAGAAGAACAGTCCTTAAGGCACTGTATACAGTAACGCAACACTGAAGATCTAAGTGTCCATCAACAGGAGTCAGGTTAAATGAAAATACATTAATGAAGCGGAATAACAGGCAGTCCTTAGACTACAGCAGAACAATATGTATTAACCTGAAAAAATATTTTAGATAGATTATTAAGTTAAAAACGTGAATTCACACTGAATCTACTTTTTTTAATATGTGAGGGGAAAAATACACTGGTAAATATTACTTTGTCCAGGTCCTAGGAACCCTCCAAGAGTGTATGTCAAACTGTACCCCTGAAAAGTAAGATGAAGGAGCTTTGTTCATTCTGATTGCATACTTATCATCCTCTGGTTGTTTACTTTCTTTTACAATGTATTTTATTTTAATAATTAAAAACAAATGGAAAGATAGTGGTTTTTGTTAGTCAATAAATTTTTGCAACTACCCAACGAATACATGAGAAGTCCCAAGAAAGTGCACACATTTTCTTTTGTTTTCTGGCTTATATGACTAGATTACAATAACATTAAAAAATTGAAAAGAAAAAATGACCCCCCAACTTGGCATCACTGCAATAATTACTTTCTTCTATAATCTTTAGAAAATGCCTAAAGACTTAACATATCAACACTTTTCATTCAGGTCAATGCACCTCATTAAAAATAAATGCCCATATACAAACTGCAAGAACAACCTCCTGATCCATAAGCGCAAGTAAATTCATCCAGCTGCTTGAGCCAAAAACCCCATGAGTCATTCCTCCTCCCTTCCTTTCCCAATCCATCAGCAAGCCCTGCTGGCTTTATACTTCCGATGCAGATTTTAATTCTGTTCACACTTCTCTGCCCCTGCTGCTACAATCCTAATCTAAGCTTTCTCTCCTGATCCAGCTCTCACCTTAACTAGTACGAAACAGCTCACTAACTGGTCTCCCTGGTTCCACATTTGTCCCCTGTGTTCCATACAGCAACCATGTGATCAAACACTTCCTGGCCAAAATCCTCCAGTGACTTCCCATTGCCTGCACCGTCCAATCCTGATTCTTCTCATGGCTTGCAGGGTCCAGTGTCATCTGGTCCTAGAACCGCTTTCTCCTGTTTCAACTTGGACGCCGTTCCTCCTTGGACACTGTCCTTCGGCCTCCTCTCTGGCCTTTCTGCCAAGACCACTTCCATCTAAGGACCTCTGTACTTGATATTTCCTCTATGTGAAGCACTTGTCCTTTACATCTTCAAATGGGCTGGCTCTCTTTCATCACTGAGTTTAAACATCAACTCCAGAGACAGACTTTCTTTAACTAGCCTTACCTAAAGTGGTCTGCCCCAGTCATTTTCTCTCACATTATTCCTAGCATTTATCACTACCCGAAAGAATCTGATTTCACGCAATTTCATTTTTCTCTCTCCTCAATACAATATATTATATTAAGTCGGAACATAAGGTGCATGAAATCACAGACACTGCTTTTCTACCTCAGTAGAGGGCAATGCCTAGCATATATTAGGCACCCAATAAATTTTGTTAAATGCATGAGTAATACCATCGTTATTTTAATTCCTTTTTAAAGCAGTCCCAAAAGCAAAGACATTCATAAAAGCACAGATATCAGTAAGAGGAAAAATAAGTTCATTTTATAACTAGAAATTAAAATGTTGCTCCTACAAATGTCATAACTTTATTTTAAATATATATGCTTATAATACAACTAGGGAAAAAAGATAAATTTATATTAGCTGAGAGAGAATAAACCTTTATCTAATGCTACTTCAGTTATCTGAAAAATTTAATTAGCATTCTTTCACTTGTAGCAAAGAAAAAAATGAATACACTGTATGTTACACTATCACTCTCTAATATTAATAACAATAAATGACAAGTGAAAGAAAAAACATTTTCTTTCTTTATCCAAAAATGGTTACTTAGTGACAAGAAGTTTAGGGCAAAAGGTCAACCTGGAATTTCCTTCCAGAGTTAAACTAATTTCCACCTTGACATCATTCATGTTTTCATGTGCCTGTTTTGGTTAGCTCCCATCCCCGGCTTCTCCCCAGACTGCTGGAGAAAGACCTGGTACATGTCTTCCAAGCAAAAGAGTGAAGTAATTTTTTTTTGCTCCGCAACAAGTTTCAGTCTTTATACTGACTGCAGAAATAAATATGTCAGTCAATTCTCTAAAGAAGCAACAAAATGTTACGAGTCTCATACAAAAAGAGGAGGAGTTTGGTTTTAGATAGCTACTATGATTTAGAATTAAATAAAGTAGAACAGGCAGAAGAGAAATTCAATGACTATGCTAAATCAATTATCCACCTACCATCATTATATCTTTGAATTACCAAATGTTCTGAGGTAACAGGTTTACAATACTGATCCAGCTTCTTGAAGCAAACTTAAAATTCTACTTCAGCTAGCACATCTGTCCCTAATGATAGCTTTGTGACACATGCAATTCATATTGTCTCTGAATTTTCTTTTAACTCTATACATCCTTATCATGCAAAATAAATCAATGTTAGTCGGTAGAAAAGATGGCCTAGTTGGTATATTTTATCTGTGTGAATGAAATTTAATTTATGAGTTTGATCTTTAAACCAAGCATAAAATCCATTCAGTGGATTGTTAAGAACAGGAAATAAGATAGTACATGCAAAAATTATCTATAAATCACCAGGTACTATTAAAAGTTATCATTAGTCAGTGGACTTAAATTTAGTATACTTATGAGAAAAAAAAATTCTTTCCTTATCAAAAACAGTTATTAGCTAAAAAAAATGACACGTTAAAAAATATCTGAACCTGTTACTTTCCAGGTCTAAGTTAATCAGAGAGCAAAAGGGGAGGGAAGTGTTCTATATTAAATGGTAAAACCTCTGCTTTGTGATGTAAGATAATTATACGATGGCAATTGCTGGTCAGAACTATGTAAAATGTTGTCAACAATGAGAACCAGCATTTTTGCCAGAAGCAGTCCATCAGATCTCAGAGTAAAAATTCATTTTTCTCTTATAGCACTAACATTCTTTGAAACCAATTACTTAGCTCAAAAAAGTACGAGTAATTTCTCATATGAATATATGAGTAATTTGCTCATTCTGATGAAAATGACATTTTAGAAAATATAATTTATGCTAGCATCTAAAAGAATCCAAACCACCTCAATGCACACCAAGGAACATTAAGTCCAAGCAATGTGTGTGGCTATTAATTTTACAGGATTTGTAATATCTGCAAGGAGAGAAAGCTGTAAGATCACAGGAGTGTTTCTACTAAAGCTATGTTCATTAAGTCATGAAAAAGTCAGATTTATGACACTTCTGTTTGTGAACAGTCTGAGAAAGGCAGATGTTTTACACTGAAGCCTCACCAACAGACTTACATACCATTCACAGTGATTAGTAGTGGCTCAATATGTAACATATCGATAGATGACAAAGGGTATTTGTCTTAGTCTTTTTACAAATCAACATGAGATTCCAAAATTCTGTCTTCAAGGTCTGTTATTTCCTAGGGCTAAGGCTGGCCTCAGTAGATAGCTCTTTAAACATCTGAGGTAGCAAAATTCAAGAACTTGAGCTGGTATTTCCAAACAATATGGAGTAGGCATCACTCTCTAATATTAATAACATCAAATGACAAGCGAAAACTTACTCCCTTTCCAATCTCTTTCCATTTTCCTGATAATATCGCACTACTGTGTGGACAATACTTGCCTAAAATGTGCTAGTCCCCATTTTAACAAAGAGAGCAAGCCTCAGGCTCAGAGCCAGCACTGGCAAAAGCATCAACATAAAATTAAATAATCTTCTTTTCACAGCATTCATTTTCACATTTACTATTTCTTATAGCAGGCAACACTAGTTTCCCCCTTTATTGTTCTAGTAAGATTTTCCTTGTAAATTATTTAAATAAAAGTGGTTTGATTTAAAGAAAAATACTAAGTGGAATTAAGTCAGCAGATGATAAAGCCAGAATTTGATTAAGGTTGGGAAAAGGTGGCTGCTCCATATGTCACCACCGAGGCCATGCTTAGAGACTCAAGCTGAGCCAAAAGGTGAACAAGTGGATCAGCCTAACTAATCTGAGGCAAATACTTCAACAGCCGACATCTGAGTAGGGTTTCAATTAATCACAGAGATTCTAAATGTGGTACTTGTCCAAGCGGAATAAACATCATTCATCTATTTCTCCTAGGTAAGATCACCCCTGTGTCTGCATAAAAGAGAAATATTAAAGTATTCTTCATAAGCAAACTCAGTGAAGCTGCAGAGCACAACATAGGGATTCCTGGGAAGCTTTCTCAGTATACAGCCTCAAAAGCACCCCACAAGTCATCTGCTAACCCTAGGCTAATCCCACCATTCAGAGCCAGAGTAAATGCATGTAAGCAGTACTACACAGTTTATGCTATTCAGTACCCAGTACAGAACCAATACACTTATCACTAAACTAACTGAAGAACTTAAGATTCCCACCTCAAAAGAATGGGGCTTCTGACCCTAGGAATGTCACCATCTCAATGCTTCCTCCTACTGAAAAGTTTTTTGGCAATTAATGTGACATTTCCAGAACATAATACAGATATTTTAAAAAGTAGGGGCCTCCCTTCCTGCCATTCTGGTTGGCTCAATGAATCTCTGAGCGCCAATCTGTGTCAGTCACTATATGTTAGCCACTGTGTGTACCAAGCAGCAGCTCCACCAGAATGGACTGTATCTGCATCTGTGAAAGCAATGCATTCCAGCCAGCCAGTGTGTCAGAATCAGCCCAGGGAGCTGTTTAGAATGCAGATCCTGGGTTCTATCCCTGAAATTCCCATTCAGAGCATCTGGAGTTGGCCTTTGGAAGCTGCTCACTTAGAAAGCTCCTCTTTGATTCAGATGCACAGCAGGTTTGGGATCCACTGATTCGAATTATATTTTTAAATCTGAAATTAGCAGTAAGACAAACCTTACTTTTTTTTTTTTTTTTGAGACGGAGTCTCGCTCTGTCACCCAGGCTGGAGTGCAGTGGCACAATCTCGGCTCACTGCAAGCTCCACCTCCCAGGTTCAAGCCATTATCCTGCCTCAGCCTCCCACATAGCTGGGACTACAGGTGCACGCCACCACGCCTGGCTTATTTTTTGTATTTTTAGTAGAGACGGGGTTTCACAGCTTACTCCTAAAAATACTAAGTAACTGAAGAGAAATATGAGGCACACTGGAGTATTTTAAAACATTAAAACAACATCAAGAAATCATGGTATCATTATGTAGTTTCCAAGAAAGCAAACTATGCTATGAGAGCAATCAGACTGAAAAACTGGAAATGCCAAAATGGCACCACAATCATTCACCATCATTGCTCAAATGGAAATCCCGGTTAACTGTTAACTCCTCAAACTGCAGCTTGGCTAGCAAAAAAATACAGGGCTTCTTAACTACTCTTAATAATAGCTGCTCACCAATTCAGAATACTTTTACCACCAACACTGACTGACTTTACAAGACTTGCTGCCACTGTAGCATGTTTTCTTGTCCTGGTAGCAGTGGTTTTAAAGGAACTGCCTGCTGGAGTTTGTAGCAACTATTCATTTGTTCGTAAAAGTCACAGACAGATAACAGCAATATATGAATTCACAGAAGACTGCCAACACATTTTCGCCAATATCACTGAAAGAAAGTACCATCCCTGTTTTGGCAGCTAAATAAACGACAACAGTCACTCTGAAAGATTCTGAATTTGAAAACTTTTTTGTTAACTATGGAAAACAGTAATGCAACAACTGGCTTTCTAAAAATTTCAACAAAAAAGAAAAAGTTCCAAAAACAATCTTTCCTGTCACAATCCCTGTCCCCAAAAGACAGAAGAGACTGTGGCAGCACTGGTCAAAGTTGTTGGTCCTGGGAACCCTGTCCACCTCTCCTTTCCTCCAAGTGAGTCGGGGGAAGTCCCTCCAGGGCCACCACATGGTACCTCCCTCTACTTCATGCAGTTACTCTCCCAAACCCACATTCACCTCTAAACCTCTTGTCAATTCCACCAGCAGCCATCTCCTCCACTGCTGATTCAAAGAGGGCACTCCTTACACACTTCCCGGCAGAACACCTCCCTCAGAGCACTTGGCCCTCATCTTTCTGCCAGGAACTCTCCTCTCTCATATCTTTAATACTTCCCTTGTCACCTCAGCCTCCCACCTAGTGACTTTGTCAGTCACATCTCCTCCAAGCCTCAGGAGACCCTGGAGTGCATTCACACTTTTCCATTTACATGTTTGAAGTTAACACCAACCCTTTGCTATTCAACAAGTATCTTACTAGGAGATATTGTGCGAGGGACTGAAAGGCAGGAAAGGAGAAAGACAGAAAAATGTGATTTTAAGATACTTTCCTGGCTGGGAGTGGTAGCTCATGCCCATATTCCGTGTACTTTGGGAAGGCGAGGTGGGTGAATTGCTTGAGGTCAGGAGTTCCAGATCAGCCTGGCCAACATGGTGAAACCCCATTTCTACCAAAAATACAAAAATTAGCCAGGCATAGTGGCATGCACCTGTAATCCCAGCTACTCAGGAGGCTGAGGCAGGATAATTGCTTGAACCCAGGAGGCAGAGGTTGCAGCCAGCCAAGATCATGCCACTGCACTCCGGCCTGTGCAACAAAGCAAGACTCTGTCTAAAAAGAAAAAAAAAAAAAAACACTTTTTCCTACCCATACACTGACATTCTAAGAGGGGAAATGAGAAGATTAAAAAAAAAATTCATATAAATATGCTGTGACCAGTGAATAAAATGCTCCTAGAAGAGGGGACCAAGAGGTCCTCCTTCTGCCTAAGGAATCCACTCTACCCATCAATTCTCTGGGGCACCACTAAGTCACATCACTTTGGTCCTAAAAAATCTGCAACAGGTCCTCACTGAGACGTCCAGAGCAGGGGACTCATGGGCACTGAGGCCCTGTGAGCTAGTCCCCGCCTGCCTTTGAGCTTCACTCATCCACAGGTGGGTACATCAATTCTGGCCAATGGTGACTCATGCAGCACATCCCAGAGAGCCTGGAATTTCCTGCTCCTGTGCTTGCTCACGTCAACCTTGTTGCCAACCTAGGGCCACCAAATATGGTTGTTCAGTGCACAAACTGTGCAGCCATATGTGGCAGCTCTGTCTGTCCCCATTGACACATCTCCCATTTTAGTGGATTACAAGTGATTTTTCCAAAATATTGTCTGTATTGTCCACAAGTCAGAAGCAGGGAAATGACATCTTATCCACCTCTGTACCCACTATAGTGCCTACCCCAGGGCTTCTTCTAGAAGCAGGAACTCCAATGATCTTTTTATGGTTAAATAAAGGATTTATTCCTTGAAAAAAATGGTGGAATGATGGTGTGACTCTTAATCCAACAACAGCAGTCTCAACAGCAAGATCTGTAAATTCTAACTTTAAAATGTTTCTTGGCTGAGCGCAGTGGCTCACGCCTGTAATCCCAGCACTTTGGGAGACAGAGGCAGGTGGATCACTTGAGGTCAGGAGTTTCAGACCAGCCTGGCCAACACGGTGAAAGTCTGTCTCTACTAAAAATACAAAAATTAGCTGGGCGTGGTGGCGGGCGCCTGTAGTCCCAGCTACTAGGAAGGCTGAGGCAAGGGAATTGCTTGAATCTGGGAGGCAGAGGTTGCAATGAACTGAGATCGCACCACTGCACTCCAACGTGGGGGACAGAGTGAGACACCATCTCAAAAAAAGAACAAAACAAAACAAAACAAAAAGTATCTCAAAGCTATGCAGTCTTTCTAGCTCTACTGCCAGATCTTACTCTCAGTCCAGTGTCATCTCTTGCCTCTGAACTATTCTCCCTGCTTCTGCCCTTCTCCCAGAATTTATTCTCAGCAAATCAACCACTGAAATAGGACTGTGTTACTCTCTTACATAAATCCTCTGGTGCGTCCAAGCTGCTTCTTTGCCTGGCCTACGAATGATCAGGTTCCTGCTTATAATGCTGGATTCCTCCAGTTTCTACCTCCCTTCACTAAATACTAAATACCCTTCAGCCACACAGGCCTTCTTCAGTCTGTGTGCTGGCTGTTCCCTCTGCATCAAACGCTCTTATTCTAGATCGCTGCCTGAGTTGCTCTTTCTCATCATTTAGGACTCAGCTCCAGTGTCACCTCCTAAGATGCTTTCTTTAAACACTCTATCTATAGAAGAACCCCACTGTCACTCTCTATTGCAAGCTTGCATTTGTAGTAGTAAGAGCAACGAGGAAAAAACCTATAGTTATTTTTAAAGTGTATCTAGTTAGTTTTGCCTGCCTCTCCAGATAGACTGTAAACTCCGTGGCAGTAAGAATCATACTACATACTCAATGCCTGAAACGAGGTAGGTATTCAAATACTTATGATTTGCTATTGAGCAAAACTGGTCAGAAAATCAAGGTTTTTAGAATCAGAATCTTATCTTAAACACTGTAAAGGCATTATGACAATGCCAAACAACTGTATTTGGACTCTTCAACAATTAACAACCAAAATTTAGAACTATTGAACTGAGAAGTTTCAAAATCACATTTCCTTTAAAAAAAAAAAAAGCCCATGTATCCATAGTGTGAGTGTAATATGTAATTTTAAAATCCACTGAATATACAACCAGGGGCTCTAGAAGGAAACAAACTGGTAACTATACTGATTCAACATTTTACAAGAGATTTTATAAACTATACTTTCTCTAATTTCAATAAAAGCCAAAACATTCATATCACTTTTAATAAAAATTTAAAAATACCCAACAACAATGGGTTGTTATTAACCCATTCAGTGAATTAAAAAATCTACCTCCTGGTGGGGGAGGGACATTATGCCCTACGCATGCCATCACTGTTCCTTAGTTTAATCTTGCTTTACCTTTTTATCTTCTAATAACAATTTTTTAAATGGTTAAGCACTTACCATAATGTGATTGAAATGCTTGCGGTTTGACAACCTGATTACAGTCGTTACACACCACCAAGTAGAAATCATCATGGGCTGGACAGAAACCAAATATTGGCATGTCTGCAACACAGAAACAGAGCATCACTCACTCATCTGGTTCTGATTGATATAAAACCATTTTGGGAAACAATACTTTCTTTCTTTTTTTTTTTTTTGAGATGGAGTCTTGCTCTGTCATCCAGGTTGGAGTGCAGTGGCGCAATCTCAACTCACAGCAAGCTCCGCCTCCCGGGTTCATGTCATTCTCCTGCCTTAGCCTCCTGAGTAGCTAGGACTACAGGCGCCCGCCACTACGCCTGGCTTATTTTTTGTATTTTCCGTATTTTGTGTATATATATATATATATATATATTTTTTTTTGGTAGAGACGGAGTTTCACTATGTTAGCTAGGATGGTCTCGATCTCCTGACCTCGTGATCTGCCCACCTCCGCCTCCCAAAGTGCTGAGATTACAGGCGTGAGCCATGGTGCCCGGCCAGGAAACAATACTTTCCACAGGAGTTGCCTTATTATAAAGCATACCAGGACAAATGAACTGATGTGGTGTACCACCACTATTAAATAGAGAGAAATCAAATCAGGCTTACACAGACACTTTAAAAAGGGTTAAAGTGCACCAAAAATAATTATTATGAGGTGAAACAGACAATCTTTTAAAATGCAAACAATGAATACATTCATACAATAAAGCAACATGAACTCTACCAAGAGTTAAGGGAAAGAATCTGCAACCATATAAAATGCTTCGTTCACAAAGCTGTACCATCTAATGCTTTTATTTGTTTAACTGTGCATTCTATCCCAACTATTTGGTTCCTGGGCTCTGCGGAACAATTAAGAAAGGGAGCAGACATTTCACAGAGGAGTAAAATTGGTTTGCCAGCATGTCATGTAAAGAAAATTATTTTCATATATTTTTTCCAAGTCACAGCAACCTCTAGTCCTTTTGCTTACATACTGATGCCACCAGAAAGACAGACTGAACTTTAGTACAAACAGCATTTCATACATTAATCAGTTTGGTTACCAAAATAGGATAGGGTATGAACTGTTTGTTTAACAGTTAAGACAGCAACTTAATTTAATGCAAAAGTAAAACGAAACTATATGCATATACACGAAAACTGAAAGTAACTTGATACCTGGTAAATATGGTTAACTAAAACATCTCAACCATGAACAATTAATTATGAACAACAATTTGGGGAACAGAGCTAAAAGTTCAGATCCAGAATCTAACTTTTTAAGCATTTCAAAATCGGTGGATTTTAAACAAGCATTTTACACCATATTCACTATTTAGAATATCTACAATAAATGGATAATTAGCACACTTCAATTTAAGCAAATGTTTTAGTAGATCAAATACCAAGTTTAAAGGACAAGGGGGAAGATCCAAAAAGCTGATTAGCGTCTGCTTTCTTTCCTATGAAGATTTAATTTCACACTTTCTCCAGCCTGGGAGATCCTGGCGGTTTTAAAGGGAGAAGAAAATTCCCTAAGGAGATGTCAAGTGATGATTATCTCTAAAATATCAAATTACTGATCTAGTATCTACACATGGCTATAGCTTGAATTTTCTTCAACAGTTTCTATTACACTGAATTGCACAGATAGCTAGCTATAATCTGAAATATACTAGAGTCCAGCATGATTTGGGGATGTACCTGCAGCACCAAGTAGTTTCTACGTGCTACTATTTCATTTTATCCTCACGACTACCTAGGTAGATACCATTATATCTCTCCTCTAAAGAAGAGAAAACTGACTCACAGACAGGTAAAGTACTTTGTCTAAGGTCAACAACTGGAATTCAATTCTGACTTATAATGTGGCTTGGATTTCTTACCTCTTGCAGACCAGAGGAACAATGATATTAAGAGATTCCTTCCAGATTCCAATGTCAATAAAATGGAATGTCAGGGCTGACCATCTTTGACGGTATAAAATGATTAGATATGAAGCTTCCAGTAGACTACAGACTTCTGTGACTATGCTTATTTAATAAAAAATAAGAGCCAAACAATATGCTATTTTCCTTGAAAGCCTGCCCACATTGAGTTAAATATAGTACATGTGGGAGAAGGGGAAAGGTTATATCTATGCAATGATATACTTGTAATAAGTCACCCAAGATTACAGTTTCTTGACATAACATTTCATTCTGAAAAATAAAATTTAAAGTAGTTTACCGTTAAGTTCCATATGCTTTTGTGCTAAATGCCTCTGATACATCTAAATTACAGAACTGGTATAACATTCATAATTTACAACTGCAAAGTGTAAGACAGATATCAAATGAACAATTTCATTAATGAAATCAACTCAATTCGTTTTATTATTAGATAGCAGTTAAAATAGTATTAAATAAACAGTCTTAGTTTAGTTTTAGGTCTCTGCAACGCGCTGCTGGTGGTCTCTGATTTCCTTCAGTTCTGAATATAAAGCAATGTTACTTAAAATAGATCACTTTGCCAGATACCAGATTCTTCTGTGGACTAACCCTCTACCCCTTTAAAAATAAAGCAATTAAGAAAAATAAAAATTTAAACTGATCCTTTCAAATAAGAATTCAATTTGTCACATGATGTTTATCACGTACAAAATTATTCTTTTTTGCCCTGGTTCCTTTGATCCTTTTCTGAGACTTATGACTAGTAAAACTAAAAAGGTAGGGGTTATCTTGTAAGGAACCAAGAATCTATGCTTCTGTAAAAATGTCTATTTCCTCAATAACTTAAGATCAATTGCAACTGATGATAAATAGCTGACATTTATTGAGAGACTACTATGTGCCAGGCCATATGCCAAGCAGTTCTTATATGGTTTTTCCCATTTATTTCTAATAATAACCCTACAAAATAATCCCCATTTTACTTATGGAGAAACAGACTTAGTTAATATCACTCAGCAAGAAAGTAGCATAACCAGGACTCTCGTTTGTGTGACAGGAAAACTCAGTGCTCAATTTCTCATGAGCACACTGAATTTCTCTAAAAAGCATGCACACACATGCCCCCTCTGTGGAAAGAAACATGGTATACTTAAACCCAGTTCATTTTACCCTATGAAATGCAGTTCTGGCCGGGTGCAGTGGCTCACGCCTGTAATTCCAGCACTTTGGGAGGCTGAGGAAGGCAGATTACTTGAGGTCAGGAGTTCGAGACCAGCCTGGCCAACATGGTAAACTCTGTCTCTACTAAAAATATAAAAATTAGTTGGGTGTGGTGGCAGACACCTGTAACCTCAGCTACTCAGGAGGCTGAGGTGGGAGAATCACTTGAACCTGGGAGGTGGAGGTTGCTGTGAGCCAAGATCGTGCCACTGTATTCCAGCCTGGGTGAGAGTGAGAGAGACTCTGTCTCAAGAAAAGAAAAAGAAAAAGAAATTGAGCTCCTTTTATTAAAACGTAAAGCAACTTTAATTTTAGCTTTCTGAATTCTTTACTTTCAGATATCCATATCTGGAAGTTAACTAGAGGATACAAAATAATTTAAATAAAATGTCTTCTTCAGAAAAAAAAAAAAAAGGAGTTCTATATCCTTTTTCTGCACTGGGACATTCCAGGGGTCTTAGCAACAGGAACAGAGTGTAGAATGTTGTGGCAACAGAAATGAAATAATGTGTGTGTGAGGGACAGTATGTATGTTCCTAAATATTTTAAAGCATAAATTCACAACCAACCCATCTGCAAATTAACATAGGGATCTTGCTCAAATGCTATGAAAAGCTTGATTTACGACAGAAAATAAAAATATCAAATAAAAATGAGTTCATTATTCAATTAAAAAGTTCACAAAATACACTTGCAATATACAACTTAGGCCATTAATTATGTACTTGAACATACAATTTAAAAATTGTAATTGAATTAATGGATTCTAAACTAATTTGAAAGAATGGATTTTATTGTTGTATAAGCCCTAAATCTTTCTCAGGATTTAGGTCACCCCTATGTTCCAATTAGTGAGTGGGCCAGCACCCACATCTAGGCCATCATGTACTTTGGAGACCCCAGGCCAGCATACTAGGGAGGATTAGGTTTAAGCATAAGGACACCTGAGCACATGTATGTGGAAACTTTAGTCACATGCAGAATGAAGTCCCTCTGCTAAAAACCATACCGCAAACCGTGGTGAATGTATTTACTTTGGTGTTGCTATCTCTATTTTCAGGACTTTGTTCAATAACAAGAAAACCTGAATGGTACTGCAAAGCATTTAACCTGCCCGCTACCCTGCATGTCTCCCTTTTCCCACGCATCTCAAACTTCTACATGCCACTCCCACGTTTCTATCTCCAGCCCAGACTGCTCCCAAGCTCTGTCTAGTTTCACGTACCAGGCTGCCTGCTAGACATTGCCATCTAGATGTCTTAATATACATTTCAAACAGAACAAGCATGTCCAAAACTTCACTCCTGACCCTTCTCTGCTCCTCACCCAACAACCTTCCCCATTCTGGGTAAATGATACTATTCATCCTCCAACAGCTCAAACTAAAAGCCCAGGTGTCATCTCCAACTCTCTTGTCCCTCATCACATTCAGGCCACTAGCAGACCCAGTAAGTTCTATTCTAAAACCTCCATCCACTTCTTTCCACTGCCATGGCCACCACTATTGGGCCTGCCACCAGCACCCTTTCAATGAACTCTGGAAGAAGTCCCCTAAGTAGTCTACAATCCTTTCCACAAGGCTGCCAGACTGATTCTTTAAAATTCCCCACCAGATCACACCACTCCTCTGTTTAAATTCTCTAGTGGCTTTCTACTCCTCTTGGAATAAAACTCCAGCCCTTACCCTGGCCCCCAAAGCCCCCAGATACGCGTGCACTTCCCTCTCATCCTGTTCCCTTGTCCCCCACTTCCCTCTCCTTGGCTCACTCTGCTCCACGCACTGACCTCCCTTCTCTCCTCAAAGAGATCTTTTCCCCAGCCAGGCTCTATGCTTGCACTTCACAAGATGCCTGGTGTATTCTCACACATCAGGTCTCAGCTCAGCTGTCACCTCTTCAAAGGGCTGTTCCTTCCCCCTCCCCAGTCAGTTACTCTGTATCACTGGCACTTTAAGCACAGTGGCTAAGAATGTGGGTCAGTATCACTCTGAATCCTGGTTCCCTCGATCAAAAGAAACGCGACTTTGGGCAAGTTATATAATCTCTTCAAATATCACTTTTTTTTTTTTTTTTTGGACACAAGGTTTCTGTCGCCCAGGCTGGAGTGCAGTGGCGCAATCACAGCTCACCGCAGCCTCAATCTCCCAGGCTCAAACGATCCTTCCACCTCAGCCTCCTGAGTAGCTAGGAGTAATCACAGGTGTGCACCACCAGGCCCAGCTAATTTTGTTTTATTTTTTGTAGAGACAGGGGTCTCACTACGTTGCCCAGACTGGTCTCAAGCTCCTGGGCTCAAGTGATCCTCCCACCTTGGCCTCCCAAAGTGCTGAGATTACAAGCATGACCTACTGTGCCTGGCCAGCATTTTTTTCACGTATTGAATCGGGATGATCATAGTATCTACTTCACTGGGTACTTCAGAGGACAGAAAGACTAAGAGAGCTACTACATGCCAAAGTCTTAGAAATGCATCTGGCCCTAGTGTTCACTCAATGTTTGCCCACAGCCTATGAGATAAAAGTCATGAATGTATTGGTCAGGAAACTAAGGCGCACAGGATTGAAATCTCACAAACTGGTATATAGCATAGCCAAGGTTTAAACCCAGCTCTGCTGGACTCATAAGACCTGGCAATTTCCAGTATTCTCCCAGAATCACCTCCTCTATGCCACTCCTACTGCCAGTGCCCAAGGTCAAGGTATGCGGCCTCTACTCACCTGAACAGGTCTCCTAATAAGGCCAGAGTTTGTTCCTCTTCCAGCCTCCTCCTCCCAGCTGCCTCAGCCCACAAACTTGTAAAGCAATAATGCCACTTCTCTATTTGAAGACCCCTACTGGCTTCAAAGTGGGGCTTGGACTCTGGACCTACTTCTCTGCAACAAGGCCCCCAGCATTCTGGTCCCTCCCATCTCTCCAGCCTCAAGTCAATATGCTTCTGCCTCAAGTCTCCTGGCATTCTCAGAACCTGTCTTGTTCTCCCACAATCCCTTCCTTTGGCCAGAACAGCTCCTACAGCACACAAAGCTATTCTCTCTGCTCTTTCTACAATTCCCACCGTTCAACAAGAACTAGTCCCAATGCCCTCTCTGCTGGGCTCCTACTCATACTTTTTATGCCCGCCATTTCGGCCCTTCACTCACTGATTTATGGTTTATGAATAAAAATTTACAAATAGAAACCTCAGTAGTCCTGTCTGGACAGCAGACTCTTTGCCTTGCCTAGCACAGAACCTGAGAAGTACCCTATCACTGTGTGTTTATGAAGTAAATGTCTGGCATTTGGAACTTTTCTGTAGCTTTCAGTTGCTCTTAGGATAAAAACAATGATCCTTGATGTGGCCCACCAGCCCTGAACAGCTTGGCCGTGCCTCTCTGCATCTGGTTACTCTGGACTTGGTTTTGTTCCCGGAGCACACCACACTCTCTTGTTGCAGAACCCTGCGTGGTACTTGCTGTTCCTTTTGCCCAGAACTCAGTTACCCCAGACCTGTACCTGGCTTGTTGCTCTACTTCATTCAGTCTTAGCTTCAATGTTACTTCCCCAGAGACTTGGCTAGGCAGGGCTCCTAGCCAAGCACTATCTCCCATTTGTAATCATTCATCCAGCTGTGTGAGCCTTAACTTCCTCCCACTAGACTACATTCCATATCTATCTTGTTGACTGCTCTAGTGGCAGTGCCTAATGGTGCCTAACCTGGCTGACAGAAAGCAGCAATGAATATGTGCTAAATATTACTTGATGAATAATAATTGAAAGATTAAGTCCTTGTGATGCCACCATAAGTCAGAAAGTTATAATTGTGCCTTTATGTCATTTAGTGACACGTAGTCACCATCTGCTGGAATTGGGTATGCCATTCAGTGAGACAGAAGTTCAAGTTCAACAGTCTTCTCTGAAAACATTTTATACCTAGAGGCAGTTTCTAGTAAAATTTCTGTGTTTCAATGTCTGATTCTCAAATCTGCACATTGGCAAATTCTTTTGTGCTAGTGAATCCAGCACAGTGGCTAAAAGCAGTTCTGCAGCGAGACTACCTGTATTCAAATGTCTACTCTTCCTCTTACTAGCTATGCGAGCAAGGTTAAATTATTTAACCTCTCTGAATCTCAGTTGCTCTGTGTGTAAAATACAGTTCACAGGACCTGTGTTTCATAATACTATTGTGAAGACTGAATGAACTAATCCATGGAGAGTGCTTAGTACTACCGATAGTAATCACTCAACAAATGTTAGCTCAAGAAACAAAAACATAGGTCGGGTGTGTTGGCTTACGCCTGTAATCCCAGCACTTTGGGAGGCTGAGGTGGGTGGATCACTTAAGGTCAGGAGTTTGAGACCACCCTGGCCAACATGGTGAATGAAACTCCATCTCTACTAAAATTACAAAAATTAGTTCGGTGTAGTGGTACACACTTGTAATTGCAGCTACCTGGGAAGCTGAGGCAGGAGGACTGCTTGAACCTGGGAGGCAAAGGTTGCAGTGAGCTGAGATTGTGCCACTGCACTTCAGCCTGGGTGACAGAGCAAGATTCTGTCTCAAAAAAACAAAACCCACAAAATTGATCCACATTAGAAATGTCTGTCTCAAGGTCCCTGGCTCTTACTAATTCACGGAAGTCTGGTCTACAGTAATCCCCACTTATTCATGATTTTGCTTTCTAAGGTGTCAGTTACCTGTGGTCTGAAAATATTAAAATGAAAATTCCAGAAATAACGTCTAACTTTTAAACTGCAAGCCATTCTGAACAGCAGGATGAAATCTTGCACCATCCCATTCCATCCTGTCCAGGACATGAATCATCCCTTTGTCCAGTATATCCACACTGTCTACACTACCTGTCCATTAGTCACTTAGTCGTTATCAGATCAAATCCTGCTATTATAGTACTTGTGTTCAAGTAATACTTATTACTTAATAATGGCCCCAAAGCACAAGAATAAGAATGCTGGCATATTGTTATAA
Source organism: Colobus angolensis palliatus (assembly GCF_000951035.1). Classification (NCBI taxonomy): domain Eukaryota; kingdom Metazoa; phylum Chordata; class Mammalia; order Primates; family Cercopithecidae; genus Colobus; species Colobus angolensis. The sequence continues at coordinate 8,203,757 of NW_012115821.1, forward strand.
TTATTCTATTTTATTGTTAATTACTGTTGTTAATCTCTTCTGTATCTGATTTATAAGTTAAGCTTTATCATAGGTATGTATGTGCAGGAAAAAATATACATAGGGTTCAGTACCACCCTCAGTTTCAGACATCTACTGGGGATCTTGCACAGCATCCTCCGCAGATATGGGGGAACAACTATATACACCAAATAGCAATTGACTATTTCACAATGTGAGCTTAACTCTTAAGTGTTCTTGTGCTCCTACTGCTGGCCACACACTCCTCCCTGCAGGCCATGCAAGGGAAAGGTAGGGGAGGCATGCTGGAGCTCCAGCAACAGAGGGCCAATACTGCAAGCCAAGGGGACCCTATATCTCTCAGCAAGGAAACCACATGATCCAGAAGGTAACTCTGGCATAAATGTGTATTGACCTAGGTAAGGAAGGCGGCCCCCAAAGGCTGATACAATGGAGTGAGACAGGAAGGGGTTATACAATGAAAATGAGTGAAACTATACAATGAAAATGAGTGAAACCAGACTGAAGACATGGTCTAGAGTACTCTGCAAAGAGCTCAGGAGACCATGGATGTGAGGTTAAGGCAGAGGAAGGAATCCAAAGATGAGTCTGTAGTTTCTTCCTTCTTTACTGCAGCTAATATAAACACATGAAAGGTTAAGCACAGAATAGAAGAACTTAAGTTTACTATGGCAATAGATCACAGAAAATACAGCCTCTGGAGCCGGACTGGCTCTGTTCAAATCCCAGCCCTGCCACTTACTGGCCTATACCTCAATCTTCTCATTTCTAAATGGGTAAAGTCAAAGTACCTACCTCGCAGGCTACCAGGACTAAACGAATGTATGTAAATGCTTCAGACAGTGCCTCCTACATAGTACTTTGGAAATTCAAGACATTTTTATCATCTTCTCCACTGTTGTCCTTTGGTCTCTGAGCTGGCCGTGCTTCCCAGGGCCCACTTTACACTCCCTCTGCCCCCCAGTAACCACAGTGATACTTTTAAATTATAAATGTCATCAGGCCCAATTAATCTCCTCAGTGGTTCTACAATGTAGTCAGAATAAAAATAAATACTAGAGGGCCCTGCCTAACATCGGCAACCTCAAGACACACTGCTCTCTTCAAACTCTCCACTTTGGCATTCTGAAATCCTTGACAATTATGCCAACCCCACTTCAGGCCCTTTCTTAATTCTATTCCCTCTGTATGGAATGCTTTGCCTGCCCGGCTCTAGACCTGAGCTCACATTTCACTGGGAAGACTTTCCCTGAACATCCAATTTAAGGCAGGTCCCTGTGGCTTCACACAATTCTCTGTTGTCGATCAGTTATTTCTTATTTGTGTTTTGGCTATCTTCTTCATTAAGATTTAAGCTCCATGAGGTCAGTGGCCACATGTGCACAGCACAGTACCTGGCACACACGTTTTCAACAAAAAAAATTTGAGAATGGCTTCTGGAATAAGACTGAGTTCAAATCCCAATCCTATCACTCATTAGGAGTGTGACCCTTGGGCAGGTTACCCTGCTCAACATACTCATCTGTAAAATGGAGATAATAGCAGCAATCTTAAGGGTAGTTATAAGGATAAATTACCACACACATAAAGCCTTTATAACTGTGTTTGGCATGGAGCATGTGCTATGTATGTAATATTATTACAATCATTTCTATTTTTACTATCAGTGGGATACACTAGCCACTGCTTCGATCTCTACTGGTCTGTAGCCACTACCTCTTGTCACACTATGTATTAAGTACTTAATGTGTGTCAGTTATTGTGGCAGGTATTCTAAATACACCATTCATTCATTTATGCACTGAATAAATACATGAATGGCTACTCTGGCTAGGCACTATTCAAGGTATTGGGTAAATATGTCAGTGAACACAAATCACAACCCTACACAAAAGGAAAAAACCCTGGGAAGTGTTAATACATATAACGAAAATAAAACAGTTTACAATTATGGAGTGCCTCCTGTGTTCCAGGGACAATGCTAAGTATTAACTCATTTTCACTTCTCAGGGTCAATATCCCTACTTTATAGAAAGCAAGTGAGGCAGCACAGAGAGGTTGCCTGACTTATGTCACAGAGTCAGTAAGCAGAGGAGCTGGGATGTGAAGGTAGGCTACTCCAAAGTACATGCTCTTTACCATCTTACTAGATGAGCTCCTTCACTGCTCAGTGCCCTTCCTGAATTATTCTCCACCTCTCCCAAGAAATCCCTGCTCTTCTGTCTCATTTCATGAAAAGTCAATCAAGCTATTCCCATCTGCTAGCAGACTCCTGCGGGTACCTCTGTACTGTCTGCTCTCACTGCTGCTCAAAGGTTTCCTGAGATGCTAGGACTGTCGGCTCCATTTCTAAGAAACCAGAGAGAAGTAGAAGGCTGGTTTCCACAAAACAGGTTTTACTATAGTCAGTTCCAAATTTATTTCAACTGGTGACTCTGAATAGTCGGTAATCAAAAGTAGCATCGATGATATTTTTAAAGTTTTAAATTGCTGTTAAGTGAGCTTTAGTCTCAACTAGGAAAGGAAAAAAGTAGAATTTTATTTCCACCTTCCATAAGCACATCTCCCAGATTCATACTGTCTACTCCAATCGTTAAAGATAACTGGATTTCCCTTTGACCAAAAGATGTCAAATGATGGAACCAACTAGAGACCAATCAGCAAGCTGCTAAATGTATGAGGTCTGGCCCTGCGTAAACCAAAGCACTCAATAAATATTGGATTTAAAGGGAAAAAAGTGAGATGTTTCAAGTAAAACGCAAGCAACAAAAACCACAGCAGCAGCCCCCAACCTTTTTGGCACCAGGGAACAGTTTCATGGAAGACAATTTTTCCATGGGACTGGAGCAAGGAGAGACTGGTTTCGGGATAAAACTGTTCCACCACAAATAATCAGGAATTAGTTAGACTCTAGGAGCGCACAACCTAGATACCTTGCATGTGCAGTTCATGATAGGGTTCACACTCCTGTGAGAATCTAATGCCACTGCTGATCTGACAAGAGGCAGAGTTCAGGCTGTAATGCTCACTCCTCTCCCTCTCCCAACCCGCCCACCCCGTAGCCTGGCTCCTAACAGGCCACTGACAGACCAGTGCTGGTCCACAGCCCAGAGACTGGGGACCCCTGCACCAGAGGACCAAGGAGCTAGAAAGATGAAAACACTAATATTAATTACTCACTAATTACAAATGGCCAATATTATCATAGTGACCCCTAACAGGTAAGAGTTACAATGTTTACATTGTCATTGCTTGTACTGAAATTGAGATAAAATGCTTGGGATAGACTAGAGTAGGCAAGTATCAAAATCCTGAGGAACCTGCGTTGGGACTGGCAGGTGGGGCTACAACAGTGACCAACATGCAGTACACATGACAGGTTGTCTCACGGGTTCCTTAAGCCACTCCTCAAAATACTTTCAGCAAATCCTGACCTCTCAAGTCAGAAAGCAAGCTTTCAATGCCATGTGTCCTAAATCTGGAAGTGCCTACCAAAAACCTTATAAATCTTGCCTGCATCCCTACCATTTGGACAAGCGTGTAGTCTAGAGTAGGACACGGGCTCTAAGAGTCTATCACTTAGCTTGGTTTTGTAACCTCCAGCAATGTACTTAACCTCTAGGCACATCTAGGCACACAGTTTCTACATTTGAAAATGATAGTATCAACCTTAGTTGACTATTGGACTGAATGAGGTAATTCACGTAAAAAGTTGAGGTCTATATCTGTTTAAACACAGTAAGCAGAGTGTACACATAAGGGCTCAACAAAGAACAGTGTTTATTTTGTTACTATTTTATTATTGTGGTTATGGTTATAATCTCATGACTCAGTTAAGAATACCATTCCTTCTTTTGTTCATTGCAACACCACATCTGCCAGGTATATTGTGTAAATTCCATAGCTCTCATTCAACTTAGAACAGAATTAATTATGAAATGGCATTGGCTACTGACCTGTCTTTACGTTTTTAAATGGTTGATGTAGCATTTATGTCTGCCATAAGGCTCCCAGCCTTGGCTGAGGGGCTGTGTATGTGTGTGTGTGTGTGTGAGACGGGGCATGGCTTCAATGCTCCAGCAGGTAGTTTATGACTCTGCTTTAGCCTTCACTTCCTGCTTGTATACAGCCTCCAGATTGGCAAGAGGTGAGAGATTAGGGCGTTCTCAGGTCCTTTCTGGGCATGTGCAGAACTCTACACATCCATGTGGTTTTCTGGATTCCCAGGAGTATGGTGAAACTCTTTTAAAGTCCCCAACTGACAACTCATTCCCCAGTGTTTCCTATTTACTTTTCTGGTCAGCCTCTTGTTAGCCCCACTTGACATTACCATCACAAGCAACTGTGACAGTGAAGAATCACTGCTGAATTTTTTTTTTTTTTTTAACACCCTAGGAATAGGTCACAGAATGAGCTCAGAGCTAGCCCAAATAAAGACAAGCCCTGAGAATCGGGCTTTTCAGGGAGCTACCAGATAAATCAGTGACAATTCTCTGGAAATAAGGCTTTGGGGGAGCTCCAAACCTTTTGTCCCCTCCAGTGGCTGCTAGACTGCTGGCTTTCACAGCTACCCTAGTTGTAAAGCTGCTGGTTTTCAAAGTTACTGTTGAGTTGGGGAGGAGAGGTTGAAATAGGACAAGTTAAAACACTACGGAATTCTCTGTACTTAGAGATTCTGCCATTTTTCTTGAATATATGCTCATCAGAACTTGCAAGCCTTTGGGGTTAATTTGCAGAATTCTAAAGAAGTTGATTTTGACGATTCTTGCCAGTGTTTTTATTGCTTTTATGGCAGAGCAGATTTTTGGAGGTCCTTACTCTGACATTCGTTAGTGCGTAATAGAAGCATTTTAATGGAGGATAATATCATCAGTTTGTTTATTATTATGTTCAACATTGCTTCAACTATAGTATGGAGAACGGAGGTGCTTAGTTTAAAAGTGGAAGTGAGGAGGTCAGTCAAGAGCTGTCTGCAGCAGTACAGGGTGAAAGACATGGGGGTGGCAGTGAGATGACAGAGAAAGGATTCCAAGATATTTAGAAAGAACTGTTGACATGACTTTGTAATAGCCTGGATACACAGGTGGTGAAGAGAAGGATGCCATGCTTCCCATCCTGCAGAACAGGATGGATGGATAAGAGGTATCGGTCTCTGAGAAAGAATTCTGGAAGAATGCCAGGTCTGAGAATGAAGCACATCCATGTGGGACATCTAAGTTCGAAGGGCCTCTGAGACAGCCAAGATACCGAAGAAGCCATCATCTTCAAGGTTCTCCCCTAGTTTTAAGCAAATGTCTTATAAATCAAGTCCTAAAACTTTATTTCTTCCATATGCCAAATAAAAAAAAAAATTTTTTTTAAAGGCAAGGCACATACACTAAGTATAAATAATTCAAAGTCACCCAGGAATTTAAAATATGGTCCCAAGATTGATGAGAACCATGCATTAGTATCTGAAACTACTCATTGCTTACACTCAAGTGAATTAAAGTTTTCCCCCAAGGCAGCTTTATTTAAAGAGAAGTTACAATAAAAATAAAGATAAACCTCCTGTGTCTAAAAGATTCTGTTGCACTCATATACATCAATTTAATGCTTTCATTGATGCTTGTGAAAACAATTCACATCAGACTCCTTCACTTTTCCACTCATTCCATAAATACTCACGGTGCCTCACAGTTGACAGCATTTGGTCAGACCAGGTCCTATAAGGGTGAACTGTTCTTTCGGTTTTAATGCCAACTTCTCTGAACATTGTACCTTTTTAGCTCTGAATGCATTTTCTTTAGGTCTCACTTTATGCATAAAACCCATCTGTACAGCTGCTTTCTCTGGTTTGGAAAGGGGAGGGGAGAGATTTGTAAGGCAACACTGAAGAGGGGAAAGGGGAATGTTAACTGCTAGTTAATTACTTCTACTCCTAATCCTTCTTAATATTACAAAGGCTTTTTCTGTTTAAACAGATTAGGTGCAGTTTATTACCACTGGGAAATACTTAAATGCAAGTTTGTTTTGACTGTTAGTTCATTTGCTTATTTCTGTTTCAAAAACTAGAAGACCTAATGGCAATACTTTCACGAGAAAGTATCATGCATTCTCTTATCTCAGTTTTACTTCTTCAGACTCTGCAGTTTCACTATTTGTCCTTCCAGGGGAACCTGGTCAACATACCTGAACAAGGTACTCAAAGCACATTTTACCACAACCATATACAAAAACATATGTAGTTGGCAGATAACACCTTGACCAGCTGAAGTTCAGATTGATGTCTCAACCTAAAACACCTATTTCTCCCCAGATTTGTTTTGAGTGCTTCTAAAGTAGAAGGTCAGGCAAATGTTTAAAATACAATGTAACAACAACAGCCACCAGGTCAAACATTTATTGAGCACTTAATGGGCCAAACAGTGTGCTAAGTACTTTACATGCTTTATGTTATAATCCTTGCAACCCTGTAGCACAGGTACCATTCTTAACCCCAGTTTACAAATGAGGAAACAGGCGCTGAAAGATCAAGTAACTTGTCCAAGATCACACAGCTGACAAGAGGTGGGGCTGGTGTTGAAGGTTAAAACTAGTTGACTCCTGATCCCAGTACCTAATCAGCATGCAATGATATGTCATTGGTTACCAAGCTTCATTCCTTCCTCCAACACATACTTACTAAGGGTCCTACTATGTTTCATCTCCAGGGAAGAGTAAACAAGTAACTTAAAAATTCAGCTCTTATAGAAGTGACCCAGCTTCTTACGTTACAAATATTGTTTACTTTAAGACACTTGTGTATGTAAAACTATTCACATAAGTTACTTTATACACAATACTACTTAAAATTCACCACTGGCCTAATAAACCTCTATTACCGCAAATTATGGTATACAAAAAAATTATATTGAAAATGATTTGAGTAGGGGTTGAGTTTCAAATACGTTCAATTGAGGCATAAAGCATTCAAGTATTTTTGAAAAAACTCATGTGACAATCCACATTTCCTCCCCACATTCAGCACTTAAAGACAACAAGAAAAAGGAACTTTATGGGCTAATAAATGGAAACCAACAGAAACTATTCTTCTCCCCTACTAAGCCTTTAGTCTATTTTATTTTTGTTAACATATTTTCTGTCTTCCCTCATTTCTGAAAAACAGTCGACACACTGCCTTATTTACATCCATGCTTATCAGTAATGACATGGCCATATCTCTACAAACAGTTGGTTAATTAATTTGTACCCCCATCTTCTGGCAGCCTGCCTATGCAACTGATCAGCAAAAATAATTACACTAGGCTAGTCAGGAACATTTTCACTCTTATTTTTTAGACTTCTTATCACTGAGCTTGTTGCCTTTCTTTAAATGAGTTTCAGTTGTAGAACACTTACAAATTAGATTGTGGTCATTTGAAAATTTTAATGTTTTCATTCTTTACTATATCCTGAATATTCCACTGGGACTGAAAGGGGCAGACTAGAAAATGGACCAACCAGTCAAAGGTACAAAATATGGGCTGAGCAGAATCATGGATAAAGAAAAATCCAGCTGTATTCCAGGGGAGATCATTATCTCTTTCATTATATTATAATCTGAAGTTAAATCTATCAACAAATATTTACCTAGAACCTATCACAGGCAGTCCCCCCTACTTTACTACACAAAACCATATGTGAGAAAGTCACACAGGAGGTTATTAGGATCCTGTATGCCCCACCTCAAATCACAAAATTTCTAATTACATCTCACCTTGGGGACTCAGTCTGCAGGGATGTATTTCTAGCACTTCAGAGGTAAACACAATAGTCTCCTGACTAGCCTAAGACCACCTAACGTATAATTGAGGTCATAACTTACTGCATGTGTAATGATTTTCCTCTGTCTTGATTTTAGTAGCAGGGTTCCATTTTAAGGGAGGATTCAGTTGGCTAAAGTCAGCTAATATAATCCTTGAAAATTTCTCAGACACCACACGGAGGCCAACCAGTTAAGACCTACACAGTAAGTTGTGTGACTGATACTAGCACAGATGGTTGTTTCAACCAGATGAGATAGCTGGCTTGCATTTAGGGGCCTTATTGTATGAAAAAAAAATCCATATAATTAAATACCAGAATCACAGGATAATGTGATGCTTATACTTTGAGAGACTTGCAGGAATTGAGACCGAATAAGGGAAAAGTGACTAATGTTCCACAATTATTTGTGTTTACTATTTTTTTGCATGAATTTTTTTTTAATTTATTTTTTATTATTAAGTTCTAGAGTACATGTGCACAGCATGCAGGTTTGTTACATATGTATACTTGTGCCAAGTTGGTTTGTTGCACCCATCAACTCATCAGCACCCATCAACTCATCATTTACATCAGGTATAACTCCCAATGCCATGCCTCCCCTCTCCCCTCTCCCCATAATGGGCCCCAGTGTGTGATGTTCCCCTTCCCGAGTCCAAGTGATCTCATTGTTCAATTCCCACCTATGAGTGAGAACATGCGGTGTTTGGTTTTCTGTTCTTGTGATAGTTTGCTGAGAATGATGGTTTCCAGCTGCATCCATGTCCCCACAAAGGACACAAACTCATCCTTTTTTTATGGTTGCATAGTATTCCATGGTGTATATGTGCCACATTTTCTTCATCCAGTCTGTCACTGATGGACATTTGGGTTGATTCCAAGTCTTTGCTATTGTGAATAGTGCCGCAATAAACATACGTGTGCAAGTGTCTTTATAGCGGCATGATTTATAATCCTTTGTGTATATACCCAGTAATGGGATGGCTGGGTCATACGGTATTTCTAGTTCTAGATCCTTGAGGAATCGCCATACTGTTTTCCACAATGGTTGAACTAGTTTACAATCCCACCAACAGTGTAAAAGTGTTCCTATTTCTCCACATCCTCTCCAGCACCTGTTGTTTCCTTTTTAATGATTGCCATTTTAACTGGCGTGAGATGGTATCTCATTGTGGTTTTGATTTGCATTTCTCTGATGGCCAGTGATGACAAGCATTTTTTTGTGTCTATTGGCCACATGCATGTCTTCTTTTGAGAAATGTCTGTTCATATCCTTTACCCACTTTTTGATGGGGTTGTTTTTTTCTTGTAAATTTCTTTGAGTTCTTTGTAGGTTCTGGGTATTAGCCCTTTGACAGATGAGTAGATTGCAAAAATTTTCTCCCATTCTGTAGGTTGCCTGTTCACTCTGATGGTAGTTTCTTTTGCTGTGAAGAATCTCTTTAGTTTAATTAGATCCCATTTGTCAATTTTGGCTTTTGTTGCCGTTGCTTTTGGTGTTTTAGACATGAAGTCCTTGCTCATGCCTATGTCCTGAATGGTATTACCTAGGTTTTCTTCTAGGGTTTTTATGGTATTAGGTCTAACATTTAAGTCTCTAATCCATCTTGAATTAATTTTCGTATAAGGAGTAAGGAAAGGATCCAGTTTCAGCTTTCTACTTATGGCTAGCCAATTTTCCCAGCACCATTTATTAAATAGGGAATCCTTTCCCCATTTCTTGTTTTTCTCAGGTTTGTCAAAGATCAGATGGCTGTAGATGTGTGGTATTATTTCTGAGGACTCTGTTCTGTTCCATTGGTCTATATCTCTGTTTTAGTACCAGTACCATGCTGTTTTGGTTACTGTAGCCTTGTAGTATAGTTTGAAGTCAGGTAGCGTGATGCCTCCAGCTTTGTTCTTTTGACTTAGGATTGTCTTGGCAATGCAGGCTCTTTTTTGGTTCCATATGAACTTTAAAGTAGTTTTTTCCAATTCTGTGAAGAAAGTCATTGGTAGCTTGATGGGAATGGCATTGAATCTATAAATTACCTTGGGCAGTATGGCCATTTTCACAATATTGATTCTTCCTATCCATGAGCATGGTATGTTCTTCCATTTGTTTGTGTCCTCTTTCATTTCACTGAGCAGTGGTTTGTAATTCTCCTTGAAGAGGTCCTTTACATCCCTTGTAAGTTGGATTCCTAGGTATTTTATTCTCTTTGAAGCAATTGTGAATGGAAGTTCATTCATGATTTGGCTGTTTGTCTGTTACTGGTGTATAAGAATGCTTGTGATTTTTGCACATTGATTTTGTATCCTGAGACTTTGCTGAAGTTGCTTATCAGCTTAAGGAGATTTTGGGCTGAGATGATGGGGTTTTCTAAATATACAATCTGCAAACAGGGACAATTTGACTTCTTCTTTTCCTAACTGAATACCCTTTATTTCTTTCTCTTGCCTGATTGCCCTAGCCAGAACTTCCAACGCTATGTTGAATAGGAGTGGTGAGAGAGGGCATCCCTGTCTTGTGCCAGTTTTCAAAGGGAACGCTTCGTTTTTGCCCATTTAGTATGATAGTGTTTACTATTTTTAAGGTACTTTCTACAAGAAAATACGGTAGTGAGCAAAACCCTGCCTCATGGGACTTACATCTTAACATCTTAGTTGATTCATACCTCCTATTCCAACCGTATTTCAAAACAATATGCATTGAATGACTGGTAAAATTAGCCACACTATTTTTCTTTCTTTACAGCATACAGTACAATTTGCCTAAGCTAACCACTTAAGATGCAACCCTGCTACATAAGGTTCAACATATCTGCTTATCACCAGCATTTGGACATCAGTTTGTGCTGTATACTCACTTTTATAATGAGCAAAATGCATTAAAACGATCAAATAACCACTCAAACTCATTGCTGAAAGGGCAAAACAGTGACTACTGAAAAAAACACTGTTGGTACTAATATCATCATGTGAAAGACTGTACTGTTTGTTGTCGTGAGCTGTATAAAGGTCCAAAACCATATGAAAGGCAGTTTAAGCACATCATCACAAAACACAGGAAAGTGCAGACTGTTCAAAAGTTTGAGGCAGTATGGTCCAGTCACTGAGCTCACTACTGGGGGAAAAAAAAAAGGCACCATATTATAGCCTTTGCCCACAAGGAGCTTCCACTCTGGTTGCAAAGCCCAGATATTCACAGAGACACCACATTCCTTAATGTGAAAGCTGCCATCACGTGTGTGAGAATAGCTTTGGGGGAGTAATTGTTTTTTAATGTACCCTTAAACTTCACAATCCATTCTGCTTTCAGAAATACTAAAATAAGGGAAAAGTAGGCATCTTGGAAATCAGACTATACAGTGCAAGAGCTACTCTGGCACTTCATAGGTGTCACTGTGCAATACCAGTGAAACTCAAGACAGGGAGACAGTGCTCCCCTTGGTAGCCACCCCAAATAATTCAGTTACTGCAGGGCCACAAGAATCTCAATAAGTGATCTATTCCATAATGCAACTGTTGAGAAAGGAACTAGCACTCTTTCAATGGTGGAAGAGTAGCAGCATCAACATTCACTCATTCATTCATTCATTCATTCATTCATTCCCTTTAGTAAGCAACTACTGTGCAGTAAACACTGCAGAACATTTCTACATACCAGGCACTGTGCTCAGGGCTTTCTAAAGATTAAAGTTGTGGTTTTCAATCAGGGGCAATTTTGCCCCCAGGAAACATTGGCAATGTTTGCAGACATTTTTGGTTGTCACAACTAGAATCCAGTGGTAGAGGCCAGAGAGGCTGCTATCACACAGCAAGATTAGCTACTGTAATCCTACAATGCACAGAACATTCTCTCACAATAAAGAATTATCTGAGACCAAATGTCAATAGTGTTGAGACTGAGAAACTCTACATTAATTAAAGCATTCTCGTAAGAGCCCTATGGGAGAGACACAATTGAAATCCATGCCCACTTTGAGGAAAGTGAAACACAAAGGTGTTAAATAACTTGCCCAAGGTCTGTGGTAAGTGCGGTAGGGACTCTAACCCAGAAATCTGATGCTACTGTGCAACAAACATTAAGTTCCTAAAAAATTTTTGGTGATTACAGGAACTCAGAGAGGAAGTACTTTAAAAACTGAGTCACCACGACATAATACTCCTCAATTCACTCTCTATTCCTTCAGTTCCCATCTAGAAATACTCTCTTTCTGCCTCTCACCAAGAACATCTCTTTCCTAGTGCCCCACTCCTATTCAATTTTGATCTCTGGAAAGAAGTAGGATGACTGTATGATTTCTCCACCCCTGGCTCAGAGTGGTTCCCATAAGCATAAACAAACACATTCCCTGCCCCCAAGAACCCAGAAAACTAGCAGTTCTTTCCCTCTGTGAACCTTCTTCCCAGAAGCGGCAAAACATCAGCACACTGCTCCAAAGAGGCCAGACTCAATCATAGCCTCCCAGTAGGCAGGAATGAGGAGGCTGTGGGAGGTGGAAGAGGCTGCCAGCTGGCAAGAAGCATAACAGGACAGGACACAAGGGGGTGGTTTCAGACTTCCCCAGCTCCTGGAGGAATTAGTCTTTGGCTTCTCAATACAAATACAGTATCAGCAATTAGCTGCAAAGGAGTTAGGCCAATTGATTCTAAAAGCAATGATGAACGTACGTAGCTTTTTAAGTACATTTGTGATTCAACCAACTACGCAACTTTCAATCAACACTGTTTTGGAAAACCCAGGGTCATATCTTAAAATAAATACCATAAAAGCTAATTTAAAAAAGAAAAAAAAAAAAAACAGAAAAGAGAAAATCAACTAGCCACTCCCTCCAATAGGTAATGACAGTTATGAAGCATCAACTTGACTACCCATTCAGCGTACCCCCTTATTGCCCATGAAATGATGTATAACAAACTACTTTGCACAGGTTTACTTCAATACCCAGTAGAGAATACCACTTAAATGAGAGGGATACAAGAGACATTACCATAGTCACAGGGAAATTTTACTTCCTTTTTTTTTGCAAAAGAAAAGTAGCTGAAACTATAGTCACTTAACATTCTGTTTCCTATTCAACCCCCAAATCTTGTTACAAGATATATACTTCACTCATCACAGACTTTCTTGAGGGAGGCAAAAACAGTTTTTGCCTTTGAGACTGTGGAGGCCAGTGCTTGCAGAGTACATGAAGAAAGTCAACAACAAAATGGCAAAAACTGTACCTCAGATTTTGTGTGGATTAAAAAACTAATGTCCTAGGTACTTTCAGATTCTCAGATGAAGAACATTATTATAACCAGGAAGCCTACAATTAATTCTTCCTTTAACAACAACACTGACTACTTTGAAGGTCAGACTGCATCTTCAAATCACAGGGCTCTAAGTTTCTACAGGACAGAAAACTATAATTTCAACAGCCCAAAACTTGAAGAAAGGGAGACACAGGGAAAAAAAGCTAGATCCTGCCAGTTCCTTAGGGAGAGACTCAGAGAGAAAGGAAACATGTCCCTAGTCATAAAACATACTTCTCTGTCATCTAGATAGACCTCTGACACCTGAAACTAGCAGAGCCTTTTTGGAAGGCACTTTGACATTACCTCTGTAGATACACTGTTAAGTTGTCTGAGTTTACTTACAAAACAAGCAAATGAAAGCGTCACTACTGCAAATAAACTTGTAAAAATAATTGTAGGACTGTTGGTAAAAGCAGCAACACTGCCAAGACTCTGTATGTCCATCCATAAAGGTCAAGTTTAAACAAGAATAGCACACCCATAGTACGAAAAACTAGGCGGTAGTTGAATAAAATTAGGCAGATCTATCTGTGATGACATGGACCAATCTCCCTATGGCTGAACACAAAAAGCAACCAGCAGACATAAAACTGGACCAGAGGCCTGGGAAAGCTGCCTGGAAGAATTACTGCCTAAGCCACGATCTAAGGGATGAGAAGCAATTTTCTTTTTATTGGGGAAAGGGGTCAGGGGAAAGGAGCAGAGGGAAATTGGGAAAAGGGAAAGTGTACCTACACAGGGACAGCACATAACCTGTCAAAAAGCCAAGGAGTTTAGAGGCTGCAGTGGCCTTGGGCAAACAGAACATTGTCCACCAGCCACATTAAGTAGTTTTACCTTTACCCTAAGGGCAATGGGAATCAATGAAGTCATTTAAGCAAGAAAAAGACACTATTATATGAGAGTATTAGAAAGATCACCCTGGCTGCCACCTCAAGTTCTAAAGTCTGTCTCCCATCTGCCCTTAATTTACAAATAACTTCAGTTCCAAAACCTCAGGTAGGACTGAAATTTTTTTGTCTATCTGAAATGATGCATGCTTAAGTGATATCACTATGACAAAAAAATGTTCATCTTCTCAGTGTGGCCTACTTCTGACTCTTAACCTTTAATGCAGCCAAAATACTGTATGTTTCTGTAATGAATATTGCAGAAAACACAGCAGTGAATGCATTAAGCAAAACAAAACATTTAGAAACCAAATTAAAAAATTTTTAAATTACTTTGAATATGGGAACCTGCACAAAACACCTGCTTTAAGTATAAGTAAACTAATAATGGAAATTTGTGATGATCTTATAAAAACACTTTGGATTTTCACTGGTGGTGCTAAACACTATTGGATCATGAGGGCTTTTGAAAATCTGTTGGAAGGTATATCTTCTCTCCCTAGAAAACTGTACTCATGTAAATACGGCCAATATTTCGCACATATAGATTAAGTGATGCAAGGACCTCCCATTGCTCAAATAACCCCAGTTTGAGAATCCCTGATTTCAAAGCCCACACCCCAGTCCTTCCTGTGTCTACTTCCAGATTTCAGTCTTCTCTTTCCTTTCACATAGTTTTATCATTGTTATAACTTACATCTGTCACCCATGTCACCTAAATGACATGGGCGACACTAAAAAAGAGCAGCATTTAATGTAAACTCTTTTCCTAAAGTAAAAGTTTCAGGGGCAGTGGGGCAATTTAAAGAGGGTATGTGTGGAGACAAAGGAGATCACCTAAACCAGAATAAATACAGTCAAGTGTATTAGAAAAAAGCCAAAAAACAGATGGCAATCATGTTTCTTTTTTCTGAAGAGAAGACAAAAAGGTCATAAGGAAAAGGGAACACTGGATCAGACCTGCAGCGGCCTCATGAGCCAGGGGCCTTCAGTTCTGCAGCAAGAGAAAGTCCCTAAGTGTCCTCTATGGCCTCCAGGGGCTGTTCCTGAGCCCCTGACAACCTAGTCAAGGCGAGACATATTATAAGCACAGATTACACACATGGGTATTCACAGGTATTGCCTACAAAACCTTTATCAGAGTTATAATCCAACTTGGGGTAATTAAGCTTCATGCTTTCTCCTCTACTTTTCTGGGGGTGCTTACAAGTTAGTAACAGCAAGAAGATCAGCACTAGAAACAAGAAATCAGGAAACTTCTGCTGTAGGCAGGATGCAGTGGCTCACGCCTGTAATCCCAGCACTTTGGGACACCGAGGCAGGAGGAATGCTTGAGCCCAGGAGTTCAAGATCAGACTGGGCAACACAGTGAGACCCTCTCTTAAACAAACAAAAAAACTTCTACTGTATATGCCATTAACTCCAGCGTTAAGGGTCCACCTCTTCTAGATCCCCATGTCTCACTTCAGTTTCTTAGCAGTTCTTTGAAACAACATCATTCTACTCTCCCCCAAGCCACATATGGCAATCAACAGCCATATTTAACAAAATCAATGCACAAGTTCTTATTTATCTTCACAGATGTAGCCACCTGTCTAGTGTCCTAAAACTTGGTACAAAAATTCTTGAGTAGTACAGATACGTTAGAATCCATTAAAAATTATGTAAACTTGCAGGGCGTGGTGGCTCACGCCTGTAATCCCAGCCCTTTGAGAGGCCGAGGCAGGCAGATCACGAGGTCAGGAGATCGAGACCATCCTGGCTAACATGGTAAAACCCTCTTTCTATTAAAAACACAAAAAAATTAGCCGGGCGTGGGGGCGGGCGCCTGTAGTCCCAGCTACTCAGGAGGCTGAGGCAGGAGAATGGCGTAAACCCAGGAGGTGGAGCTTACAGTGAGCCGAGATTGCACCATGCACTCCAGCCTGGGTGACAGAGCGAGACTCCGTCTCAAAAAAAAAAAAAAAAAAAAAAAAGTAAACTCTGGGATTTGAAAAAGATCAAGAGGCTGTTCTTCCGCTCTGGACTTCTCTCTTCACATGACAATGCCCAGATATAGACAGAATTATGACCAAGGCTTTCCAGGGAAAGATGTTGTGGGGCTACACACAAAGTGATCCTGTTACAAGATATTTTCATCGGGCAAATAAGAATTTGAGTAATGATGCCAAACCAATGGCTTGCAAGGCATATTCCCTACTCACTCTCTGGTTACCTTTTCACAAAACTGACAGCACTTAAAATTTCCTGGGGATTTGGGAATAAAAATAAAAACTGACCTTTTAAAATTTAAGGAAAATCTGTCTCTGAACAGGGGCTGGTAAATTTTACCAAATCAAGCATTAAAGCTTGACCTCCCAAAGTCCTCAGCACTATTTCAGAACCATTAAAATATATATAAATAATAGATATAATATACATTAAGACCTATTTACATGTTCAAAAAATTATGTCCAATTTAGTCATAACCATTTCAAAACCCTAGATTCCTGCCAAAGACTACTGAGCTCCTGTGGATGGATCGGAGCGCCTCTCAGTCATCCCTCCACTACTTGTCAGTCAGTTCACTGGCAATACGCAGTGTGAACCACTGCGTGGTGAGCCAAGGACAGGGTTCTGGGACAGGCTCTGCAGTCAGCAAGAGCAAGCTGGCCTGGTCTTTGAGCAAACTCCCATCAGCCTTATGCCAGTCCTGACATACACAGGTAAGGCCACAGTAATGTAACATGACCAAGGCAAAAGAAAATATCTGATGAAAAGTTTTCGTTTGTTGTTGTTTGAACTTATTTCCTTTCTGGGTAGCATTACCACCAGGGTAAGCAGAGATGGGGAAAAAAGAATGAGAGGTCAGATCAATCTACTGACTTAATATCAACCAGAGCCTTGCTTAATGGATGCGAGTAAAAATTAATAACTCTAATTTTCTTTTTTTTTTTCTTTTTTTTTTTGAGATGGAGTCTCGCTCTGTCGCCAAGGCTGGAGTGCAGTGGCTTGATGTCAGCTCACTGCAAGCTCCGCCTCCCGGGTTTACGCCATTCTCCTGCCTCAGCCTCCCGAGTAGCTGGGACTACAGGCGCCCGCCACCTTGCCCGGCTAGTTTTTGTTTTTGTATTTTTTAGTAGAGACGGGGTTTCACCGTGTTAGCCAGGATGGTGTCGATCTCCTGACCTCGTGATCCACCCGTCTTGGCCTCCCAAAGTGCTGGGATTACGGGCTTGAGCCACCGCGCCCGGCATAATTCTAATTTTCAAAAGAAAGGCAGGCCGGCTGCGGTGGCTCACACCTGTAATCCCAGCACTTTGGGAGGCCGAGGCAGGCACATCACAAGGTCAGGAGATCGAGACCATCCTGGCCAACACGGTGAAACCCCATCTCTACTAAAAATACAAAAATTAGCTGGGCGTGGTGGCGCATGCCTGTAATCCTAGCTACTCGGGAGGCTGGTGCACTCCAAAAAAAAAAAGAGAGAGAGAGAGAGAGAAAGGTTCCTGGATAATTTCTGGATTACAACGATCTCTGTGCATTATTCTAAAATGTTGTATTAGCTGTGTTAAGTGGGTAATAAATACACCATTTCCCTTTTATGTTTAATTTCTAAATTGTTTTCACCTGTCTCAACTAACCATTAGGATTTGCTTTCTCAGAGTTAACCATTTCTCCACCATGCATTCTACAAACTATATACTCTATAGAGTTTAGATGAACTCTTACGTGGACTAATACGCACACTCAAGCCTACCAAAGGTTTTAGGCCCAAGGTTCTGAGATAATCCATTTCCCCCTCTCTACCAGAACCTCACTACTGCTGCTATTACCTAAAACATTAACCAAACAACTTCCCTGATTTTAAACTGCTCTCTGGAGTGCGCCTGATACTTTATTCATTTACCAATAAACGTCTACTCCTATTGTCCCCACAAATGTCAGCTCCACATGCAGAAATCAGCCACTGCTAAATTGATAAATCAGGAAATCATCTGGCTATGGGGTGAGCCAGACCAGGAATCGCAGCTCTGCCACTCATAAGCAGTGAGATTTGGGACAACGTAACTTTCCTGAGCCTCAGTTTCCTCTTTAAAACAGGGATAATATAAATACATGTTTCAGACTACTGTTGTAAGGATGAAGTGAGGCAGTCCATTTAAAGATCTTTACTCAGTGCCTGACACACACACAGTAAGTGCTCAAAGAGCTACTATTATTACCAGTACTTTCTACCAGCTATTGTCTAAGATGCTTACTTTTTTAAGTTATCCATTACTTTTCAAAAATATCTTGGCACTCAAACAAAATGGGTATGCAACCACATAGCTATAAGGATTTGTCATGTGTTCGTAATTCTTGATTGCCATCTATCTAAATCCTATATATAAGTAGTTGTTTTTTTGTTTGTTTTTGAGAAAGGGTATTGCTCTGCAACACAGGCTGGAATGCAGTGGCATGAAGACAGCTCAATGCAGCCTCAACCTTCTGGCTCAAGTGATTCTCCCACAACAGCTTCCCAAAATGCTAGGATTACAGATGTGAGCCACTGTGCTCAGCCTTAAGTAGCTATTTTTACTTCAGAATTACTAGTGAAGAAAAAAAGAGCATCTTTGTGAAATTTCTACAAAGACTACCCAGCAGTGATGAATAAAAAAATTAATTGTTGTATCTGTTACCCTAGTGTAACTACCACTACAATGAGAAGAATATGATTCATGAATAGATTATAAACTCACATAACACAAATTATTTTCAGCAACAGCCACCAGCTTTTAAGAAAACATCTACCAAACAACAAGATCTTTTGAAGAAATAGCCATCGCAGCTGCCAGTTAACAATAAAAAGCTCACCAGACATGGGGCTAAGATAAGAGGAACAGAAAGTGTAGCATATAAAATCTACAGCAGACACCGAGTCTGTCTCCAGTACAGTAGTTCATCAGAGTGGACAGAAAAAGGCCTAGAAACAGGAATAAAGGGAAGGGAGAAAATAAATATCCTATTCAGAGGCTGAAAAAAAGCACAGAGTTTATCTTGGGAAAGAAAACCCTGGTGATGTAACAGAGGGATTCAAGCACACTGTCATTTATTTGTATATACCAAGCAGCTATTCCAAAACCATTTCTCTCTTCACACTATATTGTTATTCAACCAAAAAAGGGTATCAGGACATTGGAACCAAAGACAAACCAAAGACAAACCACACTCTATCACACTCTATAACTAACAGGGGAGTGTTACTATAGTGAATGTTATCTCCCTCCTTCAACAAGATTTATTAGTGGGTGGTCTATGCTGTTTTCCCCCTCCAGGCCAATTGTGCAAATTAATCAAGACCTATGTAAGCACTTGTCATGATAATTCCTTCTACCTGGCATTTATACCCCAAATCTAACAATAACAGCACCTTTCAGCAAGAGTGATGGCTTGGTTTATGTTGACACTAGACAGCAATGGGTATCTTTTGAATGGCTATAAAGCAATATACAGAGTGATGTGGAAGACTCAAGAAGGTGACTCCTACCAGAAATACATTTGTCCCAGCAATCCCATTACTGGGTATATACCCAAAGGATTATAAATCATCCTCCCATAAAGGCATATGCACATGTATGTTTACTGCAACACTATTTACAGTAGGAAAGACTTGGAACCAACCCAAACATCCAAGAATGATAGACTGCATAAAGAAAATGCGGCACATATACACCACGGAATACTATGCAGCCATAAAAAGAACGAGTTCACGTCCTTTGCAGGGACATGGATGAAGCTGGAAGCCATCATTCTCAGCAAACTAACACAGGAAAAGAAAACCAAACACTGCATGTTCTCACTCATAAGTAGGAGTTGAACAATGAGAACACACTGACACATGCAGGGGAACATCACACACTGGAGCCTGTTGGGCACTGGGGGGCAAGGGGAGGGAGAGCATTAGGACAAATTTAAAAAACAGGTGACACTTAACCTAAGTCTAGTCAATTGAGAAGAAACCATCAGCGAAGAGGTGTGGGGCAGCAGGAGAAGCAATAACCCAGTCAGTGTGAAGAGCATATGCAAGGACTGAGAAGTGGGAAAAAGCCCAAGTGGAGCCTGAGGGCAACAGTAAAGGATTTGGATTTTCAGTGGACTATGAGGCCCTGTGTGATGTGCCTGCCCAACTCACTCATAATCCTTCAGCATCTGACCTTTTCTACTGCACTCTCTCCACGTTGGCCTCTCCAGCCACTCCACCCGCTGTTGTTCTTCAAAACACCAGGTCTTCTCCAACCAGAGACTTCAGATTTGCTGTTCCTTCTGTGTGAAAGCTCATCCACAATATGCACATGACTGAAGCTCTCACATCCTACAAGTCATGACTCCTTCTCATGACTTGTAGGTGAGAAAATCCCTTCTCACCCCATTTTAAATTGTATTTTCCATACTTTATCTTTTTCCAAAACACTCATTACCACCTGCCATATACTTTTAACTCATTGTTTTTGCTGCTTGTCTCCTACACTAAAATAAACCTTTAGAGGGCAGTTCTGTTTGCTGCTGTTTTTCTGAAAATGAGAATAATACCTAGCACAGAGTAGATGCTCAATAAATACGTGTTGTATGAATGAACAAAGGCAAGCAAATAGAAACTACTAAAAGGTTTTACCAGGGGAGAAACAATTCATTTTGATTCATTTGACTGTATAAGTACATTTCAAAATTCCACTTCCTCCATTTACCATTACCTAGAAACTTGGGGATTTCACATTAAGGAGGTGGCTACATGCCCAACTAGCCCTTAACTTTAGCTACCACCGATTCATTTCTACAATGCTACCATGGTGATCTTTCAAATACATCTACTCCCATCTCCTGCCCTCCACTACCTACCTGCCAAGGCTGCAACAGGTTTCAGGCTCCCACACAGTGATGCCCCAGCCTCACAAGCTGCTTCCACACTGGACTGGCTAACTCTCCAACTCTCCCCCTTCACCTCTTCCAAGAAGACTTCCTTTCCTGACCTCTACTTCTTCACCCCAGTGCTCTGACAGGATTCCACCTGAAGTTGCTGAGATTTCTGATTTTCTGGGCTCACACTCCCACCATCCAGGCCTTGCTAGGGAGTTTAGATTTTCTTCTAAGGGTGCTGGGAAGCCTCTGAAGCAGCAGTTCCCAATCTTCATGACACCAGAGACCATTTTCATGGAAGACAATTTTTCCACTGACCAGGGTTAGGTGGGGACCGAGGGAACCTCAGATCATCAGGCATTAAATTCTCAAAAGCAGCACGCAAACTAGATCCCATGCACGGACAGCTCACAACAGAGTTTGTGCTCCTATGAGAATCTAATGCCACTGATCTGACAGGAGGTAGAGCTCAGGCAGTAATGCTCAGTGCCCCATCCCCACTTACCTCCTGCTGTGTGGCCTGGTTCCTAACAGGCCATATGCCAGTACTGATCCACAGCCGAGGAGTTGGGGATCCTTACTACAAAGGATGATGCATAAATGTCTGTTTTAACTTGGTTGTATCCCCGTATCCTTGCCCGGATACTTAAAAAGGAAGATGCAACTCTTCCTCTTACTCTCAACAGATGATCTCCCAACTTCCCTCTTCCTTCACAGAAATGATGAGAATGAACTAAACATATTATTCCACAATTCTACATCCCTACCTGCAACTGAATCCACATGCTTTTCCTCTCATGAGAATGGGATAAAGTCGCTGATTCCATACAAAACCAGCCTGTCCATGTGGACTCTGAGTTGCATCTCCTTTTTCCAACTCAAGGTACTATACTTGCGATTATCAATTTTTTTCACGTGACCAATTATCCCTTACTCTTGGATCATTCCCAGTGGCAGACAAACATTCCCTAATACTATCCAAATAAAACAAAACAAACCTCCTCATCATTCCCTTAGATCCTTTACCCCGTGTCTTCATCCTGCTACTGCCTCATTTCTCCAATTGTCTTTCAAAGCAAAACCCTTTAAAAAGCTGTCCATACTTGCCCTCTCCATTTCTTCAGCTCGGGCTATCACTTCCCTATACAATGAGGGCTCTGCCTCCCCAACTCTCCAGATTAAGGTCATTAATGAACTTCATACTGTCAAAGCCAGAGATCGATTCTCTGGCCTGACTTTACTTCACAGCAGCATGTAACACAGACCATCACTCCTCACTTAACGCATGTTCTTCTCTCCTCCCAGATTCACCACCACCATACTCATCTGGTTTCCCTACTGCCTCACTGGAGAGTCCTCCCCACCCACTCACCACCTCACTGTGGAGAGACCCAAGGCTCAGTCCTTGGCCCTAATGGATTCTTTACTGACACTCCTATCTTAGGAAACAAACCTAGGTCCCATGACTTTCCATGTCCTCTGTATGTTGAGGATATAGATTGACCCAGTCTCCACCCCAGGCTGCTCCACCATGCTCCAGATTGTGTATTCAATTGCTGACACCACAGCTGCACATGAATGCCCACTAAGTACATCAAACAGTGTGGTCAAAATCAGAGCTGCTGACCCTGAGTCTCCCACACTCTCCAGCATTCCTCAGCTCATTAAGTGGTACCATTCAGTTGCTCAAGCCCCAAATCCCAATTCTTATCTTTCTCCCTCACCCACATCCAATTTTTCATCAACTCATGTAAACTCCACCTCCAAGCATATCCTGAACAGGATAACCTCTCTGCATTACCACTGCCATTAGCAAAGTC
The DNA here is from genome assembly GCF_000951035.1 of Colobus angolensis palliatus. Lineage (NCBI taxonomy): Eukaryota > Metazoa > Chordata > Mammalia > Primates > Cercopithecidae > Colobus > Colobus angolensis. The sequence continues at coordinate 8,226,432 of NW_012115821.1, forward strand.
TAAGTCACTATCACCTCTAACCTGGTCAGTCAGTCCCTCCACATATTTGCCAATGATCTTAACACGAATTAGATAATTCCCTTGCCGAAGCTACCCCGAACCACCAACCATCCTCCCAAGTTTCATTACACTTAAATACAAATTCCTTTCCTTGGCCTCTGCTATCTAACCTTGTCAGCATTATTTCGCTACATTCTTCCCCCTTCCCTTCTCAGAGTGCCCCTTCCACAAGATCTGATGGCTGCTTCTTTCTTTTTTATGTTTTGAGAGAGGGTCTTGCTCTGTTGCTCAGGCTGGAGTCCAGTACGTGCAATCACAGCTCACTGAAGCCTCGACCTGCTGGGCACAAGTGATCCTCCCACCTCAGCCTCCTGAGTAGCTGGGATTACAGGTCACCATACCCAGCTAATTTTTTTGTAGAGATGGGGGTCTCACTATGTTGCCAGGCTGGTCTTGAACTCCTGAGCTCAAGTGATCCTCCCGCCTCAGCCTCCCAAAATGCTGGGATTACAGGTGTGAGCCACCACGCCCGGCCTGTGGCTGATTCTTTCTCAGCATTCTGGTCTCAGTTCAAATGTTAAATGCTTAGAAAAATCTTCCTTGATCATGTTAGAATCCCCCAGCCCCAACTCATTAGCCTACTTCGACTTCACAGCATTCAACAGTCCTTGGAAACATTTAGGTATTTACTGTCTCACTTCCCTAGAGGGCAGGGGCTCCATGTGATTTGTGTCACTCTATCCCTAACACCCATGAGAAAACCTGGCACTTAAATATCTGCTGACCAAATGCCTGACTTGGGAGTTAGGACTGTGCTTTCTCACCTTCTGTGGAGTTGTATCCTCAGACTCTATCTACACTAGGATGAGTTCCAGAGAACATGAAACTTGCCAACCTGATCAGAAAGTGAAATGACCAGGTTGTCAAGTTTCAGTTTTGCTTACCAATAAGTGCCCAAAGTAGTTACATGGGTGTCCTTGATCGAGTGTGATTTGCCCTAAGTCCAAATCCTGTAACTGAAAATACAAAATTGGCCCAGAGTGGGATTACACAGAATGATGGCTTCTGTGTTCCATACTTCTATTATTAGTAAAATCTTTACAGTGAGCATGTATTAACTTCTATAATGATAATTTTTTCCATTAAAACCAGTCTTTCTATACCGTTTCCAAAAAGAACAAGGTAATTTAAATGAAGAACTGCTAGGTTAAAGTGGAAATTTCCAAGAATTGAAAAGGCAAATTTCTAAATTCCCTCTATAGGCAGAAAACCCCACGACTATCACGACACATTAAAAAAATCATGTAAGTAGTATCCTCATTTATCTTTCTGATCCACTTCCCACCTTCATGATGACTTTATTCCACTGCCTGTAATTTACCGTTTTTGCCCAGAAAAAAAGGGGTTTGAAAAACATTACAAGCAGCAGCATAAAGCAGCACAAACTACAGGCTTCCAGAAGATGAGCAAGTACAACTCTGCACAAGCAGGAGAAAGTAAATACCCACATCGTGCTCCTCTCTTCAAGTCAAGGAGGTGGCTAAAGGAGGAACTAAGAAATGTCACCTCCCACTTCCCATTTTTGCTAGTCCAAGAAGGCATGAAACTGGGGTTTGGGTGTGATGGCTCATGCCTATAATTCTAACACTCTGGGAGGCTGAGGTGGAAGGATTTCTTGAGCTCCAGAGTTTGAGACCAGCCTGCGCAACATGGTGAAACCCCATCTCTAGAAACAAAATACAAAAATTTGCCGGGCAGGGTAATGTGCCCCTGTGGCCCCAGCTACTCAGGAGGCTGAGATGGGAGGATTGCTTGAGACCAGGAAGTGAAGTCAAGGCTGCAGTGAGCCGTGGATCATGCCACTGCACTGTAGCCTGGGTGATACAGCAAGACTCTGTCTCAAAAGAATAAAAAAGAAAAAAAGAAAAAAACTGTGGTTCATTTGCTACACTCTGTCATCCTGAGCATGTCAGAGTTTCCTCTCACTACCTACACCTTGCCTGCTAAAGAAAAACTGGCATCTCACTTTCTGCTGCTCCTTCGACAGTCCTGGCTGATGACTTGATTAGAGAGGCTTCCCTGTGATGTTGTGCTTTCATTACTGATAACCTGCATTATGTCATTCAATTCTCCCAACCCCTATTAGTTACTGCCATTATTCTTATTTCATACCTGAGTCAAGTGAGGTTCAGCAAAGCTATGTAGTTTCCTTCAAATTGCTTACCTACTAGAGCTTAGATTTGAGCCCAGGCTTAATTCTAGAACTGGAGTTCCCAGAATTGCCTCTGTGTAAAGCTGACTTCTGCAAACTTGCCATATGGAACCCCTTTTCTGCACAACACCAACTAAGAGCACACAGAAACAGGGTTCCCTGGAACACACTCTTGGAAAAAATGATTTAAAGCTATGGTACTCAAACACCAAAATAGATACTCTTCTCTGAGAAGACCATAATGAAACGAAAAAAATAATGACAATTTAATGTCTTTCCTAAAGTGAAACTTTTTCATAATTAAAGGACTGTCCTTTATTCCAAAACAATGTTCTCATACTTTTTTGAGGTCAGTACATATAAATTGCCAGCAACCGTATGTCTAGAGTCCCCAAATTATTTCTGAAACTTTCTTGTTTGAAATATAAAGCCTGGGGACCACTGGTTAAAAGCATTACCTTCTTTTCTGTTGCATGACTGGAGTTCAGGATTAAGGAAAACATCTGTATAATCTGGAAGGGAAATAGTTTCTGTTTTAACATTGTGAATCTAACTGATAATGAACTAGTGCTTTCTTTTTCCTTGCCATACGCTTAGATATAAGAGAAAAAAACATTTCATGCTAGTGGGTCGTTAATACAAAGAAGAACAAGAACACTTAATCTAGTTTTACGTTATGAGTGGCTGAAATGCAAAAATCGTTCTCCTTCTTCTGCTCATTTATTATAATCCCTGCTGTACAAGATGAATATAAATGTAACCCTCTGCCTTTTTCTCAAAAGTACAGTAACTCCAACTGCTAAGTCTACTAACAGGCTTCTTTTCTCCTTAGAATTTCAATCAAAAAATACTTTAATAATCAGAGGGGCACATTTATTAGAAATACTTCCATGAAAACTTTGAACATCAATGTGATTAAAAGCAATCTTGCACTGAAATGCTATTTAAATAGTGAAATTTCACTTCTCCCTTTCTAAAGGATTTTTTTTTAATGGCACAAATCCCAGATGATTGTGTTTGCTATCTGCTGCAACTTTAGCTTTCATTTAATCTTTTTTTAAAAAGCCAATTACTTCTAATGCAAACTGCAGATACTTCCCCTCCCCCTCAAAGAAGAAAAATTATAAAAGAACAACTAAATACAACACACTATTGTAAGGCACAGTAAGGAAAAGGCTCTGATATTTTTACTTAAAAAAATGGTTTTTGGTAAAGGTCAGTATTTCCAGACAAGGATAAGAAAAACACAGGTTAGGGTGACCTGCTCAAGCTCATGAAAAGCCATGTACCTTCTGGAAAGAGCTCGGAACAGCAGACTGGTTAAGCATGTGAGCTGTGGAGTAGTTAGACAGATCTGGGTTACAGGGCCTCTTACATGCTTTGTGATCTTAGCGAGCTACCTCACTTTTCTGAGTCGTAGTTTCCTCATCTGTAAAATGGAGATAATGGTGATACCTAGATCACAGGATTGTGATTCATAAATACCTCATATTTCCCTCCTGAGATTAGAGTTTACAAGAACCAAGCACAACTGTAAATTGGATACAGCTTGGGAACCCCATCCTACTGTGCACATGGAAACATGTGCATGGTCTCCATGAACTGTGAAACGTAAGGGTTCAGAAATTCAGCATAGATTGTGCCAGGTGTTACTTTCCAGTAAGCACAAAACTATAAAGATACAGGCCTAAAGAACACTGTCTGCCTTCTTAATCAAAATGCAGATTTGTTTCCCAGTGAATTTTTCCTATAATTCCTAAGACCCATAACAAGGCTTCAGCTTCTCTAAACCAGCTCAGGGGCAGCGATTCTGGAGAATTTGAATGGAAATTCCATGAAAGTTCTGGACTCTTTCTCCTGAATATTTACGTACCATGAGGGGCTTAATAGAACTCAGGCAACATTCTCATGGTCCATGGCTCTTGGAAGCTGAGGCAATAACAGCTCTATTCGTGCTCTGTATGTGAACTGCCCCCAATCAGGTGTATACCATAAAAAAGTGACAGTGAATTATAAAAGTGGACAAAGACAGCAACCTTCTTATGTGAAACCATTTCTTCTCTCCATTATTTGCTTCTAACTCAACATGTTTCTTTACTATTGAATGAACTCTTGGTTTAAGACTAATGAATTTTATTATTTTGAAGATTCTCCCCTTCAAAATAGACAGTTCAAGAATAATAAGATCACATTCTGCAGTTCTGCAGATTGGGTTTCCTTTTATCAACCAAGGAACTCAGAATAGTGGTCAGCAAACTTTTCCTGTAAAGAACCAGACAGTAAATGTTTTGGGCTTGGTGGGTCATATGGTCTCTGCTGCGTGTAGTCAACTCTGCTGTTCACTGTATGCAGCAAGCAGCCACAGACGAGTAAATGAATGCCCGTGGCTACATTTCAATAAATTTAGTTATGGACACTGACATTGAAGTCTCATATAATTTTCACATGTCATGAAATCTTTTGAGTTTTTATTTCAACCAACGCAATGCAAAAACCAGGCAGGCAAGATTTGGCCCACATGCCGCAACTGGGGAAAAAGTCCCTGCTACAGGGGGGTCTTTATGGGTCTCTGGGGGCTCCTGCAACTGTGGGTTAGTGAAGAGCTTACAGGTAAGGAGTCATGCGCAGGAGCTGTCAGCAAGGACACTGCCCACTGTCATGGCAACGCTGATTCTCATCTATGGAGGTGTTTCTTAAGTGTGGGTGATCTGCAACCAAATCACCTGACTGCACCTTACATGTGCATTAATGTTCAACAAGCACCAGGTGATGCTAAGGCAGGGAACTTGGATTTTACTGATTTCTGTCTGATGCTTGGTTTATATCTCCACGTAAGATACAACCACACTGCAAGTACTGCCATCTGTAGAACCTTTACACACCCACAGAGAGGATCAGAAATGTAAGCCTGACTTGCCTCAAAAAAAGGTGCAGAACACAAAAAGCCTCCATTTTGCAGGAAGTAAGTTGAAGTCCATGTGAGCAGAAAAACAAAACCAAAAGAAATGATATGCTTCAAAATAATTCACTGTGGGGAGTAGGGCAGAGGTGAAGCAAGATTGGGTTATGACTCATTTGTTGAAACTGTGTGATGGATACAAGGAGGATCATTAAAATATTTTCTCTACTTTGTATGTTTCAAATTGTCCATAAGAAACAGTTGAGGAGAAAAGCAGACAAAAGAAACCCTAGAGAAAAATAGAAATGCTCTGTATTTCAGGGAGAGGCAATTATACCTACAATGTGCCTTTAACAGTAAAATACTTCACAAACACCTATTTGTTTTCCATTAATTAACCATGAACCATTTTTTTCCCCTAGGAAAGAAAAAAGGTGGTACTGTGTTGACTCAGTCTGTGTTTACTGAAGCTATCCAACTCCCTAGCAAGCTTGTTTTGGGTTTTTTTTTTGAACTCTAGTTGCCTATAGGTGCTAACCACACACTTTTCCATCTTGTCCCAGGCTCAATCACGTTCAGGTTAATTATTGAGAAGGAAATCACCCATCATCAAGTATGGACATCACACTGGGTTGCCATTCTACTTCTTTGCCTAAATATCAGAGATAAGAGAGGTGATGTCCTGTCTGCACCATTCCTGGAAAGTGTAAATGGAGCATTATATTAAGGACAGAGAAACAAAAAGTGCTGAAAGCTTCTGGCCTCCCCTGGGGCCATACAGCAACACCCCCTAAACACACAAGCACACAGAATACTATCTTTTTTGGAGTCACAATACAATGAAAAATTGGTCATTTGAACCACACGCTAGAGTGACTCAATTCAATCTTCCTAGTAACTCTACTCATTCACTTTTGGGGCAAATATTTACGAGCACAATGGTGTGCAAGAGCTGAATATGCCTTCATCAACAACACCCCTGCCCTCAGGGAACTTACTCTCTAAACAAAGAGCCATCACACAATGCAGTTTCAAATGCTGACACTTACAGTGCAGAAAGAAAAAGTAGAGTACTTCGATACTATACAACAGTTAGACTTAGAGAAGTTATGGACAGCTTCCCAAAGATGTCATTTTTTCCAATTCCATTACTGACTCCTACAATGACACCATAAAGGTTTTAAAATCTGCTGTGAAACTAAGGCATTTAAAGTTTTTATTTTTTAAGGGTCTCTAAATGTTCAGGCACTAATAGAAACCCTAATCAGTTATTAGTACCAAATAATTCAATCTAAACATAATTTTGTTAAGTTTCACAAATCTAAAATTTGTGGAAGTCCAGAATTTCACAAATCACCTTGAGGGAAAAAACAGCAATTTGTCTTTTGAGTTTAATCACTTCAAAAACGTCAACCGGGCGCAGTGGCTCATACCTGTCATCTCAACACTTTGGGAGGCCAAGGCGGGTGGATCACCTCAGGTCAGGAGTTCAAGACCAGCCTGGCCAACATGGTGAAACCCTGTCTCTACTAAAAAGACAAAAATTAGCCAGACGTGGTGGCAGGTGCTGCCTGTAATCCCAGCTACTTGGGAGGCTGAGGTAGGAGAATCGCTTGAATCCTGGAGGTGGAAGTTGCAGTGAGCCAAGATCGCGCCCATGCCATTGCACTCCAACCCGGGTGACACAGCGAGACTCCGTCTCAACAACAACAACTAAAAGCCAAAATGTATTACCAATTTCTTCCCACCAAAATGAATCATGCTAACAACTAATACTACAAATTACAGAACAAGAATAAGGCAATACAAATACAAGAATGCAAACGAAACTAGGTTGACCTCTGAACGATAACCAAATTTTGTCTTAATATTTGCCTACTTATGCTAAATGGCAGAAGAGGGATGATATACTACCTAAACCATAAATAATTTCCCTCCATCTAAATCAAGAGTTCCAACCTTCTGCCGCAACATTAACCCTTGGGTAGTCTTGCCTTGGGTAGGTTTCCTACCAAAACCACAAATAATTTCCCTCCATCTAAATCAAGAGTTCCAACCGTCTGCCATAGCATTAACCCTTGGGTAGTCTTGCCTGATAGGAGTTGGTCAAAGTAAGTTACAAGAAGAAGTGAAAAGAAAAAACAGGCAGAGAGCCTGGCTCAGCAGTTTTGAATTTTAGGGGTGGGGACGTGTAAATGATCTTTTTGAGAATCCAAGAGAAGCTATGAACACCTGCCCTAGAAAACTGACACATTATTTTGCATACAATTTCAGGGGAACTACAACCCCCTGAAGCCTTTTCAAAGGTCACAGATTTAAAAATCCCATACCTAGAAATATAGAATTAAGAAGTCAGGCCTAAGGTTATCAGCAGTCGAAAGAGTTAAAAGGAATTAGTGTGTACTGAGTCATTCACATGTTATCTAATTTAATTTCAACTCCTACAATAACCTTGGGAAGTTAGTATTATCTTCCAAAGAGGGAAAGTATATTCGGAAAGATGAAACAACGAATGTAAGGTTAAGCAGCTTTCTCTCACACCCAGGCTTTATAACCCCTAGGTCCAAAATTGCAAATTGGAGAATTCAAGTCAAGTGCATATTCCTAGAGATCTTTCAAGATGAGGAGTTTCTGGTGAGGGTGGTGGCTCATGCCTGTAACCCCAGCTCTTTGGGGAGGCCGAGGCGGGGGGGATCACCTGAGGTCAGGAGCTCAAGACCAGACTGACCAATATGGTGAAACTCCATCTCTACAAAAAGTACAAAAATTAACCAGGTGTGGTGGTGCGTGCCTATAATCCCAGCTAATAGGGAGGCTGAGGCCAGAGAATCGCTTGAACCCAGGAAACAGAGGTTGCAGTGAGCCGAGAACTTGCCACTGTACTCCAGCCTGGGCGACAGTCAGACTCCATCTCAAAAAAAAAAAGAGGCGTTTTTGACTTTCAGTGATTCATTCACATGATCAATTTATCTACATATTTCTTCAGTTTAACAAGAGGAATCAGTATGGATTTAACTTCAAAACATCTTTTATTAGTAGCAGATAATTTTATCCAGACAATGAATAACGGTCTAATAAGTTTTGATAATATTAAATGTATTTTCATTTCTGAAGCAGCCTATAACGGTCTGTTAGGAGAACATAAAGGTCCACTGAGTGAGTGCTGGACATCCTCAAACTTGGTTTTAAAAATATCCCCAGAAAATCCACAAAGTCACAAACAAATGAAAAACTGACTGAATTTAAAACTTCAGTCTCGACTCAGGCATAAGTTCCAAGTGGCCTGGTAGCTACAGTATCCTCTAAATGGTTACAGCAGCTTTAAAAAGGGGAGGAGGAGAACCCTTAAAAAACACTAACAAGCACCGGGCACGGTGGTTCACACCTGTAATCCCAGCACTTTGGGAGGCCAAGGCAGGTGGATCACGAGATAAGGAGATCAAGACCATCCTGGTCAACACGGTGAAAGCCCGTCTCTACTAAAACACAAAAAATTAGCTGGGCATGGTGGCCTGCCGCCTGTAGTCTCAGCTACTAAGGAGGCTGAAGCAGGAGAGTCGCTTGAACCCAGGAGGTGGAGGTTGCACTGAGCCAAGATCACACCACTACTGCACTCCAGCCTGGCGACAGAGCGAGACTCCATCTCAAAAAGTCAAAACAAAACAAAACACTAACAAGATTCATGTCCTTTTTGTGCCTCAAAACAGGTGGTTTAAGGTCTTAAATCTTCATGGAAAACATGCTGATAAATATATCCCAACAGAAAATAATACATATAGCAAAAATTAGATACAGTCCCCTTAATTTGGTTGGATCCCTGTCCAGCTCAAGGCACCCAATGTAACATTAATACACTTAACTCATCCTTTACAGCAGAATTATTGATAATTAGAATCTTGTTTTCACACAGATTTAGAAAGCTTGTATGGGATATGTATCCACACCCAGAAAATGAAAACTAAGAACAAGAGTGGATCAGGTCCTCTAAAGCTCTACTCCAACTACTTCCTATGAGTTGCCACCTAGTGATTTTAACTTTTTAAGCCCAGGCAAGCTGCCAATTCAGCACTAAAACCGGACTAGCAACTGATTTTTCCTATTGCAACATCATCAACAAGTCTTGTGCTTTCCTTTACCCTCAAACAGCAATTCTCATTTTAAAAATCAACTAATTTGTTCTATAATCTGTTCCAATTGGAAGCTCTCATCGGGCTTTCACTGGTCTTACTCTTCCTCCCAGTGCCAAGACACCAAGAAGTGGCCAATTCAAAAAAACCGAAACAGAGTTAAGTGAAGAAAAAGCAGGTGTGAAAAACAAGAAGGAAATGTGAAGACAGTAACAATGGGCAAAGTTTGGATTTAAAAATGCTCCAGTTGCCAAAGTTCTACCTATTCTTGGGCCACAGACAAAAATTCTGCCAAAATAAATGGCTACAAGTGAGAAATAAAACTGCATTTGGGGACTATAAACTCAGTATTCTGGGTCCAAATCTCACTCAAAGCCTTGTCCTAAGTCACTGAAAGAATGACTTGAAACTGAACCCAAAGTTCACTGAACTTCAGAAGTCCTTTCTGACCACGGCGTGCCCAGGCCTAATGCAGGTATTAGACAGCAAAAGCTGACTATTCACAGAAAAAGAAAATCTCAAGAAAAAGTCTGAGAGTTTCCAGATACCTGGCCTGACTTTCATTTGGAGACATACCTTTAGCTACAGCTATTTCCCTAGTGTATCTTTTTAACAGTTTAAAACAAACAAATAATTAGACCCTGATTTCACTAGCTAAGGGCAGTAAAGGCTTGTTTTACCAAATAAAATTCTGGCTTTCTTTCCCCCCGATCTTGGCAGCTCGCAAAAAAATCTGACCAAATTGCACAACGGGTTATGATGATCTTTTTGTAGCACCCTCAACTTGTGCCTTAAATCCTACAGAAATAATACTGCATAGGTAAAGCATCATCTTTAAGTTCAAAATTCGTTTCGACTGCCAACAGAAAATGTCCCCAAAGCAGTCGTGGAAAGGTTTCAAAGCTGAGAATTCCTTCCTCTACTCGAGTTTCTCCGTAAGGAGATCAGAAATGCAGAGATCTAGGTTAAACTTCCCGCCGGTTCCCAGTACTCATCACCAATAATGCTGCTCCTGCCTGGTCACAGAAGGATTCCGGATGCTCCTTATTACAGCAGACACCCAAACCAAACTTTCCAAGCGCTCTGCCCCCTCCCTCCCTCCTCTCCTCAGGCAGGATCTTAGTAGGCACCGGGGAGTGGGGGAGTCGGTACGGTGGGCTGAGGTTCCCGGCCCCAGTGAAGTGTCAAGGAAACTTCCCAGGGATTTGCACAAACTTCATCAGGGGGGCTGGACTCACCTTCCCGACAGAGCCCCATGACTTCTCGGTTTTTCCCAAACTCCTTGAAACTTTCGTCCAATTCTGTCCCTAGGAGATATACACACACAGGAGGAGGGGAGAGGCAGGTCAGTGGCCGGGAGTGTGACGCACGCTCACGCACGCACAGGGTAGGTGTGGGCACCTCCGCGTTCCGCAACCCAGCAAACGATAGCATCTCTGCCCCTCGAGGGGGCGGGTCACAGGACGGGGGCAGGGGGGAGGGGA
>NW_012115821.1:8237793-8265173 GCF_000951035.1 Colobus angolensis palliatus
GCCCGCGCAGGGAAGCCCGAGCCGCACCTCAGGACCTCCAGCTGCCCACCCTTCGGCCGCTCGCATCCCCGGGCCCGGCCCGGCTGCCCCGCTCCTTCCTTCCGTCCGCGCGTCCGTCCGAGCGGCGGCGCCCGGCCGGCTCCCTTAAGCAGAGGCACCTCCCGCCGCCTCCTCCCACTTGCCGGTCCCTCCCTCTCAGCTCGCTCCGGCGAAGTTTGCACGTCAAGCCCCCGGACTGGAGCCAGGGCGAAGTCGGAAATGCAGCCACCTATGGAGGAGCCGGCCGGCCGGCCCCAGGGCAGCGCAGGAGAGGCTGGTGCAGGGGGCACTTTGCCCTCGGCTTGCGGGCTGCCGCGCAGTTGTCAAAAGCATGAATGGGAAGCCGCTGCAGAGCGGACGCCGGGGATGCAGGGGACCTTGGGCTGGCGGGGAAGTGCCGCCTAGGTGTCTGCCCAGGTGTCAGGACGAAGTACCGTGTGCACGCCACACCGCCCACATGTGAGCCCCCGACCCGCAATTGGAAGTCACATTGTGCGCCCGGGGAACTTGAATTCGTCCAGCAAAGAGAGACCATAAGATCAGTATGCGAGGGAATGGAGGAGAGTGAAACAAACCGAGAGGAGCTTTAACCCGTGTACGTATTTTAGAAGCACCACCCCAAGTTTCTGGGTTTCCACTGCTCCTGGAAGTGATTCATTCACCCCAAAAATAAAAATCTGATTCATTTTTAACTTGAGTTGTTAGTCCTTCTCTCTTTATGGTTGTCTTTTCTTGGACAGGACGAGACCCCAGGGAGTAGGAGAATATAAGGAATTCCTACAAAACATGTGTAGAAAATACTGTTTTCGGTCAAATTTTGTTCACTAAATTAAGCATTGGCCTACAAAACTTAGCACCCCTCCCCAACACGCACAATATTTGCTTAGCGATAGGCTACAGATGGCAAAATAAAAGGCTACTTAATGACCTAAAGCATTCAAAATACTTGAAACAGTAGCAGACCACACCAAACGCTTTCAATAAGTGCTGATATTACTATTTTCTCAAATTGATGTGATCATTTGAAGCCTGAGACAAAAACAATGATTCTGATCAGCATGTTTCACACTGCAGTAATATCAACTCCTGTAATGTGTGTCAGAGATGCTTGCTCCCAAGTGCTTTCTCTGACTAGATGGGGAGGAAGTGTAATTATTCCTTTTTTTTTTTTTTTTTTTTTTTTTACCTCAAACATCTGGTGTGACAGAGGTGGCCAACTTCTTTGTTGGTCCAACTTGCAGAAACACAGAAAAGTTTACATAAGCATAAAAATTAATAAAGAAATGTTACTGCAACCCAGACATAAGGTGGGACTGGTAAAGAGGGTTTGGGGTTCAAAATTTAAAAGCACACACACACACACATATACATACACACACACACACATTTTTATTTTAGAAAGATTTAGAAATAAGTCTGTAAAATTTTTTCGTGGATTGCATGCAAACAAGTCCAAAAAGTGAAACCATGGGTACTTCCTGTCCTTATCCAAATAACCAAAATAGTAGAAATGATTGGAAAGATTTAATTTTAAAAATCATTTCTAAAGCTTTAACTTCCTCCATAAGACTATCAATGAGAAAAATGCAGAAGAGTAAAACATATAATTCCCTTGACAGGAATAGAGTTCCCTACTAACTTTTAACATAGCTTACATGACCCCTGTGCAGATTTTCAATTTTTCATTCACTCTAAATCAGTACAAATCTGAATAATTACATGAAAACACCCAATCTCTGTTTTCCTAAAGTACACAATTTATTAATTACTTGGAATTTTGAAATTCTACACTTAAGAAAAACGAAAATTTGGATTTTAACGGCATTTGAAGCTACCATTGAAAAGAAAAGCTTGCCACATAGATAAAAAAGGGCGCTTGCTTGTTAAGTACAGTTCTTCAGATCTCTGAAAGTACAAAGTCAGAACAAAAATAAGGAGAATGGCAAACATGAAGTATCGTCCTACCTCCTCAAGACATTTGATTTTCCTCTTTTGGATGTGAAACTACTTCAAGATTCACTAATATGACTTCTAGCCAATGGGGATCATTACAGCAACTTAAGAGTACTTCAACTTCTTTCCCAATTCCTGCTTGATACCTTTCTTTCTTCAAAGTTTTTGATTGGTTTAATAAAATACAACCGGGCTTAAAATGAAAAATATTAAGTATCCTCTTGGCATTATGATCGTTACTAAGGGAAATTATTACGAATAGCAGCTACCAATTATTGAGTTCCTCAATACTCAAAACTAACAGCAGCTATCAATCATTGAGGAATCTCATAAATAAGCACTATAAATAAATGTCTTATATCAAACTGAGCAATTCAGCTCAATTCTTTAGGAAGCTTACTATCAAACTGAAAAGGATGTGCAGACAAGAGATTGACAGGCATTTCCTGGTATTTCTCCAACCAATTCTCTTTTGCTGCAGCCAATGCATTTTATCCACTCTTTCTTCACCCATAAAAAAAAGTCCTAAACTCCTAGAAATGTTCCGATATCCACGGTTGTTAGAGGTTTCCTTAAAGTTGGAATGAGTCACCAAAAAAAGTCAAAACAGCAAGCTGAGACAGTGCATCTGATATTTGAATTTTGGCAACTTTTAAAAGCGTTCCTTATGCAAAGCACACTGTTTATAAACAAGAGTACAACAGAAACCCAATACTTAGCTGTATTATCTACAGGCCCACAGTAAAGAACTTGATGACCTCTTACCTAGATAATCTTCCCTTTCCATACCACCAAATTATAAAAAGAACACAAATATATATAAATTTTTTGTGTGTGTTTGTGTGTGTGGAGATGACAAGGTCTCACTATGTTGCCCAGGCTGGTCTCAAACTCCTGAGCTCAAGCAGTCCTCCTGCCTTGGCCTCCAAAAGTGTTGGGATTACAGGCATGAACCACCACACCAGGGCAATACAATTTATATTCACTTAATGCTATTTTAATATAGTATTATGCCTGTATAATATCAATCAGAGATTCTGCCAGTACATTTCTGATGATGCCTTGTAACTCTGAGGAACTTCACTGCCTGCAAACTGAAGTAATATTCATTTTATATGGCTTGAGTAATGAGTATTCAATGTATCCAACAATTCCTGATTGCCTGCTACAGACCAGGCACTCTACTAGGCACCAGGGTGAACATAAGATAGTAATTTCACTGAGTATGTGAGAAAAGTAGGAAGTAGGGGAAACAATTCATCAAAACACTCTTGTGGAAAAAAACTGTCACCGCCAACTAGATTGTATATGGCTTAAGAACTGGGCTGTCAGAGGTGAAGTACTGCAAATTCTGTGCATTTCATCCCTTCCAAGGACGTATTTAAAATGTGGTCTTATCACCCAAATTTAGGGATGTTCTCAGTAGATGCCAAGGGTAACAAGTCTCTCTTTACAAAAAGGATTCTTTGTACTCATAAAATGTTTTGTTCAAAGGCCAAAGGTATCACAATGTACAAAAACAAAACAAAACAAAAAGTTGACCTTTCCAACATTAAATCCAGTTTAATGTAAAAAGGCAAAAACTACCCAAAACATTTCTAAGATACAAGATCCCACACAACCATTTTTAATTGGAAAAAAACCACCAGTCCCAATACAACATTTTAATAAACTTGAAAAGCAGTAAGTATAGTATACTTATCTGTTAAATTACAGGGTTGGTAACAGAGATTCTCCATTATCAACCCCAAAGGACTGAAGTCATTTGAGCAGCAAGAAACTCAGATCCACTGAATTAGGAATATGTTGGCTTTGGTTTCTTTATATCCTCCTAAAATTGGCTGAGCCTTTGTTCAAATCCTCTCTCACTCCTCTGACTACATCTTTCCCTTTCCTTCTTTCTTCTCCAGAGAGAGCCAGGGCTGTATTCTGTACAAGAGGCATGCCTTTCCTTAACTATGCTCCCTCTAGTGAAATACCTTATAGCTTATCATGAATATCAGTATTCCAGTAGAGCGAGAAGAGTGGAAAGAGTAAATTGAATTCATCAGCTCAGTGGTTGGAATTGATAGCAATCAAGTGCAAAATTAGGAATAATAAGGACAGTTGCAACAGTAAGGACTTAAAGACATAAATAGCTTTTTAAAAACTTAACCTGTATGCATACTCATTCTACAGTAAAATGTATCATTTGCTAAACATCTCAAAGCCTTGAATTTTTGGATTGTTTTCTTAATCATATGTTTGCATGTACATGTGAACTCTCCCAAAGAAACATTCACCAGTAATAGTAAATTGCTTGAAAAGAGAAGAAAATTTGAAAATACACATATAAAAGGTAATAATAAATTACAACATAAAAGGTAATTAATAATGCCCAATGTTTCTAGGGATTTAAAACTGGATTGTAGTTTTATGACAAACTTGATTTGAAATGTTGATTTAAAGTCTTTAAGCTGAGGAGTTTTTTAAAAATAGAAAGTTTTAAGTTATAGAAAAGGAATGGAGGCCAGGCGTGATGGGCTGATGCCTGTAATCCCAGCACTCTGGGGGGCCAAGGCTCAGGAGTTCGAGACCAGTCTGGGCAACACAGTGAGGCATCGTCTCTACTACAAAACAAACAAACAAACAAACAAACAAACAAACAAACAAAACACACAGCTAGGCATGCAGGCATGTGCCTATAGTCCCGGCTACTTGGGAGGCTGACAGGGAGGACTGCTTAAGTTTGAGAGATAGAGGCTGCAGTGAACTGAGATCATACCACTGTATTCCAGCCTGGATGACAGAGCAAGACCCCATTTCAAAAAAAAAAAAAGAAGACAAGGAATGGAAAAGTTGGATGAAGATTCAGCTATAAAAGGAAATTGACTGTATAGAGTTCTAGTATACTGCCTCAGCTACCATAAAATGCAGGTTAAACACACTGTTAAACATAATTTCCCATGTACCTTTTCACTGACAATGCTGTAAATATCACCATTTTTTTGGGTTCAGCCATTAAGAGCATGGGTTCTAGGGCCTATCTGCCCAGGCTGAATCCCACTTCCACCACTACGAGCTGTATAACTCTGGGGAAATCACTTAGCTGCTCTGTGCATGTTTCTACATCTATAAAATGAGTAAAACAAGAGTAACTACTTTATGAGGAACATTAAGAAATTAACAGTGCAAAATCACACTGTGTCAGCTATTATCATTAGCACCACGCTTGTCACACAGTAAGCCCTAATTCTAATCTATGTATGCTATACTATCAGACCAATCTTGCTGAAGTATGGCTTTAGCCATGTTAGTGATAGCTCTAACATTTTTAGGGGCTCTCCACTGACTGATGAAATAAATAAAAACTTCTCTCC
Source organism: Colobus angolensis palliatus (assembly GCF_000951035.1). NCBI lineage: Eukaryota > Metazoa > Chordata > Mammalia > Primates > Cercopithecidae > Colobus > Colobus angolensis. Next base: position 8,243,145 of record NW_012115821.1, read on the forward strand.
TAGCATTCCAGGTCCTCTACAGTCTGCCTCTGCCTCAGCTCCACCACTTCTACAGTGTTCATTTGCCTCCTGCAGGTAGTCTATGGTCCAACCTAAATGACAAATTCAGAACTTCAAACATGCCCCCACCCCAACTCCACCCAACTCCCAGCTCCCAAGTCTTTGCTCATATAGGTCACTCTATCTATAATAGTTTCCCTCCCTTGGCTGAAATCCTGCTGTTCACTCAAAGTTCTTCCACAAATTCCGTTTCTTTAACAAACTCTTTCCTGAACCCTCTCACTAAGCACACGGGAACTCATCCCCATGTCTGTATCACAGGACTTCATGGATTCAGAGTTAAGAGTATATGCTCTGAAATCAAGGTGACAATGAGACATACATTTAGTCTCCCAGCGATCAACAGTTTGCATTCCCAACATAAGGGTGTTATTTAGAACCTGGAACCCACTTTCCCACAAACCATAAGATGAGTTGTAACCATGTCTCCAAACTGGTCAGCAAAATGCCTTTGGGGTGAACCCAAGGACTAACAATGCCGGTGTGTTAGTATAAGAGGGAAAGAATAACACAAATGTTTCTTCCTCCTTTCCTCAGCCAAGGTCCAGCTCTAAGCAAAGCCACAGATCCAGCAAACATGGCACCCTTGACTTTCCCCCATTCTTTCTTTGCACTGTGGTCCAGGAGCCTATCTGGGTTTGTACTGCTTCTCAAAAGACAGACTGTTCCACAAAAATTTGCACTCCCTTTCCACCTCCAAAGTAAAGCTCTCCTATTCTTGGTAGAGTTTTCTTTGGTAGAGTTTTCTTGGTAGAGCTTTTCTTGCAGATTTAACTATTTTTCACTAAGTATGCCTATGAATGCATACAGTTATCTGTCCTCCTCTCCTCCCAAGTGCACACGTAAAGAAATATGAAGGGTAAGACCTTACCCAAATTACTTCTAGGTGTACTGGTCCGTAAACCTTTCTTCCTAGAAACACAATTACTAACTACACTCTTATGGTCATTCTGATTTTAAACGACATCATCTATGGCTCAAGGCAAATATTTATTTTCACCAATTTAATCTTTTATTTTAAGCAATATTCTCTTTTGATCAAAATAAAATTTTCAAGACCTTGAGACCTTGATCCACTGTCCACTTCCTACTATGCCCCCGTGTCTACATCAAGGTGTTCTAAGTGAAGGAATTTCAGGAGTGGAAAAGGGGAACCAAAACAAAATTGCTCCTGGTGAGAAATTTGCCTTTCCTGCCTTCCAGAGCTTGCTCCATCTCTTTGGAAAACAGGTATTTTCAAAAAGCATGAGGATTTTTCCAAATGGTTTCTGGGGCAGTGGCAGCAGAGCAGCAATCACAAGCGGGCGATTAGTGGGCTGGAATCTGACTTATCAGGTATTTCTTTTTAAAAACAGAGCCAAGACCGGGCACGGTGGCTTACACTTGTAATTCTAGCACTTTGAGAGGCCGAGGCAGGCAGATCCCGAGGCCAGGAGATCGAGACCATCCTGGCCAACATGGTGAAACCCCGTCTCTACTAAAAATACAATAATTAGCTGGGTGTGGTGGCACATGCCTGTAATCCCACCTACTCAGGAGGCTGAGGCAGGAGAATCACCTGAACCAGGGAGTCAGAGGTTGCAGTGAGTCCAGATTGCGCCACTGCACTCCAGTCTGGCAACAGAGTGAGACTCCATCTAAATTAATTAATTAACTAATTAATTTAAAAAATGAAAACACAGCCAAATGGGTAAATTGAATGTCATCAAATTAAACTTCTGTGCTTCAAAGGATACCATCAAGAAAATGAAAACCCACAGAACCTACACATTTTTACAAATCATATATCTGATTAAGGTACTTGAACTAGAATGTAGAAAGAACTCTTTCAGCTCAGTAAATTAACAACAAAAACAAAAAAAGAAGTTCAATATCATTAGTCATCAGGGAAATGCAAATCTAAATCAGAGATACCACCTCTCACCCACTAGGATGGCTGTAATAAACAACAACAACAACAACAGCAGAACAGAAAATGAAGAGTGTTAGCAAGGATATGAAAAAACCGGAATCCTCATACATTGCTGGCAGGAATGTAAAACAGTGTAGCCATTGTGGAAAACAGTGGTAGTTACTCAAAAGCTTAAACACAGAATTAGCATATGATCCAGCAATTCCACTTCTAGGTATACACTCAAAAGAACTGAAAGCAGAGACTCAAAGAGATACTTGTGCACTAATATTCATTAGCAGCATTATTCCTAAAAGCCACAAGGTAGAAACAACCCACATGTACATCAACAAATGAATAACACAAATTGTGGTATATCTATACAAAGAATATTATTACCAGGTGCAGTGGCTCATGCCTGTAATCCCAGCACTTTGGGAGGCCAAGCCGGGCAGATCACGAGGTCAGGAGTTCAAGACCAGCCTGGCCAACATAGTGAAACCCATCTCTACTAAAAACACAAAAAAATTATCCGGGCATGGTGGTGCACGCCTATAGTCCCAGCTACTTAGGAGGCTGAGGCAGGAGAATTGCTTGAATCCAGGAGGCGGAGCTTGTGGTGAGCCAAGATTGTGCCACTGCACTCCAACCTGGGCAACAGAGTGAGACTCCATCTCAAAAAAAAAAAAAAAAAAATTATTCAGCCATAAAATGAAGCACTGATACATGCTCCAAGAAGACAGACAACTAGGTCACAAATTATTTGATTTCATTTAGATGAATTATCCAGAATAGGCAAATCCATAGAGACAGAGAGCAGATTAGTGGTTTCCAGGGGCTGAAGGAAGAGAAGATGGAGAGTGACTACTTAGAAATGGGATGGGGTCTCCTTTGTGGGTGCTAAAAATGTTTTTGACCTAGATAACAGTTATATGATCAATTCTGTGAATACACTAAAAACCATTAAATGTACAGCTTAAAGGGGTAAATTTATGGCATTTGAATTACATATCAATAAAGCTATTTTTTAAGCCAACATTAAAACTTGGAAAATTTCACAGAAAATTCCAGATTGACTTTTCTTCAAAAAATCCTAAGTAAAATCTGACACCACCAGCCACAGCATTCCTCATGGGAACATGAGTTGGAGATGAAGCTGGTCCTGGAACCCATCTCTGCTACTACCTAACTCTGGACGTTGGCAGGACAATTTTTTCATCTGTACCTCAGTTAGCTCCTTTGCAAAAGGAAGATAACAATAATATCTACCTCATGAGCTTATGAAGAGTCAATAAAGTAATATGTTCAGAATAGTGCCTGGTACATATTAAGTGCTCAGTGTGTGTTAGCTACTTTCACATTTTATAACAATTCATCCTCTAATAGAGGTATGTAACCATTACTTTTCAGCTTTTTGTTTTTACAAAAAAAATCGCATATAATGTAATGGTCCAAAAAAAAGAAGTGCAAGACAACCAAGATAAACATTTTTTAAAGAAACATGCAAAAAATACTATGAATCATATGTGCCTATTTTTGTGAAAAAGTGATGATGATGATGATGCTAAGTCTATGTAAAAAACAGTCTAGATAACTCTGGATTTACCATATGAGAAGCAAGGGGTAAAAGAATTAAAGGTGCTTTAATTCTTTAAACTCAAAGGAACTTTTTATTAGCATATATATTTATATAATGTTTAGATTTTTTATCAACATAGTTTTATAGGCCGGGGGCAGTGGCTCACGCCTGTAATCCCAGCACTTTGGGAGGCCGAGGCGGGCGGATCACGAGGTCAGGAGATCGAGACCATCCTGGCTAACTCGGTGAAACCCTGTCTCTACTAAAAATACAAAAAAATCAGCCGGGCGTGGTGGCAGGCGCCTGTAGTCCCAGCTACTTGGGAGGCTGAGACAGGAGAATGGCATGAACCCGGGAGGCGGAGCTTGCAGTGAGCGTAGATCGCGCCACTGTACTCCAGCCTGGGTGACAGAGCAAGACTCTGTCTCAAAAAAAAAAAAAACAAAAAAAAAAAACCATAGTTTTATAGTCAGGATGATTATTTTAAAAGACGATCACCCTTTTATAAAGGTTTTTTTTTTAGAAGAAGAAGAAACTCGAAACTAATATTGAAACTTTTGTGAGATTGTCACAAAACTCTGTTAGGTGAGTAGCAACGGCATAGACTGATAAAACTACAGGCCACTTCCTTTGCTTGAAACTTCATCTTTAGTTGCGATTCCCAGGGCAGCAACCTCTCTTGAGTTTCCTTCTTCCCCATGGAGTATATGGTGCTATATTTATAGCTGCTAAACTCCTTGGCCAGTCAGTATCTTTCAATATCTAGCCAAACCTTTTCCCACCCTTAGCATCCACCACTGCCCCTTACCAAGACTCCACTCTAGCTAAACTACCTTCTCATGTCTAAGACATAAAGTACACATTTCTGAAAGTCTTTCTAAATGCCATTATTTTTTAAATACAATTCACATAACTAAAATTCACCATTTTCACCATTTTATTATTATTTGAGACAAGGTCTCACTCTGTTGCCCAGGCTCAAGTGCGATCCAGCTGGTGCAATCACAGCTCACTGCAGCCTCAACCTCCAAGACTCTAGTGATCCTCTCACCTCAGCTCCAAAATAGCTGAGACTAAAGGCACATGCCACCATGCCTAGCTGATTTTTGTACTTTTTAAATAGAGACAGGGTTTCAAATGTTGCCCAGGCTGGTCTCAAACTCCTGGACTCATGTAATCTTCCTGCTTCGCCCTCCCAAAGGGCTAGATTTACAGGTATGAGCCACTGCACCTGGGCTTTAACCATTTTAAGTGTACAATTTAATGACATTTAGTACATTCACAGTGTAGTACAACCAACATTACTATCTAGTTCCAGAACATTTTCATCACTCCGAAAGGAAACCCTGTATTCATCAAGCAGTCACTGCCCACATTCCCTCCCCAACCCCTGAAAACCACATCTGCTTTCTGTCTCTATGGATTTGCCTATTCTGAATATTAAATGAAACCACATAATATGTGGCCTTTGTGTCTGGTTTCCTTCATTTAACAAAATGTTTTCACGGTTTATCCATGTTGGAGCATGTTATCAATACTTCCTTCTTTTTATAGCTAAATAATATTCCACTGTGTGGTATACACACATACAATGGAATACTATTCCATCTTTAAAAAGAAGGAAATCCATCCAGATGTGGTAGCTCACAACTGTAATCCAAGCACTCTGGAAGGAAGGCCAAGGTGGGAGGAACACTTGAGCCCAGGGTTCAGGAGTTCCAGACTAGCCTAGGACACATAGTGAGACCCCATCTCTATTTTTTTTTTTTTTTTTAAAGAGAACTCCTGTCATTTGCAGCAACACAGATGAACCTGGAGGATATTATGTTAAGTGAAATAAGCCAGGCCCAGAAAGACAAATAGGACACAATCTTACTTGTATGTGGAATCTTAAAAAGTTGAATTCATAGAAGTAGAGAATAGAATGGTGGTTACCAGAGGATAGAGGTGAGGGGTTTAGGGAAAGTTAGTCAAAAGGTACAAAATTTCAGTTAGGAAGAATGAGTTCAAGAACTTCAGCTGCAAAACATGCTTACTATAGTTAATAACAATGTATTGTATTCTTGCAAATTGCAAAAAGACTAGATAAGTGTTCTCACAACCAAAACACAAGTATGAGAAGTCATGCCTACCTTAATTAGCTTGATTTAAGCCATTCCACAATGAATACATATTTCAAAAGAATACACTGTACATGATAAACATATCCAATTTTTACTTGTTAATTAACAAAAAAAGGTAAGTGCCAATTCAATGGCAGGGATATCTTCCTTTCGATTTATTAATTTATCCCCAGTGCCCATAAGAGAACATAGCATGTAGGTTGGCACCCAATAAATCTTTGTTGAATGAACAGATATTGGGCCTACAATCTGTTGCTGAGAAGAGGTTGCCACATTAGATGGATCATGGACTGGACAGTTTCTCACAGTTCCACCTGGCTCACTTTATTTCCCCTCTCTGTTCTCTCTGGTCTCTACAGACTTTTGAACTTGTGACTCCTCTTCTCTCTTTGCTTCCTGGTCACTTACTTCCTGGCATCATATTAATCTTTTCATTGGTATAATATTCAAAAAAGCCTAAGTTATCACTGCAGTCCATGTAAATCACCTCCTATTCGTCTCCTTTTCCTCCCAGGGACAATCCCCATACACACAGTAGAAACTCCATAAACAGGCACTAAAGAGCTCCTCTGGCATTCTGCCAAACATGTTTCCTCTTAGCTTCTCCCTATACTCCTCCATTGTCAGTGACTGGACACCATACAGGAAAGCCTGTTTCTCTCTTCTCTGGCACCTTGCAGACATGACACAATGAACAACATTTAATGTGATGACTTCAATGATCACTGAAAGATATCTCTGCATATCCCTTCAGCTTTAGTCCAGAAAATTTTAAGAGACTGTTTTCAAGGTGGAGACTTCATAGCTCCCCAAATTGTTCTTTTAAACATCTCAATAGTACTAAAACACTTTTTGTGAAGCTGTTTCAGATTGTTAATTGTAAAAATGTTATCTTTTATGTGTTGTCTGAAATGCTACCATTTTTGCTATAGTTGCCTAAAACCTGATTGTGGCATCACATTTGTTACCTAAGTATGTAAGATAATTGATTCCAGAGGCTGAAACTCCTTTCATCTTGTTTCCATTCTGTTCTGTTTTAGTCTTTAATGACTCATCTTAAACTGCACCTTAACTTGTAAGTTATCTCATTCCTTTCAGAAGCAGGAGAATAATTTTGTTGTTGTTGTTGCGTGCTTTTTAAGATAGGGTCTTGCTGTCGCTGGGGCTGGTGTGCAGCAGCATCATCATGGCTAACTGCCTCAAACTCTTGAGCTCAAACGGATCCTCCTGCCACAGCCTCCTGAGTAGCTGGGACTATACGGCATATACCACTGTGCTTGGCTAATTTTTAAAAATTTTTTGTAGGCCAGGCGCGGTGGCTCACGCCTGTAATCTCAGCACTTTGGGAGGCCGAGGAGGGCGGATCACGAGGTCAGGAGATCGAGACCATCCTGGCTAACATGGTGAAACCCCGTCTCTAATAAAATACAAAAACAAAATTAGCTGCACATGGTGGCAGGTGTCTGTAGTCCCAGCTGCTCCAGAACCCGGGAGGCGGAGCTTGCAATGAGCCGAGATGGCACCACTGCACTCCAAAATAAAATAAAATAAAACAAAATATTTCTAGAGTTGGGGGTGTAGCTATGTTGGCCAGGCTGGTCTCAAACTCCAGAGCTCAAGCAATTCCTTCCACCTCAGCCTCCCAAAGTCCTGGGATTACAGGTGTGAGCCACTGTACTCAGCCCTGTTTTTTTTTTTTAATCAAAATTCCTCCAGGAATTTTCTGCTTCATATTATGTGAAACTTCACCACTATCCTCCCCAAAACAGTAAATGTACAATGGTGGACATGCAGTGAGAAACTCCATTAATGTGCCAGGCTTTGGAGGCTCATGCCTGTAATCCCAGCACTTTGGGAGGTCAAGGCGGGTGGATCACTCAAGGTCAGGAGTTCGAGACCAGCCTGGCTAACATAACAAAACTCCATCTCTACTAAAATACAAAAATTAGCCAGTTGTAGTGGTGCACACCTGTAATTCCAACTACTCAGGAGGCTGAGGCACAAGAATCACTTGAACCTAGGACGTGGAGGTTGCAGTGAGCTGTAATCACACCATTGCACTCCAGCCTGGGTGACACAGTGAGACTCTGTCTCAAAAAAAAAGACACTCCATTAATGATGGCTGCTATTTCTGTAATGATCAGGGACTACTCATTACCGTAGAGCTGTCTGGCAGCCTGGGCAAAGGCACTGGGCCCAGAAAGTGTGCCTGAAGAATGCCTGCCTGTTTTACAATCTTGCTTAGGATCTTCCCTGCCCTAAGCAGCTGGGTCTACATTATATGGAAAGACAAGAAAACAGGAGCTGGGGGAATGGTGCTGGAAAGAAACAAGAGCACACTTTTGGATAACTTCCAGAAAAAAGTGGGTATCGACTGGAAGAGAAGGAAGATTCTATAACTAAAGTCTTCCTGCAATTTTAACAAATTTGGAGGGCATGTTATTCAGCAGTTTTTGTGTTGAGAAACAAATACCTAATAATATCATACTCCTAAATTCACTGTCATTTCATTTTTCTAAGATCATATACAGGATTACATTTAACATTTGAGATCTTACACAGATGCCTTAAAATTAACAAACTATCATCCTTTGGTAAAACTCAAACTCTATTATAACCGGAAGCACTGTATTTGTTCAACTGTGCTTGCGATATCAGAACAGCCAGTTACCTTTTCTTTGGAGGGTAGGCCAAAAATTCTGATCGATTTACCAATGGATCTTCATCTGCTGCAATTGTGAAAGCTTGTTCGTCTTAATTCAGTTCAGATCTACAAAAACAGAAAAAAGGCAAATGGATGAACCAGTGGATGGACAAAGCTAATCAGAAACATACAGCCTCATTGGTTGCCAGATATTCCAAAATTGTATGTGCTTTGAGACATCAAACTGTTAAATTTCAAGACATTTTACCAATTTTATAACAAATGTGATTTGCGTGTGTCTGTGTGTGTGTGTGTGTGTTTTACAATGAACTTAATTGGCTATATTTACAATAAACTAAGAACAAATGACTATTCAATATGTACACAGTTAGCCTCCTGGGGCTTAAAATCATTGTATGTAATTTGCACTAATGAGTTTCCAATTAATTTTTAAAATGGCGATTCAGAAAGCCTGCTCCTATGAAACTTGTCAAATCACAGATTTTAAAAATACAGATTGAATAAGATTATTATTTGGAGAGCTCACGCTGTCCTTCTTTATCATTTCAGCAGTTTATAAAAGCAATTTTTAATACTTCAACAGGGAACAAAAATTCAATTGAACCATCTTCCTAAAAAGCACAAGGAAACTAGGTGCTCCATTATCTTCATAGTTGTGTGCATATATTTCAGGTAAAATGTGCTTTTTAATTAATTTGTAGAGGAGCAATGAGTTAAGGAGCCAAGAAATTACAGATTAACAAACCAAAGTTAGAAAATAAGCTGGTCTTCAAATCTCACATGCAGCAGAAGAGAAAAAGCAGCAAACATGGGCAATGACATAGCTATGGGGCAGATGTTGTCAAGGTATAAAGCACAAGACAGGCTGAGCTCATATGAGAAATTCACTACTCATATACTTCTCTCCCTGTAATCCTCACCGGCTATAAAGCAAGATATGGAGGAGGTAATATTGCTTTGCTCAATTTTTATTTATTTTCATGTACTCTAAAATGGTAACCAAATATTTCTATGGCCTGAGATCCTAAGATAGGAATAAAGCATCTCTGAAAATCAGTGGCTGAAATTATATGCCATGTTTTGAACATTTATTCATAATTATCTTTATTAGGTTTTAAGTTATTTCCAGGTCATATTGCTTCCCTCTCCCTTTTTGAAAGTGTCAATTTTATTCACTCAAAATGCTATTCGATAATGCTTAATATCATTCCTACAATCTTTATAAACCAGATGTTTCTCTTCAGATTTCTAATTCCTTCCCAGTCTCCTTTCTTTTTAAAAATTTCTCTGATTTCCATTTTAGTGCTCCTTTTCTGCCTTACTTCCAATAAAAGCTGCTTTCTTGTTTAACATGTCTGTCCTGAGCCAAAATGCATTTCTTTGAATCCTAAATACTTCATAGCTATGCAAAAATCACTCAAAGCTAATTACAAATTGCCATGATAGAGGCAGTCAATAAAGACATTATGTTCACGATAAGCATTCACCACCCTGATGGTGATTCCTTCAGAGTAGACAGAAGGTGAAGGCAGAACAACACTAACATCTGATTAGACTCCACACTTGATCTTATTTCACTAGGTCAAGCCATTTTTCAGTTTTCCATCTGGACACTGCTGCTCCTTTTCCAAAGTATCCAAGGAAGTCATCAGATTCAGAATACTATGAGATATCCTTCAGGATAGTTTTGGTTTTAAAAGAATTCATCACTTACTAGTTGCATACTGTAAAAATGCTTTATAGGAAATCCAATTCTTAGAGAAAAATGATAGTTGCAGTTACTAAAAATAAACATTTAAAAACAGTAACTTCTGTACTTAGAATAGGGGTCAAAAGCCTTTCTTTAGTAGGGGAAAAACCTATTATATGCTTGTATGTATTCTCTCACTTGATCTTCTAATAACCCTGTGTTCAAAAGAGCTGTTACTATGATCTCCATTTTACTATTGAGGAAACAGACTGAGAAAGGTCATAATTTGCTCAATATTACCCAGCAAACAAGTGGTGTGAAACTAACTAGAATCCAGGCCTTTGGTGATATTTAGTTCCCTTTCCAGTACACCAAACTGCCTCAGTGGCAACTTAATTTTGTTTTGCAAAGAGAAATAGTTAAAAAGAAATCATTTTAAAGAGACTTGGAAAATTTTCTTAGAATCATTAAACTTGATACCTTTTATTCATTCAACGACTACTATGTAATAAGCATTCAACAAATATAATTTTTAAAAAGATTTCTTTAAATGATGGTCAGTTAGCAGTGGGAGAGAAAGAAAGAAGACATAACTTGAAGCATAAGTTTATCAACTCTTTTTTTTTTTAAGGGGGAGAGAGATTATATAAGACATCTTTCTCCTAGAGGAGCTCCCTAGCCTATGTTGACCCTTTTTTCTAAGAACTATGTAATTCTAAGTCTCAACTCCATGCCAAGTCATACTTGTACTATGGGGCTACAAACTACTTACTCCCATCTTTGTCAAAACTGGACACACGACACAAACTAAGACAGTCAATGTGTTCTTCTTAGAACGAGAAATTGAGATGAAGAGGGTCTAGTCTGGTGGAGGCTGCAAGCTACCTCTAAGTGCTGTTTCAGTCTATAGGAAAAAGACAGTCAGCAAAGAGAGAATGAAAGAATGAATGTGCTGCTCAGAGTGAATCTGACCCAAGAGGTCACTAATCTCCCGTTTCTCCCAGGAGAAAAAACGAGACAGAAAAAGAGAAAAAGAGAGAGAGAGAGAGAGAAATGAGAGAGAGAGAAGAGAGAAGGAAGGAAGGGAGGAAGGGAGGGAAGGAGGGAGGATCTCTGCACAGGAGTGTTATTGGGCTTCCTTGTTACCGCTATAGCCCCTGAGTGACCCAAAGCACTTCCTTCCCTAGGTTCCCTAGGGTTCTAAGAAGCCCCTGACATCTAGGGTAAATGCCCCCCCTTTTTATGAGCTTATTTTTTGAACTGATTTGTGATAACTGCAAGAAAAAATGATCTTGTTCAAGAGAGTAAAAAAATGTATTTTAAAAATAGAGCTATCACCAGAATGTGTTATAAAAGAATATACTGCAGAAGCCCGAAGGGTTCAGAAACACCCCATCATTCATTTTAAACAGAGAAAAGCCTACAATGCTACATGGGCAGTGTTATATTGGCTTTTACAGGGAAAATGGCTTATTTTTGAGGAGTAACATTTCTGTGTGCTTTTAAGATTCAGAACTTTGTTGCAACTTAAGGCATAATCTGAATCACCTCTTGTTATGTCATCTAGTCTGTCAAAATTAAGTATAAATCTAATCACAATAAAGAAAAAAGGCTAAACCAAGTCAGTCTTGTTTTTAACAGAATAAACTTAACTTCTTAACTTATAGGCAAAATCACCAAGCTTTAATGTGAGACTGGCACTCTAGCTTCTTAAAGAGGGCATAAGAGGGAAGAAAAGGGGCTGGAGAAATGAATCCTACAAGGAAAACACAGTTGTGATCTTATAAATTAGAGCTTGTTGCAGGAGAGGGAATAGGGAGAAAAAAAAAACAAAACAAAGCAACCTGAAACCTTGAAGGCTGACTCCAATCTCTCCATTCAAGATATGAAAAGACTGAAACCAAGAGAGATGATCTCAGCTGCTTTATTTATTCAATAAAAACATGTTGAGGCTGGGGCACAGTGGTTCATGCTTGTAATCCTAGCACTTTGGGAGGCTAAAGCAGGAGGACTGCTTAAATCCAGGAGTTCAAGACCGTTTGAGGAAGAGCAAGATGCCGTCTCTACAGAAAATTTTTAAAGACTAGCCAGGCATGGTGGCACATGCCTGTAGTCCCAATTCCTCAGGAGGCTTAGGCAGGAGGATCACTTGAGCCTGGGAAGCTGAGGCTAGGGCTGCAGTGAACCATGATCATGCCACTGTACTCCAGCCTGGGGCAACAGAATGAGACTCTACCTCAAAAACAAAACAAAACAAACTGAGAATGTGCTTCATGCCAAGTACTGTGTCTAGCACTAGAATTGGCAGTGTTATTCAGTTAAGTCACCTAACTCCTAGGCTGTGCGTTTTTCTCTTCATCTTGATACTCGCTGCAAATGGAAAAGTCCACAGGCCTAAAATAGCCCACTTTTTTGTTTTCTATGTTGACCTTGGGGGGAAAAAATGGCTTTGTTGCTAATATTTGAAAGGCAGGAAGATTCACATAAAATTCCAAACTCCTGTTTCTCTGGGAAAATCTAAAACTCTGGCCACAGGGGCCAACTTTCTTGGAGGAGATGACTGAATGAAGCTGTGTTGCGAGCTGCCCTTTGTCACTGGGCACGTAATTTCCAAAGTACTCAGCTAGCTGCATCACTTATTTTCCTTTCAAACCTATCTCCTGTAGGTAGCCATGCTTGTGCCCCCAGAACCATACTGTCTTCCTAACTCTTTTCTTCCAAATGAAAATCGACCACCCAAATCCAAATTTTTTAGCAGGTTACAAAAATGTTTAAACCAAGTTATATGTCAACTGCAGACATATTCTCCAAAAATACAAATTAACATGGCATCTAGTTTATTCTCTCTCTTTGGACCCCAGTTCCACCTTGCTTTCGCTCTCAAAGGCTTTCTCCTTGGCAAAGCAAATTTAAAAACGAAACTCTATACACAACCTCTTTCTTCAATGGTGCTACTGGGTATTTCCCTCTTCAAAGGTTAGAGGGTTTTTCTACCTACTAAACTACAGCCACTGCTCAGTTACTCCACTGAGGATCAAGTCAATGTGAAAACACACAAGTGGAGAGGGAGTCAAGGACAATTGTGAGGAAGGGCTCCAGTAACTCTGGCCTGGGTTTCTTGAGTACATTTCAGTCACTGTAGTCAGTCCTAGGGCTTTCCCAACACTTCATGGAACGCCTCACATGGAGTTGTATTTTTAAAGGAGCCTCCATTTTCTAACTGCTTCTATTAGTACATACCTACATAATGTTTAGTCCCTCTCCTCTCTCCAAATAGGTTCAACATAGCCATCCTTCACTCTTTTGCCATTTCAGGATGCACAGTTCTCCCATCTTGAGCCCATCTCTCCCAGGCTTCACTGAGGTTAACTAGGTTCCTTCTTTTAGCAAAGAAAGGTCAGCAAGGCATTTTTTTGTCCATTATTTGTGACTATAGGGCACCATTTCACCATTAGCCTAAAAGAAAACTAAAATATAAAATTCCCAGTAATTCTCCCATTTGTCATTGTGCAAAACCTTGATCAAGTCAGTAGATTTGAAAGTCAATTTATGAGAGCACATGACAATAGTAATAGTAGGAGTAACTGACATTTACTGAACACTTACCACGCGCCCAGTAACAAAAAGTAAGCCTTTTTTACATGCATCATCTCACTTAGTATTCCCATCTATAACAAAGGAACTCTTTCTGTGCTCCTTTAACAGAAAACTGAGGCTTGTGAGATGAGGCCAATAAAAGCTGAGGTAGTGTATGTTAGAGCTGAGCTTAAAACCATTTCCTTCACTGCCATACACCACAATTCCTGCCTGTTTCTCCACACCTGCTGCTCATGCCTCCTTGAACTCCTTTCTTACTTTCCAAGTAAATCATATCCACACTTCAAAACCCAGCTCAGATGAAACTTTATCAGGTCATCATGCCTACTGCTCTAGGTGGGCTTCCTGGAGGCTGGGTCCGCAACATTTCATCCTTGGATCCCTAGGGCCCAGTGCTGTTAAGTGTTAATAAATGCCTGATGAATTGAATTGGATAAAATGAAACCACAGGCTCTGACGGCTACCCAGGTTAATATGTGCCTGGAGTGGGATGCTATGGCCTTGTTAAGAACTTGCAATTAGGCCAGTGGAATAAAGAGCTGCTGTGGCATTTACCTTCACTCTTCCCAGGCAAACTCACCTATGGACATCAATGCTAAGGAAGGGAGGAGGAGGGATAAGAGGCAAATTAAAGTCCAGTACTCCTGTTGACAGGAGTTGGGGTGTGTGTGGTGGAGGTGTCTTCAAGGTTGACTGGGAGGAGGAAAGCCTGGGGAACAGAGAGAGTTTGTCCCCCAATAGTCTACCAGGGGAACGTTAATCTCCTGTGACTGGCCTGGGGTTACAAAATTCTAAAATTTATATATATGTCCTCAGTCAAGTCATTCTTTGCTAGTCTAGCACGGTCCCTTAGGATAGATGTTAAATAAACAAACAGCATGCATTTTACTCTGAGGCCATACTTATCAACACTACCAATAAGAACAATTTTCGCTGAGTGCTTAACTTGGATCAGACCCTCTGCTAAACTCTGTACATGTACTATCTTGTTTAATCTCCACCACAGTCCTACAAAGAATACTTGTAAGTGAGGAAATGCAGGTCTGTAACAGATAAATGGCTTGCCAAAGGTCACTTACCAAATGACTGACAGTAAGGGCAGTGGCTAGTGGGATAAATGTAGTTTTCATTAATAATGCTCGTAGAGTTTTTAATTCTTCTACTCCGCCTCTTTAAAAATTACTTCCTAAATACAGGCTGAGCAGCATACAACAAATTTCACTCTTCTCTATAATTAGCCAGGTGTGGTGTCACACACCTGTAGTACCAGCTACTTGGGAGGCTGAGGTAGGAGGATCACTTGAGCCCAGGAGTTCAAGGCTGCAGTGAGCTGTGACTGCGCCACTGCACTCCAGCTTGTGCAAGAGAGCAAGACACCATCTCTTAAAAAAAAAAATGCTGGGTCCAGGCACAGTCGCTCGTCGCTCACGCCTGTAATCCCAGCACTTTGAGAGGCAGAGGTGGGCGGATCACTGAGATTAGGAGTTCCAGACCAGCCTGGCCAACAAGGTGAAACCCCATCTCTACTCAAAATACAAAAATTAGCCAGGCGTGGGGGTGCGCGCCTATAGTCCCAGCTTCTCAGGAAGCTGAGAAACGAGAATCGCTTGAACCTGGGAAGTGGAGGTTGCAGTGAGCCGAGATAGTGCCACTGCACTCCAGCCTGGGTGCAGAGTGAAACTCCATCTCAAAATAAATAAATAAAAAAAATAAAATAAAATAAGAAATGTTGGTTGCCAAACTTCTGGGCTAGGCCCATACAAACCTCTCTGGCTTGAGCCTCAGTCTCTCCTACCCTCTGCTGGTCAAATGGAAAGGGCTCCAAGCACCTACAGGAGGGCAGAGCCACACAATTTCACTCCTGAATGACTGGGGGAATCAATAGCCTCCTTGCCAACACACTCTGAGCTTAAACAAGAAATAAACATATATTAAGGCACTGGGGTTTTGGGTCATTATAGCAGTCAGCCTACCTTTATGAAGTATTCTTACTATCATAATTTTCATTTCACCAACAGCAACCGCTATAATTTATTGAAGGTATACTAAGTAGTAGGCATTATATTCTTTTATATAAATTATTTTATTCACTTCTATGAAGTAGCAAAATCATACAGATAACAAAATCAAGGGTCAGATATCAGTAATCATTTCCTCTTCTGAATATTAAAGCATTTACAGTCTGAAACATTTCAAGAATAATTATGTAATACCTTGTTATACATGTTGCATTGATGGGTTAAGCAGTTTTTAAAGTCCTGTAGTTAGTTGATATTTTCCTTTAACTCAAAACTTGTTTCCCTCATTTGGATAAACAGCTAAGAGGAGAGGGGCTGGGTCTTACATGTCTAAATTCTGTATCATTTTACACATTGTCTCATGAATATACAAATTAATAGATATAATTATATTCTTTACGCCATTTCTCACAGGCATGTATGCATTATGTCTCACTCCTTCTCTACTGTGTTTTGGTCAACAAACCCCTTGAGTAAATCTGACCAAGACAATTGGCTTGCTACGAAGAGCTGCTTAGGATGCTGTTTATTTCAGGCCTATAACTTAATGAGCATCATTAATGCAATTTTTCAATACTGTAATTACATGCATGAATGTACATAAACACTTAGCAAAGTGGCTGGCATATAGCTGATGGTCAATAAATGATTGTTTCCCTTCTCCTCTATCCCAATAGCTACTTTAAGTACAATCATATGCTGCTTAAAGAAAACAAATGTGATCAAGGGAAAAATGTTAAGCTGGTAAGTAGAGGATGACTTTAATTACCAGGAATATTTTCCCAACTGAGAGGAAGACTGTCTAAAATGTTAGGAGCCAGGCCCAAACAAAAATCAATTGCTAGTTGCAAGATTATCCTATTCATAAAAATCTGTCCTGATACAGCCTCAGGAACATGAATTCTGGAGAAGCTGAGGAGCCAGTGCTTATTCACTGCCATGAGCTGCAGAATGGTATCCTGGGATTCACCTTCTGTTTGCTCAGTGCTATAGGTTTGACCATGTGGCATTCCCTAGAATCATGGCATCATTATTTGTAGCCAAACACTAACATGCCCTCCTATAGATCCTAGAATATTCTCCACATTTTGTCAGAAAACAGTATGCCAGCATCTGAAGATCTGATTTTTCTGAGGCTATTTCCAGCCCTTGCCTATCCATAGAACTCCATTTCCTACTTAAGATATTCGAAGAAGCTTAATATGATGCAGACACTTGATTTCGTATGGTGACATTCCACAATTGTGACATAAGCTAATTAATGTAAATTAATTAATTAATGTAAATATTTCAACTGCTCTTCATTTAAATATCATGTTCCAAAAAGTCTCTCTCCTTTGAAGATTTCAAGATGAAATGCAGTACAAATATAGTCAGTTACTTTATTTGGTATAAACATTTGGACTTCTTATTCCTGTTCTTCATCAATTGTAATATCTACTTTGTTGACAGGATGGACTTTTCCCAGGGTAATTTTCCCTTTAACATCAGGGTATCATCCTTAACAGCAGGCAATAAGGTTAATGCTATAATCAGCTATTACGTCGGCATATTCGACTTTAGCTGCTGTTCAAATATAGCAACGCAGAGTATGGAACACCCAAGCTAGAAAAATATGGTCTTAAAAATTAGTGAATCAAACTCTGGGTAACAACTTTAAAAAAATAAATATTCTTTTAAAAATTTTATCATATTCTTTTAAAAATAAAATTCTTTTTAAAATGCTAAGTGAAAAAAAGCCAATTTTAAAAGATCACATTTATGTAACATTCCCAAAATGACAAATTTAGAGTTGGAGAACTGATTAGCAGCTGCCAGGAGTTAGGGACTGTGAGAGTAACAGGAATGAATGTGGCTATAAAGGGGTAGCACAGGGGAAATCTGATTTTTTTTTTTTTTTTTTTGATACAGAGTCTTGCTGCATCGCCAGGCTGGAGTGCACTGGCACGATCTCGGCCCACTGCAACTTCCGCCTCCTGGGCAATTCTCCTGCCTCAGCCTCCCGAGTAACCGGGATTACAGGCACTTGACACTACGCCTGGCTAATTTTTGTATTTTTAGTAGAGACGGGGTTTCACCATGTTGGCCAAGATGGTCTCTATCTCTTGAGCTCATGATATGCCCACCTCAGTCTCCCAAAGTGCTAGGATTACAGGCGTGACCACTGCGCCTGGCCAAGATCTTTTCAGTGATACAATAGTTCTGTATCTTGATTGTAGCAGTGACTACACGAAAATACACATGATATGATGACACAGAACCATACACGTACTTTAAACCAATGTTAATTTCCTGGTTTTAATACTGCACTATAGTTAAGACATAATAGGAGAAACTGGGTGAAGAATAACCAGGACCTCTCTGGACCATCTTTGCAACTTCCTATAAATTTATAATTATCTCAAAATAAAAAGTTAAAAATATAGCTTAAAAATGTTGAATTATAAACATATTTCACAGAAAAATCTATTCAACTCATATTATTAAATAATATCCAAGCCTCTGTAAAAATCTCTTATCATCTGACTTTCCATTTTGTACATAAAGCAACTACTGATTATCCTGATGGGAGAAGGGAGTGAAAATAGAGGTTTTAGAGTTGGTTTTGCTATCAGGATGCTTACTGTTCATAACACTGTCAGTAACAGAATATTTTGGCAGTCAATATCTGGGTATTTTACAAAGAAGTAGCTAGCACACAATATGTAAAAAATAAAAACATGTATTCAAAGTCTCCTTATATCCTGAAATCTATAAGATTTTTCCATTAAAAAAAAAAAGAGAGAAAGAAAGGCTGAGAGCAGCAGGACACACCTGTAATCCCAGCACTTTGGGAAGCTGAGGCAGGTGGATTGCTTGAGACCAGCTTGGGCAACAAAGTGAAACCCTGTCTCTACAAAAAAATACAAAAAGTAGCTGGGTGTGATGACACATGCCTGTAGTCCCAGCTACTTGGGAGACTGAGGTGGGACGATCACTTGAGCCTGGGAGGTTGAGGCTGCAGTGAACTGAGATAGTGCTACCATACTCCAGCCTGGGTGGCAGAGTAAGACTCTGTCTAAAAAAAATAATAATAAAATAAATAAAACAGAGATTCATCTAACAGATACTTTAAACATAATTTAAAAATAAAAAAACATATTTTGTGGTTTCTATGTGCTAATCAAGATGTCACTGTGCATATATGTAATTTCCAAAATATATTATTAGACTTATGTGACTACCAAACAATAGACTTTTTTAAATGTACACATGGCAATAGTTTCTACAATTCAAATATCTCTCTGGCTAAATTAATACAAATTTTTGCAATGTGCTAATAATAAATAAGAGACAAAAAGAATTCTGGAAGCTGGGAGATGCAAATTAAGCAAAGCCAGTGTAAGTCATTTTCACTAGGGTTTCAGACAGAGATCTTTTATCACTGGTTGAAATATAACATTCTGGGACTACATCACAAACATGCCCCCTGATTCCCTGTATCTCACACCTAGACGGGCTCAACACCAGTTCGTCATGACTGAATCTAAAGAGACATTGGCAGCACTTCATAAATACCTTCCTGTTCGCTCCTTTCTATGGTGATGCAATTTGACCTACATTTCCAGTGCCCATTGAAACTTCATGGGAGGGTCTGGAAGAGGAGAGTTTTTCATTTCTCCTACCCTCTGATTAACTAGGACAGCAAATGCCACTCAAGGGACTGCTACTGGGCAGAAGTAAAGTGGAAAAAAGTCATGCCAGTAGGAAATTCCACAGGAGGACATTTAGAAATACTGCGTTCTCTGATTCTGCAAACAAACTGTCATGGCTTTATAAGACAACAGCAAGAAAGAATTGCCCCACTTTGCACCATAATAAGACCAGAACACTAAGGGCTATTTTATTTACCTCAGGCTCCCTATGGGATGAAAATTAAACTTGAACTATAGACTATTATCCTTGCCACAGTCTTTTTTAACAATAAACTTTTAATTTTAGGATGACTTTAAATTTACAGAAAACTTGCAAAGATTATACAGAGTTTCTGTAAACTCGACACCTAGTTTTCCCTATTGTTAACCTCTTATGTAAGTATGGTATCTTTGTCACAGCTAATGAACCAATACCAACATGTGATTATGTATTTTCCTTCAGCTTTAAGGCATGATTGACAAAATTATACAGTGTAAATAGGATGTTTTATGTATATGTTATAAAATAATTAAATCAAGCTAATTAGCATATCTGTCACCTCATTTTTTGGGGGGGGGTGAGAACATTTAAGATCTACTCTCAGCAATTTTCAAGTATACAGTATTATTAACTATAGTCACCATTACTGCATAACAGATTCCTTGAACTCATTCATCCTAACTGAAACTTGTACTCTTTGATCAACATCTCCCCATTTCCCTCATCACTCCCCCAACTCCCTGCCTCTGGCAACCATTATTCTACTCTCTGCTTCTATGGTTCAATATTTTTACATTCCACATGTGAGATTCCTGCAGTATTTGCCTTTTTGTGTCTGGCTTATTTCACTTAATGTCCTCCAGATTCATCCATGTTGTCGAAAATGAGAGGATTTCCTTCTTTTTTAAGGCTGAATAGTCCTACATTATTTGCATATATGCACTGGATATCACTTATTTTTCTTTTTTTTTGAGACAGAGTCTCGTTCTGGAGTATAGTGGCACGATCCCAGCTCACTGCAACCTTCACCTCTCAGGTTGAAGTGATTCTCCTGTCTCTGCCTCTCAAGTAGCTGGGACTACAGGTGTACACTACCATACCCTGCTAATTTTTTGTATTTTTAGTAGAAATGGGGTTTCACCATGTTGGCCCGGCTAAATTGAACTCCTGGTCTCAAATGATTCACCTACCTTGGCCTCCCAAAGTGCTGAGATTACAGGCATAAGCCACTGTGCCTGGCCTAAATATCACATTTTCTTTATCCATTCATCCATTGATGGATACCAAGATTGATTCCACATCTTGGCTATTGTGAATAATGCTGCAATGAACATGGAAGTGCAGATACCTCTGTGACATACTGATTTCCTTTGGATATATATCCAGAAGTAGGACTGATGGGTCATATAGTTCTTTTCTATTTTTAATTTTTTTGATAAACCTCCATACTGTTTTTCATAATGGCTGTTCTACAATTTACATCCCCACTACCAGTGTACAAAGATTCCCTTTTCTCCACATACTAACCAATATTTGTTATCTTCTGTCTTTTTGAATAGCCATTCTAACAGGAGTGAGGTGGTATCTCACTGTGGTTTTAACTTGCATGTCCCTGATGATTAGTGATATTGAGTATCTTTTCATATACCTGTTGGCCATCTGTACATCTTCTTTGTCAATTCAGGTTCTTTCTCCTTTTTTAATTGGGTTATCTGTTTTGTTATGAAGTTGAGTTCCTTATATATTTTAGATATCAACCCCTTATCAGATATACGGTTTGCAAACATTTTCTCCCATACTGTTGATGGTCTTTTCACTCTGTTGACTATTTCCTTTGTTATACAGAAGCTGTTTAGTTTGATGCAACCCCATTTTTCTATTTTTTGGTTACCTGTGCTTTGGGGGTGATATCCAAAAAATCACTGCCCAGGCCAATGTCAGCAAGCTGTCTCTTTCCTCCCTTTCCATATTGCACTCTTCAGAAAGAAGTCACTAGGCACAGCTCAGATTTAAAAGATGGGCAGTGGGCTGCATGCGGTAGCTCACAATGTAATCCCAGCACTTTGGGAGGCTGAGGCAGGTGAATCGCTTGAGCCCAGGAGTTCAAGACCAGCCTAGGCAACACAGTGAAATCCCATCTCTATAAAAAAAATACAAAAAAAAAAAAATTACCTGGGCATGGTGGCACACACCTGTAGTTCCAGCTACTCAGAAGCTGAGGTGGGAAGACACCTTGAGCCCAAGAGACGGAGGCTGCAGTGAGCTAAGATTGTGCCACTGCACTCCAGCCTGGGTGACAGATGGAGATCCTGACCCCCCATCCCCACCAAAAAAAAAAAAAAAGGTTGCCAGTGATGTTCCATCTCCTTGAGAGAAGATTATCTGCATAAATCATTTGGAGTTGTTTTATATTAAAGATTTATCTATTCTCTCCCATTTGCTTATTTATCCAATCATTTATTTATACCAGTATGGCCTCATGGATATTTATGATTTTATATCACATATTATTTGTTTATATATTTATATGAGCCTTTAAATATATATATACACTGTATATTTTATTTACATCTATTTTATATATTGGATTACAATCTAATACTATGTTTTTTAGCTGCTCAAATTGTTCTAGGTTTGACCTTTGGGAGCTCTTTCAGTTGTCTCTTTGGTCCCTTTGACATACCCCATCATTGTGTGTGGGGAGGGAGACAGGGAGACAGGGAGAGAGGGG
>NW_012115821.1:8265223-8285103 GCF_000951035.1 Colobus angolensis palliatus
GAGTGCAGGGAGGGAGGCGGGGAGAGAGGGAGAGAGACACAGAGAGAGAGAGAGTGAGAGAGAGTCTGCGTGTGTTATTTTCTTACTTTCTGGAACTAGAAGATACTACAGACTCATATTGTTTATTCCCTGTCCCAGGCACAGAATCTCCTTTTAATGGAGAATGGTATTAGAAACCAAGATCTAGACACTGGGTCTTAATGTTTGACACTTTAAAATTTCTACATGAACTACTTCTATAGTAAATGAACAAAATTATCTCTTTAAGTATCTTCATTTTGTGGCATAAAATAATAAATCACAAAAAGGATGCTTGGTAATCAATCTTGGTAATCAGGCTACCATCTGGCTTTCAGGTTTGACAGGGTCAATAAATACCCTAATCAAGTTCCCCCAGGGGAAAAAAATATTTATTTTTTCTGTTGTTGGGGGAAACGAGAAGAAATCTAGAATTAAATGCTACTTGTTTGCTATTCTATGCAATAAGATATCCTCTTTTCTCCCCTTAATACTAAATGATATTTCCTTGGTGTCAACTCTTAATTACCTGAGCTACTGGAAAATAGAAATATCAATCAGATCTGGCTTTGAAATACACTAGTGATGACTTATGGCAGTTACACCTTCCTATTTATGTTTAAATAGCATAGTTACATAGGATTATTTAGGATAGTTACACCTACCCTATTTGCTTATCTTAATGTTACAACTAGGTTTTTGTTGTTGTTGTTTTAACTGGGAATAAATGAATCAGCTGAACACAAGCACAGCGCCTGGAGCTTCTTGGGCAGTAGGGGTACCTAGTGGGAAGTGAACATATTTCTAGACATAACTAAATTGCCCACACTGGATTTAATCCCATGCAACACACACTGGGCAATTCTTCACCTCAGCCTTCAACCATTAATCTGCAATATTAACAAATGGACTATGCTAATAAAATCTCTGGTGACCTCAGACTTTTTAAAAATAGATAACAGGCTGGGGCCAGGATCTAATACTGCTAATACTGCTTTTCTCTATCTTTTTTTCACTTGGACTGATTCAGATTTATATTCAATAAACATTTACTGAGCCTCTACTATGCACCAGGCAACATACCATGCACCAGGCAGCACACCATGCCTAGTGCTTCCAATTAATCCAATAATGAGAAATAATTAAGGGCCCTGTTTCCATTTTTCCCTTCCAGCAGAGCTGCTCAAGTTGATGGAAGGTAAGTCGAGCCTTTACACAATGCTGAAGGCTCAAAAAGTTTTGGAGAAACACATGGTTTAGTGTCTACGTCTATAGCTGTCTAATAACATCTTACAAAGAAAAGATCACAACCCTTATCCGTAAAATAAATACTGTGTAATCAAACCTACTTCTCAGGAAGAATGCATGGAAAACGCAGTCCTGGCACACACCACGGGCTCTTTAAGTACTGGCTCATGTTCATATTATGCATTTCATCTATGTGTTCATCCTAAACACACCTAGGAAACACCAAAACTGCCTCACTAAGGTGTTCACTGCCTTTCTTAATTGCCAGCTTTACTCTGTAAGATCCTAAAATCATGATCTTTAAAAATGTCAGTACCTATGTCCCAATCAACCTGTCTGATAAATAAACAACACATATTCATTTAAGAGTCATAGGCCAGAGGCCAAGTTCAGTGGCTCACACCTGTAATCCCAGCACTTTGAGAGGCTGAGGCAGGTGAATTACCTGAGGACAGGAGTTTGAGATCAGCCTGGTCAACATGGTGAAATCCGTCTCTACTAAAAATACAAAAAAATTAGCTGGGCAGGGTGGCGTGTGTCTGCATTCCCAACTACTTGGGAGATTGAGGCATGAGAATTGCCTGAACCTGTGAGGCAGAGGTTGCAGTGAGCCAAGATTGCACCACTGCACTCCAGCCTGGGCAACAGAAAAGACTCCGACTCCCCAAAAAAAGAGTCAAAGGCCAGAATGGATAGGTCATATTAAAAACAGTAACAGCTAATGTTGCCTAAAAGTTTATTTTATACCACGCACTGTGTAAATGTTGCACGACAAGCTGACAAGATAGGTATTTTAACTATTTCTAATTTCCAGATGAGAAACAGGCTAGAGAGGTGAAGTAACTTGTGTAAGGTTGCCATCCAGCTGGGCTAGGCAATCTGTCCCCAAAGGAAAACAATAATAGCAGCAGCAAAATTATACTGCTGCAACTAAACATAAAAATCCATTCCTCACCTCACAATGCTGGTTCCTTTTCAAACAATGTCACACTGGGTGCAGCAGAATGAAATAATTAAATGTGTTCTTTACTAGAGATGCAAACTGAGAGAAGGGCTTTGGATACTTCTGCCCCCAAGATGGACTCCAAATTGGGACTTCCTGCTTCCAAAATATTTTCAACAATAAATAAAATCCATCAAAGACTCCCCACAGTGTTTAGCAGAAAGTAACTCCCTGGCCCAGCCTGGCCCAGCAGCCTGTAAGTCCCTTTACTCTCTGGCCCAACCTTATAGTTCTTAGCCCTGTAGAATGTCGTGGCTCACGCCTGTAATCCCAACACTCTGGGAGGCCGAGGCGGGCAAATCACAAGGTCAGGAGTTCAAGACCAGCCCGACCAACATGGTGAAACCTCGTCCCTATTAAAAATACAAAAAATTAGTGGGGCATAGTGGCAGGCACCTATAATCCCAGCCTCTCGGGAGGCTGAGGCAGAATAATCACATGAACCCAGGAGGCAGAGCTCTCAGTGAGCTGAGACTGTGCCACTGCACTCCAGCCCAGGTGACAGAGCGAGACTCTGTCTCAAAAAAAAAACAAAAAAAGAGAACACTCCAACTACAATGAACAAGGCCAGTTTCCAGCACACTGAAAAGTTCCCTTAAGAGTATTTGCACTTCAGGCTGCCTCTAGACCCAACTAACTTCTTGAGAAATCAGTTTAGAGGTCACTTATCTCTTCAAATAGGCAGAGTTACTCCCATACTGATTCCCTAAAATGGTTTAAGAGATTCCCAACCTACTCCCTCCTCAACCTCAGCATTCTCAGCATTGGTACTACTCAATCACAAAAAGGCATGGCTAACAGCAATCCATTTTTTTAAATTAAATAGACCAGAGTTTAAATTCTGTTTTCTATTTTCAAACTATGTGACCTTAAGCAAATCTTTTCACTTCTCTGATGGGGTTTAACTGAAAAGATAATGCAAGTAAAGCACAGTCTGGCACACACTAAGTGCTCAATAAATGATAGTCATTATCATCATTATTCCCATTCTACAGATAACAAATTGAGACTCCAAGAAGCAAACCACTAAAGGTCACAGAACTGGTGAGTAGTAGGGGTTGGGTTGAAACCAGTTCTTTTTCCTTTGTTTGCAAGTCTCTATTGAGCGCCATGCTCTGCACTGAGGAGGCAGTTGTGAAACAGCAATGAACGCTATTCTTTTTTTTTTTTTATTTTTTATTTTATTTTTTATTTTTTTTTTGAGACGGGGTCTCGCTCTGCCGCCCGGGCTGGAGTGCAGTGGCCGGATCTCAGCTCACAGCAAGCTCCGCCTCCCGGGTTCCCGCCATTCTCCTGCCTCAGCCTCCGGAGTAGCTGGGACTACAGGCGCCCGCCACCTCGCCCGGCTAGTTTTTTGTATTTTTTTAGTAGAGACGGGATTTCACCGTGTTAGCCAGGATGGTCTCGATCTCCTGACCTCGTGATCCGCCCGTCTCGGCCTCCCAAAGTGCTGGGATTACAGGCTTGAGCCACCGCGCCCGGCCGAACGCTATTCTTATGTTGTTTACTTCTAGTAGCAAAGAAAGCCATAAAATCTTTACACAAATAAACTGAAAGAGTGCTTTGAATGAGAAGGGCAGGGTGTCTGAACACACAGGGTTTTAAAGCAAGTAACAAGGTCACTGACTTTTATCTAGAAGGTCAGGGAAGGCTTCTGTGAAGAGGCAGCATTTAAAGGAGGCAAAAAGGTGTTAGGGAGATGAGGGTGGCACCAAGCACCCCAGACAAATGAAATCTCAGTAGAAAAGGCACTGAGGAAGAACGGCAAGTTCAAGGAACTAAAAAGCCAGAGCATCTGGTGAGACAGAAGATGCAGGCAGGGCCAGATCAGAGGACCACTGAAAGATCTGTTCAAAGTTTTGGATATCTTGCTTCCTTTCGGCAATGGAAAGGCACCAAAAGACTGGCTGCCCTTGAGGAAACAGCAGTGAAAGGCTCACTCTGACACCAACTCCTTGCGTCAGGGCTATTTGGCACTTTTTTCATTTGTACTTCTAGGACACGGCAACTATAGCCTTTTAATACTTGTGACCAGTCTGAAAGAATCTCCGATAAAGACAGACTATGTCACTTTTCCCTCTTTTTTAATCCCACAGCTGATGCTTTTATTAAAGCACCGATTATTATAGGTAGGTTTGGTCACTATTTGGTCATAAATTTCTGGAGAACAGAGTAAATATTCATCTTCCCATGTCTCAAACCTCAAAACTCAATAAAGTTATGGACTAAAACAGACTCTATTTTGATAAGCTAAAAATCTGTTCTTTTTTTCTTTTTTGAGACAGAGTCACACTCTGTTCCCCAGGGTAGAGTGCAGTAGCGTGATCTCGGCTCACTGCAACCTTTGCTTCCCAGGTTCAAGCGATTCTCTTGCCTCAGCCTCCTGAGTAGCAGGGATTACAGGCACGTGCCACCATGCCCAGTTAATTTTTTGTATTTTTTTTTTTAGTAGAGATGGGGTTTCACCATGTTAGCCAGGACGGTCTCGATCTCCTGACCTCATGATCCACCCACCTCAGCCTCCCAAAGTGCTGGGATTACAGGCATGAGCCACTGCGCCCAGCCACATCTGTTCTTGTATTTCTAGATTGGTGGGATAAGAATCTTTTTGCTAATTCATTCTGCCTTATAAAGATCACCTGAGGTCAGGAGTTGGGGACCAGCCTGGCCAACATAGTGAAACCCCATCTCTACTAAAAATACAAAAATTAGCTGGGTATGGTGGCACATGCCTGTAATCCCAGCTACTCAAGAGGCTAGGCAGGGGAACTGCTTGAACCCAGGAGGCCACTGTACTTCAGCCTGGGTGACAGAGCCAGACTCTATCTTAAAAAAAAAAACTAAAGGGATAACGCATAAGGACTTAAGTTGCACTTTCCTTTTGCACCTTAACCTTAATAATAAAAAACACATTTCAGCAATGTGTCATTAAAAGTACAAGTTTTATATTTTAAGATAAATCACTTGTATAGTTCATATGCGTATTTTTTAAATGTTAGTTTAATTTTAGCCAAGAACAAAATGCCCCAACAGAAGGTCTTTCAGTGATTTTCCAATTCTTCTGAGAACTGTTCAGATTCTCTCTCTGAATATTTAATTACTCTGATAAGAGTAGGGTAACTCTTTGGGCTATTTATATTAAAAGATAGAACTGAGTCATAATCAATAGTTCACATGCTTTAAGATTTATTTTGGGATTTCAGGAGATGAGGATGATGAGATAAAACTATGAAAGTGAGATTAAGAATATGCTATAGGGTATGGTAATAATTTTGTCTGATCCACTTTCCACCATCCTGGGCCCTGCTGAGTCCCAAGAGGCTGACCTCTATGGGCAGCATCATAGACTCACCTGCTGGCCAGCTTCGAGGTAAGTCTGGCCAACAAGAGGCACTGGAAAAAGATCAAAGAGCAAAGAAAAAAGTCAGAGAGGAGAATATTCCCTCCTTGTTCCCTCCCTGTTCTGGGCTCCCTTTCTGGCAGTGGCTGAATCCCTCCAGTACTATAGCTGCTGTTTAACAGCCCATCCACTATGGCTCCAGCTCTCACTAGACTCTAGTAACACTATTTCTTCTCTTTGCTCCCTCAGACCTAGGAGTGACAACAGCCTGTCATTGCTATTAGTTTCTAGGTGACAGAAACCCATGTCATCCTGAACTCTGCCCATCCTTCTGAAGATAATTCTTTCACTTAAAGTCTCTTAAACCATCTGAGTTGGATTCTGTTTCCTGCCAGATCTAAGAATGCAAACCATAGACCTGTAAAATCAGCAATCTCTCTTTTGCATGTGAGCAGTTATCACAATGGTTATTGATCTTGCAAATTAATTCCTTCACACAAAGCACTGCATGGGAGCAGAAATGACACCTTTTAAACTAGTCAGTGCAGGAGAATACAGAGAGTGCTCCTGAAAGACAGCTAGCAGAATGGAGGGGCCAACGCTTACAATTCTCTAGATAGGAGTCTGTTACTTGTCAAGAATAAAATGTTTACAAAGAGATGCCACTGCCTCCTACTTCTCCTGGGTTTCCTCTGGCTGATGGCAAGGAATCAAAGTCAGCTTTGTATTTTCACACTGAATACCAAGAAGTTGTATCACTGCCTGGGGAAGCTGCCCTGTGTGTCACTTCACTTTGCTAGTTTTTCAGACCCAGGACCTGCTTACCACTAGCCCAGGCAGACAGGAAGAGAACCAACCATCTCCTATTACTAGCCACCTGCCTGCCATCCTTCCTTCTTTCTCTTTCATCCTGGGATAAATCCTTCTTCTGCATTAATGCAAAAGATGAACAGGATGAGAGAATTCTGCTGTGCTCAGCCTTGCCTGTCTCTTTAACAGTTCTGACCAGATTAGCACTTTTCTTTTTCCACAGGAGAGGACTGGCATATGCTTATACTATAATCTGCTTTGAGCTCCTTCTCTGGATTTTTCTCTTACCAAGGCGACCGGATTTGAGGTTAGATGTTAATTGAAATCACCTGGGAGTCTGTAAATACTCTACCTTGCTGTTACTTGGTGCAAGTAATCTGAAGGATACTATATTTGTGAATATCCAGGCATTCTTTTGAATAAGAGCGGATTTAAAGAATTTTTCCAGGGGGTTGATAAGAACTTATGGCTCATATCAATAAGTCACTCCAATAAGGACCCCAAACCTCTCCCTCTGCAACTAGCAGGAATTTGGAGCTGACAAGAAACAGTTGCTAAGATAAAGACACAGACAGATATAGACAGTTGTCTAAGAAAAGATGCTCTGCTGCAAATCAGCCCAAGCTGGCCAAAGGGCCAGGCAGCTCTCATCAGCCTGAAGGCAACACCTAGCAGGCAGTCTGACAAGCAGTAGGATTAACAAAATTTGGCTCACACTATGTACCCATTTCTACCACTCTTCTACCCTTACTTCTAAGCATACCATTTCAAAGTGTATTTTATTGGAGAACTCTATAAGCAGCCGGGGGGATATACATCAAATATTAAAAGTGATATCTCTAGGTAGTAGAAGTATGAGTAACTTATTTCCTTCTATCTGTGGAATTTTCTGAGTTTTCTACAAACACTTATGATTTCTGTAATTATGAAAAAAATTTTAAACAAAAACCTCTGTAAGCATTTAGGAATTTCAGTTTTTCTGTAAGACCCAAATTTATGTAATTCTTGCAACTTAAAATCTAAATTACCTTCCTTAGTTTCGAGATTTAAGAGTTTTCAATAGTACAATCATTCTATGGACTTTGTTTTTAAATTAAAAAACCATTCAAAATGTGCAAAACAAGAATGCTAAATTGAATTTAAGGTGTAAATTTTTTCCGGTATATGTCACAATCTTAACTGAGACAATTTAGATGCTTCAAGGTCAAAGTTCACTATTTTAATATTCTGAAGTACTCTTACTACAAATGAAAATACAACTATTTCTCTCTGTAAGAACACCATGCAGATGATATCATATGCAGTTATATGGCTAAGAGACAGATAAAACAGACTAGTGTTTCCTCCACTGCAAATGCTAGCCAATAAAAACTTTCCAGTCTACAGCTGATTAATACTTGACACCAGATCTACGGAAAAGAAACCTACTCATTGCTGGCCATTAGCTAAAAGAACAGACACACCAAGAAACCTGTCTACTATTAGATCAGGACCGCTGTTTATTACGACAACTGATTTTTCAGTTTAGTGCCATTTATAGTACAGAAAAATCTTTTCTAGGAACTAGCTTTCCTCATAATCTATAATAGCTGAACATGTGTTATTCACTATCTTGTAGTGTTGAAATATATTAACAGGGAATCTTGGAAACCATAAACATCTTTACTAGCTTCAGGAAGCTAGTAAATTTGAACAAACGATTCCTTTAAACTGTCTTAATGTAATGGCAAATGGTCTCTTTTCTAACTTCGATCTGCAAATGATTTATAGTTATAACTACCACAATAATAATAATCAACAGGGTAGGGAATGGAGGACACAGAGAATGAAGCCTTAAATATCTCCTCTTAGAGCAGCCAGAACACTAAAAATGCCTTTGTGTTCAGTATGCTAAAACTTAAAAATGCCAGTGAAAAAAGTATAAGGAAATGAAAAATATTTATTTTTCAATGTAGAACTTTACTCGCATTCTTTTTAGAATTAAGTTGAAGGATTCCAAAGGCTCACAGTATCTACAAAAACCGTAAGACAAAAACCAAACAAAAAAATGCAAGAGGAAAAAATAGTTTTTTGACTAGCACTTATCAAAACATGGTTAGAAGCTGTAGAAATCAGTGCCTGAAACAAATTAGAAAAAGACAACTTTAAAACAAGTGTTAAATGTCAGAACAAGGTTCCAAAAGCTACAGAAGTCTTGGGATGTGTCTATTTACAAAATGGTCTGGCCAAACAAGAACCACCATATTACCACTACAGACAAGTTTATGATCCAGACTACAATGAAACTTTAAAAGTAATGGGTGGAAAGAGCCTAACATATAACCCTGCTATTAACAGAAAACTATATGGAGACCTTAATTAAACAAAAGTGTCAAGTGCTTCTCTCAAAACCTCTTGTAGTGATAGACTCGTCAGCAGAAAACAGACAGGACCATTTAAAAGAAGAGTCCAGGGGCTGAGAGGACAAGTGACTACATCACAAGGTGGTAATTACATTGTAAAGAAGTAAAAAAGGCCAGATCCAAGGGCTCCAAGAGGTACTTCAAACCCAGCTAATGGTGGCAAGAAGAGATGGGGTAAATCAGTTCCTTAACTGGCTATCTGTGGGGAAATAAAAAGATGCTGTGCCTCCAAGGCAAGAATAAACAGCAGCAGCTACTAATTACCAAAGTGACTACTAGACACCACCATTACACATTGTCATGGTCGGAATGTTTATGTCCCCCCAAATTCACATGTTGAAATCCTAGGCTGGGCACAGTGGCCCACACCTGTAATCCCAGCACTTTGGGAGGCAGAGGCAGGAGGATTACTTGAGCTCAGGAGTTCAAGACCAGCCTGGGCAACACAGCAAGATCCTGTCTATTCAGAAAACACAAAAAATTAGCTGAGTGTGATGGCATGCACCTGCAGTCCCAGCTACTCGGGAGGCTGAGGTGGGAGAATCACTTACCACTCAGGAGTTTAAGACCAGCCTGGACAACATGGCAAAACCCCATCTCTACAAAAAATAAAAATAAAATAAATAAAATAAAATCCTAACCCTCCAGGTGATGGTAATAGGATGTGGGACCTTTTCGGGGGTGATTAGGTCATGAGGGCAGAACCTTCATGAATAAGATTAGTGCCATTACAAAAGAGTCCCAGGAGCTTGTTTGACCCTTCCACCATGTGACACCAGCTATGAAACAGGAAACAAGCCCTCATCAGACACAGAATCTGCTGGTGCCCTGATCATGGACTTCTTAGCCTTCAGAACTGTAAGAAACAAAGGTACGTTGTTTACAAACTACCCAGTTTATGGTATTTTGTTAGAGTAGCCTGAACAGACTAAGACACACACCAATATCACTACAATAAGGGAACATTACTCAAATGAGGCCAAACATTAGTTTACCCATCTCCAGTTCAGCCTGGAAACTTCAGAATCCAGAAAAGAGGCTTCTGCAGTTAGTAAACCACTGTTCTAGAACCACCCTAAATGGGCAATCAGAACACCTAGGTTCTGCAATAGTCCTAGGCTGGAGAGGAAATCACCCTTTCTAAACCTTATCCTCAGCTGAAAAATAGAGAAAATATTTTCTCTTCCCTGACTTCAAAGGATTGGAATATACAATGAAACAGGAGGACATAATGAAAATGCTCTGCATAAAATCACACTATATATGTACAGCATTTTATCATTTGAAGTGTGGTTTAACTCATACTTACAAAGGCCAAATAAATGTAGGTTGCCCCTTCAGCCTATAAGCTATAAAATCTAACATGCTTATTTTAAAGTATTAGCAAAGTTACAGTGAAAGCACTTAGACACAAGAAGACAGAAAAATAAATGCAGAGAAATTTGAGAAAATTTAGCGCAGAGACCACAAACTTTATTTATCTCACTGGGTTCTAAGAGGATCACTATACACTGGATAAAAATGTTTATAGTGACTCTGTTACCAACAAATGGTTAGAGTCTATATGCTTTTCTTTAAAAATCAGGAAAATGTATATTTCAGGAAAGACTATCATGTAAAAAACATAAGTAGTACTGCACTTACAGTGGTAAGTACCAGTAAGGTTAAATGGAAATAGACGGTGTAGAGCCACAAGAATGCTTTTAAAGATGGGGGTTTAAGAATCCTTGGGGCCAGGTGTGGTGGCTCATGCCTATAATCCTAGCACTTTGGGAGGCCAAGGTGGGAGGATGGCTTGAGCCCAGAAATTGGAGACCAGTCTGGATAACAGAGTCTCTACAAAAAAGAAAAAAAAATTTAATTAGCCAGGTATGGTGGCACACACCTGTATCCCCTACTTCTTAAGAAGCTGCAGTGGGAGGACTGCTTGAAGCCAGGAGGTCAAGGCTGCAGTAAGCCATGACTGTGCCACTGCGCTCCAGCCTAGGTGACAGACAGCTTGCTTCAAAAAGAAAACAAAACCCTTGGATGTAGGGTTGGGAAGGAGAGGGGTGAACCAGGGATCATTATGGTGTCGCTTATATGTGATACAATGTCTAAACCAAGTCCACTCATAATGAGTGGCCCACAGATGTTCAGATAGTAAATAACTGTTGGTTTTACCTGCCCTCCATCAATTCCCACTGCTGGGGAATGACAGCTCCCCTAAAGGGTACTGTATGAGTGAGGCAATAACCAAGGCACCTGCTAGGACCCAGTCTGGGCACGAAAGATACACTCTCAATAGAAAGTGGGATTAAAAACTGCTGGAGAGGTTAGCTCTCCTGTATCCTGAGAAGACTGTCTACTAAGTCCTGCTACCTGGATCCCTGAAGCTGCTCTAGATCTGGTTCATTCTGAAGCCTGATTCTTTGGCATTATTGTCACTACATCCCTCCAGCAACCTCTTTTTTTTTTTGTTTAGTCAGATTTAGTTCCTACTGCTTACAACCAAAGATCTCTGGCTGATTAGCTGTTATACTGTGTCTAGTAGAACTGCATTTTCTTAAAAACTGGGGGGACAAAATTTAATTTGATTGGCAATTAAACCATTAATTTTACATTGAAAAGGGATACATTATAAAGTAGGATACAAAATTCATATAAAATTTTAAGATAATGGATTTTGAGATTTTAAAAAACATGCTTCCTCCCACTTCCCACCCTTCCTCTCTCCCTCCCCCATGCAAGTTCTTTAGTGATGGGATTAAGAAACATTGGTATAGAGATAAATTTTCCTTAACTTTTAAGATCTGTCCCTAACTAGATAAAAGCTCTAGGGCAGGTTACTTAACCTTTCTAAGGCTCACTTTTCATACCTTTAAAATGGGATAATACTACCTACATGTAGAGCTGTTATCCCAAGAGTTAACACAGGAAACCATTTAGCACTGTTACTCAGAGTAGTTTTATCAGCCATGGCAAACAAACATGGTTAATATAATAGAAGCAAGTTGGCACATAGGTTGATGGCTGCAACAATTCCCTGTAGGCTATCCTGTGCAATATGATTTGGCAGCATTTGCCATCAAGAGGGGGTATCTTTGTCCAACCCCTTGAATTTGAGTTGGCCTTGTGACTTGCTTTGACTAGCAGAATATGGCAGAGTGGTACTTTGTGACTCCTAAGCTTAAGCCTCCAGAACCTTCCAGTTCTCATCCTCTTGAAACAAAGTGCCTCCACCTGAGGAAATCTGGTCTAGGCTGCTAGAAGATGAGATTATGTGGAGCTCAGAGAGATATCCCAGCTTGACTAACTAGTTCTGACTCAAGACTTAAGAGGACTGCAGCCACATTAGTGACCTCAGGCCAGGCACTACCAATGGAAGAATTGCTCTGCCCTAATTATGAGAAAAAAAAAATGGTATGTGTTTTAAGCCACAAAGTTTTGGAATGGGTAGTTAACAACAGATAACTGACAGACATGCTTCATGAATTATCATAATATTTCTATATTTTATAGTCTATTCACTTCCTAAATTTTCCTATAACAAACTCTAAGGCCCAAAGTCCACAAAAAGTCACTATGTCACAGCCAGATGTGGTTACGTTTCTCATTCTTCAAGGCTAGATCAACGTTTCTAATTTCATGTAAAAATGAACTGTATCTCTACCAGAATGAGGGGTATAGGACATAGAACATACTCCAAAGCCAAAATAACTGAAGTGAAAATTTGCTAAAATTATCATAGTTAAACCACAAAGATGCAGGTGCAAATAAAGTTGAGTTGCATTTGAAGGTAACTGGCTAAGGAAAAAAAGGAACAATTTAATTGATAATTTAATTAAAGCACTAAATTATGAACGGTTTTGATTTTTAATTTTTTAAAAACAGATTATTATAATCTGTTTAACAATCAAAATTATAGTTTTAGATTATAATTTAATAATTAAAACAGATTCTCCCCTGTAACAATTCTTGCTCCTGGCATTTTCTTCCATATACTTCAAAGATGACCAAAATCCTATTCTAAAAGTTCCATCTTATACATAGTCTCATTATATACCCTTTTTTCCTATGAATAAATATTGACTGCATCATGCTTTTTAAAGATTGCAGCATATTCCACTACATGGATAGACTCTAATTCACTTAATTAATCCCTCATCAATAGGTATTTAGATCACTTTCTATGTTTTGTTATTATTAAAGGAGAGGTGAGCAGTCTGGAACATACATCTGTGCATACTTCACCAACTGTTTCTTTAAATTTCTAGATGTGAATTTATCTTTTTTTCTTTTTTTGTAATGACTTTGGGTTCATATTGCTCAAACTGTCATCCAAAAGATATGTACCAAATTTACTTTTTTTTAACAAGAAGGAAATCCTCAAATGCTAAAAGAACACATTTTACATCTCTAATATCTATATATAAAATGGCAATTTTTAAAATTGCATTTTATCTCTATCTAAAATACTGACTCATGCCTCATACTGTATTTACTGTACATTTGGTGGGGGAAAAATCCTACAATACCCAAATAATTTCTAGTGGTTTTATTTTCAGCACAATGTTGTTTTGAAAAGGTAAACTCCAAAAAGAGTGTACTTGCTGCAAAATAAGCAAATCAGTAGAGAATGTTGAAAAGCAGGAAAGGAAGCAAAAAATAAACTAATCAGTCAGAGCAGTTACCAGGTCATCAAATCTGCATCCTTACACAATGGCCAGGAGAGAAAGGTAGAGAGAGTGAAAAGGTGAAACTAAAAGCAGCAGGCCTCAGAGCTTCAGTGATGGCAGGATGAAATTACACACAGACGTATATATCTACATGCTCTGTACACGCCAATCCTGGAGCTAATCTCCAGGGGTTAGAACACAAGAGGAATCTTTGTGTGCTTTATAGAACCAAACATCATGCAGAAAGGGAATGGCAAACACTAGGATACACATTTCCTTTAGGGTAAGAAGGTCTAGTTAGCAGCTTGAGGGGCCAGTATCAATTACTTCCCTTCCAGGGCAAAGAAGGATTAACAGGAACATTAAGCAAAAGACAGCTCCAAAAGCACCGATTGCCTTCAAAAACCATCACATCTGAGAGGGTCCAATCATCAAGCTCTATTAAAAAATGGGCAAGGTGAGAACACCTAACAATAAATAAAATTAACTGGTGACAGAATCATGCATGTGCTAAGAAGTAAAGGCCATACAATATGACTAATAACAACTTATTGACTAAAGTTTCATCCTATCCAAAGAGATGAGGGCATTAGATCAAACTGCCATACCAAAAGCAGAGTATGCTAAATAAAACAGCAGTGTGTGAGCACACACACACATATGTGTGTGTGCGTGTTGGGGGTGGTTGCTTGGCAAAGCCACAAATCTATCCATCTAATATTCTAGGCAAGGATTCTGCAAATTATGGCCCACGGACCAAATCTAGCTACGATTTTTATACAACAGGAGCTAAGAATGACTTTTGCATTTTTAAATGGTTGAAAAAAATAAAATATGATGTGACATATAAAAATTGTAAGAAATGCAAATATCAGTGTCCATAAACATTTCTTGGAACACAGTCACCCATTTATTTATATCTATGACCATTTTCCTGCTATCATGGCAGAGCTGAGTAGGTGTAGAAACCTGGATGGCTGGCAAAGTAAAAAATATTTACTATATGGTCCTTTACAGAAAATGTGCTGACCTCTGTTCCAGGCTATAAAATCACATAGTTTTTTAAAGGATCACAGCTCTAAACCTGTGCAGGCTTGTTGGTTTGGCCCCTGACATATCCAAGATTTTGATATAACCTGCCAGGCCAATAGAGAATGCAACCCCATTAGCTAAGAACAACAGAGAAGTCCAATAGGTTGTCAAGATGTTGGGATACCTGCCTACGATAACAAGAAAATGTAAAAGGTTTTTCTGAGTTGAAAGTAAGATGGTTCCAGAAGGTTTAAGTGGGAACAAGGATGAATAAAGGTATTCTCTTTAAAAGGATGTGTAATATCTCTAGCCGGATGCGGTACTTCACGGCTGTAATGCCAGCACTTTGGGAGGCCGAGGCAGGTGGATCACCTGAGGTCAGGAGCTCGAGATCAGCCTGGCCAGCATGGCGAAACCCCATCTCTACTAAAAATACAAAAATGAGCTGAGCATAGTGGCACATGCCTATAATCCCAGCTACTCGGGAGGCTGACGCACAAGAATAGCTTGAACCCTGGGAGGCGGAGGTTGCAGTGAGCCAAGATCATGCCACTGCACTCCAGCCTTGGCAACAATGAACCTCCGTCTCAAAAAAAAAAAAAAAAAAAGATGCATGATATCTCCTTCTAAAGATGAGAATGTAACTATCTTCAAAATGGCTACCACTTTCTGAGTACTTACTAGGGGCCTAGGACTAAGCAAATTTTTTTGCATTATCCCATTTAATGGTCATCTCCTCTAGACTCAGAGAAGTAGACTGGACCAAGTTAAACACAACCAGAGAGCTCAGGAAATGAGAATCAAGGCCATATTCAAAGTCTAAAGCCTGTGATCATAACCATTTCCCAACGTAAGGGAAGAAGGCATAAATGATCGCCACAAATAAATGACAGGAAAGGGAAAAACTATAGAAATAGTAGAAGCAAGTTTCTTTTTATGGCCATAAGCATTATACAGTATTTTATTTATATATCTCACACTTTCTTTTGACTCATAATGCCCTCTCTTACTTCAGCATTTAAAGTAAAATATGATTCAGTCCTGCCAGACCCTTTCCTATTGAGAAAAATCAACACATGTACCCAACTGTGAAGGCATTTTAAAGATGGCAGAATTAGACAACTAAAGCGATAAATGTAACTTCTACCCATGAACTCTTTGGGTTAAATGCCAGCAGAATTAGAAAACTAAAGAACTAAAGCGATAAATGTAACTTCCACCCACGAACTCCTTGGGTTACCTGTGAAGGTCTCAAAACGAAAGGGGTGGTGAAGCACTTTTAAGAGTGATGGCCTATAAAGCACATGTGCAGTATTTTAATTTTTTAATTCAGATTATAAGTGAAGAGAAAATGTTAAATGGAATCTTGCCCACAGAGAGAAATACAATGCTGGTGGGTGGCTACTGTTTCTTCCTGCCAAGCAGCATCCATGTCCTCCACTCTGCCAAATAAACCATCATTTGCCACTTTCCTCTAAGTATCTACATTTGGGGACCACTCAATCCTAACTCATTTTTGAAAATCTTTTTCTTAAAAAAAAAGTTTTAAGTGTTAATATCTTCATAACACCAATTTGGAAATAATATACTTGTTATCCTATACCATTAATATACATGTTTCCTCAGATGTTTATTACTGGTTCCCCAAATCTGGCTTATAAGTCCTTCTTGTGGGCCAAAGAGGAGCTAAGATTTTTATACAGCAAACTTCTAGCCAGCCTTGCGACAACTGTACTAGTTAGCCATATCCAGATGAGTAACTGAAGAGTTAAGCAGGGTAAGTAACTAGAGTGAATAAAGGAAACCAAATTTGAATTTTAAGTCTATTTTGACTCAAACTGTGTTTTCCCAATCATGTTCTACTGTCCTGCCAAGGCACAAACACATTTTCTTAGAATGATTCTCTTGGAGTCAAATTTCAAATTTTCTGGAGAGAAGAGAATGGAGCTGAAAGACCCATTTACTACAAGGGCTGGTGTAAAGATCAAATCTTTGCTTATCTACCATCGAACTATCTGGTCTGAATTTTTGGATATAATTTTTTAAAACCACAGCCACAGTGCATGCAGGACTAGCATGTCAGACCAGGTTGGCTTATCAACTGATAGGCAGTGCTTTGCTGTGGGAATAAAATGGAAGTGCTTTTATACCTCTAAGTCTGAAGACAACTTTATTTATTTATTTATTTATTTCAGTGTCTTACTCTGTCGCCCAGGCTAGAGTGTAGTGGCGTGATCTCAGCTCACTGAAACCTCGGCCTCCTGGGTTCAAGTGATTCTCCTTCCTCAGCCTCCTGAGTAGCTGTGATTACAGGCACATGCCACCACGCCCGGATAATTTTTTTTGTATTTTTGGTAGAGATGGGGTTTCACCATGTTGGCCAGGCTGCTCTTGAATTCCTGATCTCAAATGATCCACCCGCCTCGGCCCCTCAAACTGCTGGGATTACAGGTGTAAGGCACTGTGCCCAGCCTGAAGATAACTTTAAAAGGCAAGTAATGAGCACATAGATCTACTTTTCAAAAATGTTGTTTTCTCTTTAAAATGGTCATTCTGTGATGGCTCATGCCTGCTGTAATCCCAGCACTTTGGGAGGCTGTGGCAGGAGGATCACTTGAGGTCAAGGATGCAGTGAGCCGTGTTCATGTAATTGTACTCTAGACTGGGCAACAAAGTGAGACCCTGTTTCAAAGGAAAAAGGAAAAAAGAAAAAAGAAAAGATTTCTAACTTCCATTTTATTCAATAAAAAGATGTGTCTCTAATTTTTTTTTAAGTCCTAGATCTCTTTTCTAAAACAACTACAGACCCTCTTCCAGAAAAATACACATATACAAAAAGTTTTGGTCACAACTACAGGGAGTTCAGGAATCCCCTGAAACTGACCCTTGGAGGGTCACAGATCCCCAGGATAACCCTTGTTCTAAAAGCATATTACAAAAATCCTTACATTATTTCACGGGCCCAGAATAAAGACCATATAGCTCTCTCATCATTTTTTATATTTTCAGAAAGTAAATATCAAATAAACACACACATTTTTCTTAACTAGTCTTTCATATTCTAAAAAAAAAAACAGAAATCTTATGACTCGAATAAATGAATAAATATAAGGTCATACAAGTTCAAAGTCTGAATCAGTTTTCTTAAAATCTGCTACTTCCATTTCTGTGTTTCTGCCCATAAAGATCTTCCTTGAAAAGAAGAAACATTAGAAGGGTAAGGGCTTGAGTCTTTGCTACTTTAACATTCATCAACAGGTTAATATGTAAAAAGAAGATCACTCCTAATGTTTACTAAAAGATGTTCTCTCCTACACACGAGATATACAATATGATGAAAAGACAATTCTTAAATGTTCAACGACTAGATCTGTGTGAATGCAATTGCAAGTAAAATCATGTAGCTGACAAAGCAGATTTTAAGAGTTCATAAAGGCTCAAATTATGTGTTTCTCACCACTTGAGTCAAGCACTTTCAGGCTGGACACAATGGCTCAAACCTGTAATCCCAGCCCTTTGGGAGGCTGAGGCGGGAGGATCTCTTGAGCCCAGGAGTTCCAGACCAGCCTGGGCAACATAGTGAGATCATGTCTCTACAAAAATAAAAATGAAAAACTTAGCCAGGCATCATGGAACATGCCTGTAGCCCCAACTAGTTGGTAGCTGACGTGGGAGGATCGCTTGAGCCCGGGAGTTCCCGGCCGCAGTGAGCCCTGATGATCGTGCCACTGCACTGCAACCTAGGCAACACAGGAAGCCTGTCTCAAAAAAATAAAATAAAATAACTTTCAGGAATGTTTATTTTCAGGTACAGCTCACTTTAAAGTCTTTCAAATTCCTCTTGGTCTTACTACTCTAGAAAATTTCTAGCATCATCTAACAAAATTATAAGTTATCAAATGAACATATAAAAATGTTTGAACAGTATTCCATCTATGAATAACTGACAGAATATCTCATGAAAATTTAAGTTACAGGGGACTGTGATACTTTCCCATGAAAATATTAAAGATTATTTTAAATAGCTAGATACTATTTAAAATCAGTATATAAGAAATGTTTCAAAATCAGTATAAGATTAAGAAACACTTAAAAAAGAACATTTCAGCACATAACGATTACTTTCTAAATAACTATCCCCACCAAAATGCAACTTGGTATTGTGAACCCCAATCAATTAACAATTTCAGTTTACAATTTGTAGTACTTAAGATTTAAAACAGTTCTTCACTTAGAGCGCCCTGTCTCCTAAAACAAAGGAGATGAACAGGCTCTGATGCCCACCTACAGTCAGCGTTTAGGTCAGTGTTTTTTCAAAGTCAGGGAAACTTCACACCCTAGGGGAGGGCAAGTTACATCTCAGAATCTTCACATAAAGTAATTTTTGTCTTTGTGACAAAAGTTAAATTCTTGAGCGCTAATTCTTGAGAGCACTGTAATGGTATTATTGAAGTCACTGGTCTCACATAATATGACTAAAATTGTACATATTTCTTGCTAGAGGTTAAACACACTTCACTTTAATACATTTGCATCTGCAACTTCTCTTTGAAAGAACTGGGGGGAAAACAGGGATAATGTACCTAAATTTAGTAAGGAAAGTGAAACAACCAAATTTATCCCACATAACTTCTTCATCCCGGATATGAAGATGCAAGATCTACTTGGGGGACAGGAAAATTGGAAAACAACGATATGACTGAATAAAATAACAAACCTGTGTCAACTGAAACATGATCCTGGTGCTAATCGTATCTATCCCACTGGAGGTCAAATCAGCTGTATTGGTGCCTGTTTCCTCATCCACCTCTCACCACCTAAACGTGCCATTTACGAGAGAGCTATCGAAGTTGAATCAAAGTGATTTTGAAAAGAAAAGCCAATATAATTTGCAGTGTGCTCCAGACGACTACACACAAGGCAACGTTTCTCATTGAGCACCCCCGCCCCCACTTTCAACTTCCCCTTAAGATAGGGACAGTCACATAGACATTTTTTGAAAATCAAAGAGAAAAATAAATAAAAGCACCCCATCATGATCACCGACGAGATCCCGACTCTGTGGTGGAATTGGGTGCCGGGTGAGGACGATGGGCACACGCTCCTGGTCGCTCCGCGAACTCCTCCGGGAGGTCGCCAAGTTTCTCTTTCACCCTTTTTCCCGCACCCGCCGAGCCCAGGAAGGAAAGGGCGGCCGCAGGGGCCGGAACCGCGCGACCTGGAACCCGGGGCCTTTTTTGATTGCCGGCCGCGCCCCGCTCAAGTGTCGGCGTTCGAGACCCGCCCCAGCGCGAGTGGGCGCCAACTTCGCGGGGACCCCCAGCGACGCGCCCCCTTGGTACCCCTAGTCCCGCCTCTCCCGGGCTCAG
>NW_012115821.1:8285684-8327354 GCF_000951035.1 Colobus angolensis palliatus
CCCTTGGCCTCCCAGCCCGCTTCCGGGAACCTCTCGGCCTCCCCCGGCCGCTTCGCCCGAGCGCTTCGGCCTTCCAGACTTCTCCCCGAAGCCTCGGGCCTCCCCAGCTGCTTCCCTGAGTCGTTCCTCTCGCCAGAGGCCGAGCGCCCCTTGGAGCCCCTCGGCCTCCCCCGCCTGCTCTCCCGAAGGCAGCGCAGGGCTGTAGGGTGTGCCGGGAGCGTGGTCGGTGGGCTGGGAACACACGTGGGTGGCCGAGACGGCTAGAAGCGGTGCAAGGGCGGGTGGGACCCGAGGGAGTCCGGGTTTGTTTAGGGGCGCGGTGAGGGCCCAGAAGCCGCGAATGGTGGGCGGTGGTGCCGGGCTTGGGGCTGGGGGCCTGGAAGGTTTGTGGAGGACTAGGAGGGAGTGGGAGCTCCAGGGATGGGGCGGGAGTTTCGGGACTCGTCTACAAGGGGTGTCAGGATACGGAGCGTGACACCTGGAGGGGTCCTGGGGCATACTGGGAAGAACTCACAGACAATGGAGTCGATGGCAATGAGGCCTTGAACTGCGAGTGGATTGTGGGTGAGAAGAAGGAGCAGGGAATTATTTATAAAAGGAATACAGAGGGATGAGGTATCCGGAAGGTAATCAGGAAGCGTACCTGGGAGATTTACGAGGGTAAGGAAGAGCCAGTATAGTGATGAGAAACCATCTAGGGTAGATGAGGAGGATAGAAGATGTGTATGTGTGTGTCGGGGAGGGTATTTGTCAGCTGGAATGGATTTAGAGGAGCAAAGACTGGATTTGTGGACTGTCTAGGAGATGGTCTATGGAGTGAGAGCAGAAATAAGGTGACACTTTGGGGAAAGGGGAAGGGGCATGATT
This sequence comes from Colobus angolensis palliatus, assembly GCF_000951035.1. NCBI lineage: Eukaryota > Metazoa > Chordata > Mammalia > Primates > Cercopithecidae > Colobus > Colobus angolensis. Next base: position 8,286,552 of record NW_012115821.1, read on the forward strand.
GGCAACTGGAGGGAGAACCTACAAGTTATCTGATTAGGGAGGAAGGAGGTCCTTTGATATCTGGGAAGGGGAGATCTAGGGCTCTTGGGTGTTTTCCAGGAGAGGGTGACCAGTAACTAAATGCCTGTGGAGAGGCCACTTCTGAAGAGTTGAAGACCACCAGGGTCTCCACATTAAAGGGCCTGGCCATGGGAAGAACAGTGATAGGCCCAAATTTGCAGACTGATAAAGAGTAGTGGAGGTCGAAGACTTCTAAAGACCCAGGAACTTCATGTGGAATTTCAGCTTTGCTTCATTCCAGTTTCATTTATTTAGTGGACATTTATCCTTCCTGGACTAGGCTTTGGGATTACAACCCAGAACCAACAAGCAAGAACTTTTCCCTCTCCAAAATTTCCGTCGGAAGGGAAAGAAACATTGACTAATGAGTTTTAAGAGTGACAGATATTACCACAAGGAAGTACAAGGTTGGTAACTGTAGGAACATGTAACAAAGATTATTTACCCAATCAGTGGAAATGAGAAAGCTTCCCCAAAAAAGATAATCCCATTTTTGAAGAATAAATAGATATTGGACTGGTGTTCTGGGTTGGTAGCCACTTGTACAAAGGCCCCAAGATGTTGGAAGAACTCAAAGTTGACAGTTATTGCTAGAATTTAGAAAGTTATGAGCCAGAGATTTCTAAGGGCAATGGGAAGCCATTAAAAGTTTTAACATTGGTGTTGTGCTAATCAGATTGGCATTAACACACACACATGGCCAGGCACAGTGGCTCACGCCTGTAATCCCAGCGCTTTGGGAGGCCAAGGCAGGTGGACCTCTTGAGCTCAGAAGTTCAAGACCAGCCTGGGCAACATAATGAGACCCCATGTCTACAAATACAAAAAAATTGGTCTGGCACAGTGGCACACACCTGTGGTCCCAGAACTTGGGAGGCTGAGAAGAGAGAATCACTTGAGCCTGGGAGGTCGAGGCTGAAGTGAACCATGATCGCATCAGTGCACTCCAGTCTGGGTGACAGAGTGAGACCCTGTCTCAAAAAAAAAAAAACAAAAACACATACACACTGTCTCTGTTATGTGCAGAATGATTAGAGGAAGAGAAAATGAGCTAAGTTTCCTTACCACTTACTAACGTTTACATGGTGCTGTCAGGTAATATTCTAACTGTTGTCCCCATTTTACAGATGAAACAGACACAGGTTAGCTTGCCCAAGGTCGCACAGATAGTAAGTCATAGAGGGTCAAAGGCAGGGAGACCACCTGAGGAGTTCCCGCTCTTCACTATTATGCCTCCTGTGTCTCCTACTTCTGCAGTGGCCCTGGTGAGAGACAATGAGGACTGACCAAGAGGGAATGCAGAGAAGAGGACAGGTGGGAGGGAAATTTGTGAGGTAGAATGTCAGAACTTCGGGTATTGAATGAATGGGGGGAGAAGGTTTAGGATGATCCCAGGTTTTTTACTTCACTGGGTGCCTGTTAGCACTACTTTTCTATTTATTGAGATAGAGATGTCCAAAGGAGCAATAGGCTTTGTCAGATGGGAGATAGGGACAGAAGATGAGTTCTGAAGTACTGACTGCAATAGAGTGCCCCGTCACATCCTTAGCGTCCACAGGAATCTCTACCCTGCCACTTACAGACTGTCTCAGCTTTGGTCTCTGAATGGAGATAATAATAAAATCTATGTCAGCGGATTGTTTTGAGGATTAAACACAAAAAGTTGTAAAGGGCTTTGCATTGAGTCCAACACATAATAATTAATGTTCAGTAAATATTATTAAATGTCAGAGTAGTTTTACTAATCTGTCTTCCACTTTCCTTTGATGTGGACTGTGCCTTCTCTCTTAATCTGCACAGGTTGCCTTTTCATGCCTTTTCTATCAGGTGACACTCCACTTGTTCCTCAAGACCCAACTCAAAAATCCCCTCTTTTCTTTGCTAGAAGTAGTTGACCTTCTGCCTATTGGCCATATTATTTTATGCATATTTCTGCTGTCACCCTTAATACTTTATTTATATGCCTTATGCTAGAAAAGATTTAAGGCAGTTCACCATAATGAGAAAATGTAAAAATTAAACGGATTAGAAAACAAGACAAAAAGAACACTGAGATTAGGAAAAATAAAGGGAAGTCAGAAGTGGGGTGATCCTCAAAATGCAGAGAATAAAGTCTAGTACATTAATTAACCAAGCTGTAAGTGACCTGTTTCTCTAATAGGCCATGCTGAGAGGCAGTACCTCATCTACTCTGTGATCTAGTGTTCATGAAAGAAGGCAATCTTAGATGCCCAGGAAAAGCACTTTTTTTTTTCTGATTTGAACTAGAGGAAAAGTTTATCATTGAGGTCCTTATAAATGAAAGCCAGTGTCATATCCTTAACCTCTTTTCAGCACTGAAGATCCTAGAGCCGTTTTGTAGCACATCCCTTGCTAGGTAAAAGAAGGCTAAATCACAATTTAGAAAGACATTCTAAAGCCAGTAGAGGCTGGGTGTGGTAGCTCACACCTGTAATCAATCTTAGCACTTTGGGAGGCTAAGACAGGAGGCTCACTTGAGCACAGGAGTTTGCAACCAGCCTAAGCAACACAGCGAGGCCTCATCTCTACTAAAAAATTTTTCAAATTAGCCAGGCGTGTGTGGTGGTGTGCACCTGTGTCTCAGCTACTCGTCTCTACTAAAAATTTTTAAAAATTAGCCAGGTGGAGTGGCACACACCTGTAGGTAGTCCCAGCTACTCAGGAGGCTGAGGCGGGAGGGTCACTTTAGCCCAGGAGTTTGAGATTGCAACCAGCCGTGATTGCACCACTGCACTCCAGCCTGTCAACAGCACTAGATCCTGTCTAAAAATAAATAAAACCAATGAACAATGTGGTTTAGGTGGGTAGTGGGTAGCTCTGCTAATCTGGCTTGATTCAAAGCAAGGTTTTTTGATTGAATATCTAGACCATAGAGGAAAGACAAACTACAACTTCTTCAGACAATCCTCTATAAACATGGTTTTTATCAGCTCAGCTTTTGAAAAAATCAAGCTGAAATGAGTGATATGTGTCATCAGTCAGCAAGTATTTATTGCATACCTTGTAGGCACAATGCAAAGTCCTGGCTACTTTGCAGTAAACTAGACAGGTGGGCCCTGGCCCCTGCTTTGGGGAAAGAAGCCGTAGTGTGCAATTAAATAAGTAAATAAGATAATTTCTGAAAAAGAATGTAATTAAGTTCTGAGAATGAACTTGATGGAATGAGGACAGAGAGTAATGGGGGAGGGCAGTGAGACCTGACAGGTTCAACCACATGAAGAGCCCAGGAAAGTATTCCAGATAGAGACAACAACTAGTGCAAAGACCTGAGGTGAAAACAAGCTCTGCACCCTTTGGAGGAAATAAGGAAAGCCACTGGGCTGGATCTAGGGACAGGACTGCATCCAGGTGGGCCAAGAGGAGTATGATGCAAAAGGAGGAAAAGGAGCTCAGGAGGAGCCTTGCAGGATTTGGAAAGGAGACTGAATTGTCCTGTGTGGGCATTTACAAAAGATTGGAGGATTGTAAGCAGGAGAGTTAGTGATCCAATTCATCTTTTAGATCATTCTGAGTTGCATAAAAAATGGATTCTAGAAAGGCAAGAACGAAAACAGGGAGCCCAATGCAAAGTATTCCAGATGAGAGAAATATGGGCTTCGATTAGAGCGAGGTTAGCGTGGAAGATTGAAGTGGATGCTCTTGAAATCTCATTCATCCTCCTGGAAAGCTCTTGGAGGAGTACCAGTAACTGTTCATGGAGCTTACATGAGAGCCAGTGTCTGTTACAAATTTGAGGTGTCTGTATCACTGTGCCTTCATATAATCCATTCCTCTGGGTCTGCATATCCAATTGGATTGGGAGCTCTTGAAGAAGCAGCCCTTTATTTCCTGCTCTTGGTTTGAGGAACTGTCCTGCTTTAGAGTAGCTATAGCTACTAGACTGGATATTTTCACCACTACTGTCATGTTATAAGTGAAAAAGTAGAGGTCTTTGGAAGTTAGTGACTTACAGTCACACTGCTAGTTTGTGACAAATCCATTTTCTCCCCTTGTTGCCAACTCTAGCATTTTGGCTAACTGAAAAACACTTTAGATGTTGTCACTGTTAATTTAAACTGATGTTGTCACTGTTAAACTATGTTAACTGTTTGTATTTTGTATGTGTTAATTTAAAGGATGCTAAATATTGTTAGTACCCTGATAGAAATCATTTCAGAAGCACTTCTTGCTTTACAGAGAACATTAAGTAGATATATTGATATGCCAGAGCAACAGATGAGAGATGGAGAAAGGCTTTGGGGTGGATTGTGGCTCTACCTTCCATTTAATAGAGCTTGCTGGTTTTGACGGTAGCTTTTTTTTTTTTTTAACTTAGAAAAGTGTAATGCATGAATATATACTTGTTGCGATTTGAAATAATGGTTTTTAATATGCCTACGAACAATATGACAGCATAATGGAGCTGCACTATGACTTTCTAATAATGTAATTGTATATATTTTTCTGTGAATACAGAGGTGAGAGAACTCATCTGTGAAAGGAAGATAATAGTACACACTGTAGAGTTGTTTCAAGGATGAAACATGGTAATATATGTAAAGCACTTTGAAGTTGAGTGACCATTTAATTTATTGTGTAAACCAGAACACTTTTCACAGTGAAAAGAAACAAATAGGATGTGTGGTCACCAACTAGGATTGTATAAATGCTATGCAAGTGTTTGCTGCTTCTGTTATTCCTATTTTCAGTTGCTGATCCAATGTTAATTAAACATTTGTGGGCACAGGGTTCATTTGTTTTGGTTTTTTTTTTTTCATTAGTGCCATTGGATTTGCCCACTTTGTTGCATCTTCTGTGGCCCCAACACAGGGATAACTGCTGCAGTTCAACTATGAAATGGTGTTTCTTTAGCCAAGATAATTGGTTTTTCAAAGCAAGATTGACATTTCACCTTGATTTTATTAGCACTATACTCTAAACATTTAAACAGAGAAAAGACAAAGGACCTCAACATGATGTTTTGCATTTCTTTTCCTTTTAAAATTTTAAATGTAATTTTGGTGTAAGTAATTTCCCTTGGCATCAGCAATTTATGTAGACTGGTCAGAAGTATCTTAGGAGAGGTTAATATCTACATGGAGGAATCAGACCATCTTATTGTTCTTCCACCCAGCTTGTATGTGTCTTCTTAATATTGTTGACCTTAAAAATTGTTTTAATGATTTTGAGCTTTTTGAAAGGAGGGACCAGGTGTTATTTTGCCATAAGGAATATAACACAATGGGCTAATATATGTGATTTATCTTAATTACATGAGCTGTGGTGGTCTAACGATAAATCTTACGGGAATCTCCATGAACATTGTTTTTACATGGCCTTAGTCTCTCTTCTTGTTCATTTAAAATAGGTCAAGTCAAGCCAGTTTTCTTTTTTGTTGTTAACATGTCATAGCTTTATTCAGTAACAGAGTAGAATTTTTAATACAGAGAAAATGAAGTACTTGAGAATAAGTTTACCACCCAGTTAACTACTGTTACTACTTCAGAAAAAAAGTACTACATGTCAGTAAATTCAAGAAGAAATGCACAATATGAAAAATGAAGACCTTCCCCTCTTTACCTTCCATAATAATTCCTCTCCCAGAATGATTTTTAATGCCTCTAAAAGGTAAAAGTGCCTTCTCTAGAGCCTGACTCCTGAGTTTGTGTTCCATTTGTATTCCTTACTTCCTGTGACATTTAATTTTTGGCCAGGTGTTTTTTTATTGGTAAAATAGGGATAAGAATATCTATAATGCAGCCAGGCACGGTGGCTCACACCTGTAATCCCAGCACTTTGGTAGGCCGAGATGGGCGGATCACAAGGTCAGGAGATTGAGACCATCCTGGCTAACACGGTGAAACCCCGTCTCTACTAAAAATACAAAAAAAATTAGCCGGACGTGGTGGTGGGCACCTGTAGTCCCAGCTACTCAGGAGGCTGAGGCAGTAGAATGGTGTGAACCCGGGAGGCGGAGCTTGCAGTGAACTGAGATGGCATCACTGCACTCCAGCCTGGGCGACAGACTATGTCTCAAAAAAAAAATATATATATATATATATGTATGTGTATATATATATATATAATGCTGTTGTGTAGATTAAGTGTGTTTATATATGAAAAGCATCTAAAACAGTCCTTAGCATATTTACGTGTTATGTATCTGTTGGCTAGTATACCAGTAGGTATATAGGCTTGAAAATTTTATAGTCATTTACACACTGGTCTGTATTCAACTTCTGTGTACCTGTAAAAGTTTTTTAAAATGATGTAGTAGGTGCATATATTTATGGGGTACATGAGATGTTTTGATACATACATACAATGCAAAATAATCCCAGCAGGGTAGATAGGATATCCATTATCTTCAAGTATTTATCATTTGTTATAGACATTCTGGTTATGCTTTTTTAGTTGGTATAAAATGTACATTATTGTTGATGGTAACCATCCAATTGTGCTATCAAATGCTAGATCCTATTCACTCTAACTGTATTTTTGTACCCATTAAGCATCCCTGCTCCTCCCCTGCCACCAAACACCCCACGGCTCTTCCCAGCCTCTCATAACCATCTCTACTGTCTACCTCCATGAGTTCAATTGTTTTAATTTTTAGCTTATCATGGAGCTCTTTTGAATATAAATCTACCTTATTCTTTTATATCAGTGTATATAGTCTATTAATTTTTTAGATAGATCCTCTATTGGCATTTAGTTTGTTTTCGGTTTTTTACTGTTCCAAACAGTGTTACAATGGAGATATTTGCATAGATATATTCGTGTACTTGTGGGAATAATTTCTAAAAGATAAGTCAAAAGGTAGATGTGTCTTTGATTTTGGTATATCTTGCTGTAGTGCCTTAGTAGCTAGTTGTTTTCCCCCACTATAATCCTGTCTGAAATTGTTATCCCTTCCTGTGGCTTTCAGTTTGGCACCTACAGAACTTTTTGCCAAACTGCATTTAGAAAGGAAATGCTAATCCTCACTGGTAGATCACAGGATTACTAGTTCACAAAGGCAGGTGAGATTGCAGCCCTCCCTCAAAGGGAGCCACATTTGACCTGTAATTTAGCCTTAGCAGGGAGTTACATAACCGTGATGCTATTGCCATTGGTTGTCAAGCCTTGACCTGTCTCTGAAATTGTTTTGTAATCAAGGTTTTAATGGCAAATACAGGGAAAGAACAATTATGAATTTTGAAAGGAATATTAGTCTGGATTTACGAGAAACTCCCTTTTATGATAAAATGAGAGCATAGCTAAAATGGCTGTGTCATCTGACCAGAGGCCTGGAAATCTAGAATTGCTCTAGTAACTGTAAAGCAGTCATTTCTTCCTGCCTTTATGCTTATGAAAAATAGAGTTTTAAGATCTAACTTCTTGAAAGGACTTTTTGAGGCTTATTTGGTGTCTTGAGTAATTTTATATTTCTTCTGGGTATGTGTTGGCATATATGTATCCCATTTTGCAAGTGAATATTTACATTTCAGCATAAATGTGTCATTACTGATTGTAAACTGATTTTGAAAGACAGATATTTTGTATGTGCAATTATGGTACAATGTATAACCAAATCCAGTAGGAAGTCATAAGCTCTAGAATTGTGATAATAGTCTACTGTTAAACCAATCCTGTTTTTTATGTCTTCAGTGGTTAACATTTAGGCATATTGGATATGAGGCATTTTGATGAGCAAATATGAATCTCATGCCCCTGCCTCATAGACAGTATACACTAGACAATGTGTGGTCATATTACTTACTAATTAATATGAGAAGTTAATTGCTGCCTCCTTTTCTTGACTCAGATTCACACTCCACAGTCTTTCCAGGAGCTGGATGGATGGTATTATCCAGCCATCGTCCTACAACCCTAAAGCCAGGTGGAAAACCACCATCCTCACAGCAGGTGTCAAGTATTTTGGTTTAGAAACTCCTTCCAGATGATGTTGATCCTCATAGTAAAGAAAGTAATTATGACAACTAAGGAGTGATGTTGATAACATCAATAAAATAACAAAAATAAAATCTGCTAAGCCATCTTTGCTGTTTTTACAGGATAGACCAAAGCCCAGCAGAATTACTAATGTAAGCATTCAGATTGCTTACAGAGGGTTTCAAGCATGATAATTTGTGAAGTCAATATGTATAGTAAACAAAACATGTTTTAAGTGTGTTCAGTATGGAGCTAATTGATAAAATGTCATTAAAAATAATAATGCTCATGCCATTTGTGTTAGTAACTATCAGCAGCAGTCCATCTCTAAATTTAAAAAGAACAGTGGCTATTCTCAAACTGGAAGCTTACCTTTTTGTTTTATTTTGTTTCTGTTGGAGCTGTGCTCTGCACTTTGTACATGTTATTTCAGTAATTCTTGTCCACAGAGTTTTCTAGGCAGCAACTGTCTGTGCACAATTTAAGCTAGAAACACCATGACCTTCCCAGTAAGTTTGAGACAGAAGCAAATTTGTAAGGAACCCTAACTGGGCAAAACTTCATATGCATAAATGCCAAATATATATCTACATAGATATATCTATAGATAAATCTTCAACATTTACTCTGACTTTTATAGGATGATACAAGTTGTGGATTAAATTTAATATAAAGATAAGGATAACATATTTTTTGTTTTCCTACTATAGACACATTGTGCTCCTTTGTATACTTTTATTTCCTTTAAGTTTCCCAATATTTCTACAAAGTAGATAGTTTTATTCCCATTTTACAGATGAAGTCGAATGCTGGTCTTATGTGAATATACACACATGCACACACAGTAAACACTGAGTAGACTAACCAAAACATTGGCTCCAGTTTTTTGTTGTTGTTGTTTTTTTTCTGGCCCAGGTAGTTGACTGTGAGATGTGCTTAGACTAAAGAGGGATAGGGCTGAGTGGGAGGAGGGCCTGTGAATGCCTGGACAGGGGATTCCCTATGCTGCCAGAACTAGGGGTGCCACACTACTACTTGTGCCACCCCAGTGTTGGCATTGGCCCCTGTTCTTTCCTAACCAAGTCGTCTGCTCAGCCCTAACCTGCCTTCTAGGACCTGTGATTCTTTTTTTTTTTTTTTTTTTTTTCTGTTTTGAGATGGAGTCTCATTCTGCCACATGGGCTAGAGTGCAGTGGTGAGATGTAGGCTCACTGCAAACTCTGCCTCTGGGGTTCAAGCAATTCTCCTGTCTCAGCCTCCTGAGTAGCTGGGATTACAGGCACACGCCACCACGCCCAGCTAATGTTTGTATTTTTAGGAGAGACAGGGCTTCAACATGTTGTCCACGCTGGTCTCGAACTCCTGACCTCAAATGATCTGCCCACCTTGGCCTCTCAAAGTGCTGGGATTACAGGCATGAGCTACCGTGCCAAGCCAGGACCTGTGATTCTAATCTCTCCTTTTTAGTTCAGGCCATGTTAGCTCCTAACTGTATATGCTTTGGTAGCCTCCTAACTAGCCTCCCTGCCTCTGGGCTTTTCCCAGTTACAATCCATTTTGTACATCCTCCTAAAAATTCTGTCCCATGAATCTTTAGCAACTCCCATTTTCCTACCAGCAAGGTGTACAAGTATAGTATTTACTGGTGCAGACTCCCAAAATCTGACCCCCAACTGCCTAATATATCTTTGGGTCTTGCTATTTGTCTTCACTCATCCAGGCTCCCTAGTGTTCTAACACACTCATGCCCCAGATTCAGCCTTTCATTCCCCACCCAGCCTCTGCTAGAGCACAGCTTTCTTCCTGCCTGGGGTGAGAAGAAGGAAAGGATTTCAGCTTTCTTTTTTAACAACAGCTAACAGGTCTTGAGTACTCATATGGCTCAAAATTCAAATAATATAAGAAGATAATCTCCAATCTTCCAATCTGTTCCCCATCCACCCCACTTATACTGCCTTCTCTCTTGGTGTAGCCCCTTATATTAGTTTTTTGTATATCCTTCCAGGGTATATATACTGCTCAGCACTGCACTAGTAGGGACTCCTTGTGCCCATTTGACACGTCTCGGTCTGGGCTTCTAGGCTGTCCATAACATCCTTTGAAATCTAGGTGGATCTCTTGGAATGTCAGAGAACAACTTGCACTCTGCATGCCTGCAGAGTTAGCATCATGTAGATGCTGCCAAGTTTTATGGCTGTATCTTCCCAAGTAGTGGGTCAAGTTGCACTTGGGCCTTCTTGAACCACGGCTGGGGTGGCTGAGGAGCACTGTGCTGGAATGCAGGGAACAGAGACCCAAGGTAGCTCTGGGCAGCAAACCTATGGAGGGCACCCTAGGTCAGTCCTCCAAAACCATTCTGCCCTCCTAGAGTTCTGGGCCTGGGTGTGTGGTGGGAGGGACAGCCTTGAAGTTTATTTTTCAGTTTAAAGATCTCATTTGGCTTTATTCTTGAGTCTAGAATTGGTCCACACATCATTCCATAAAATGGAATAAGTGTTCCAATAAGCTGAGCAGTAGAGGCTAGCTTTGTATACAGAGAAGGGCTAAAGAAAGTAGAAGCACAGAAAAGACAGCATATTAGTCATTTCAAAGCTACTCTTCTTGTAAGGTGGGGACAGAGAGGCCAACAACAGAAAAATAACTGATTAGTTAACATGAGGTTATTTCAGCCTACCTTTTTTGTAGAGAAGCAAGGACTGAAGTAGAAGGAACTTCATTATTATGCCCACTGAAGATTTAAACTGGCCTCTTTGGGAATTTAGCTGTTATCCTTCTCTTCTGATCTCTTAGAACGTTGGGTAACAACTTAGTCTAGGTTTGGAGGCATGAAACTTTAGCATGGGTAACTCCATTTTGAGTTTTAGTCTGGTCCATTGGGACATAGTACAAGAACTTAGTCAAAACAGTGGCCTCCTGTAATTTTCTTTGACAGTTTGCCCTTTTGGTTAGGTTGTTATGTAGGTGAGAGTGTAATCAAAACTTAGGTCATGAGTACTACTCAGTTTCCATCATTTTGAGTTTGTAGTCTCAGCATGTGTTTATAGCTTATCGTGTCCTCCCCATTATTATAAGTTTGTTTGAGTTTTTGTTGTTCCAGTTAGAGACATACCATTTGATGTTTGACAGATGGCTCTCTGGAAACATTTAAAGCTTTTTGAGAAGATACAGTACACCAGGGAGACTACTGTTGTGATTAGCAGGTGGTAAATATGAAGAGGTTGGAGCTTTCTCCTTAGCCAGGATCCCCATGAGCCAAACCAACTAAAATCAAATAGCTAGATGAGGAGTCTACATGTTTTAACAAAGTAATCTGCTCTACAATACCCAATGTATTTATGTGCAACAAGAAATATCAGTTGCACAGATTGATCCCTGTTTAATTAGTTGGTAATATAGCCTCCCATGACTATCTTAAATTAAAGCAGAGGTCAGGTGCAGTGGGCTCATGCCTGTAATCCCAACACTTTGGGAGTGTGAGGGAGGTGAATTGCTGAGGTCAGGAGTTTGAGACCACCCTAACCAACATAGTGAAACCCCATTTCTACTAAAATACAAAATTTAGCTAAGCGTGGTGGCAGGCGCCTGTAATTCCAGCTACTAGGGAGGCTGAGGCAAGGGAATTGCTTGAACCCAGGAGACGGAGGTTGCCGTAAGCCAAGATTGTGCCACTATACTCCAGGCTAGGCAACAGAGCGAGACTCACCTCAAAAATAAAATAAAATAAAAATAAATTGCACAGATTGCTCCTTGTTTAGTTGGTAATCTAGTATCCCATGACTATCTTAAATTAAAGCAGAGGCCAGGCGTTGTGGCTCATGCCTGTAATCCCAGCACTTTGGGAGGCCAAGGTGGGTGGATCATTTGAGGTCAGGAGTTTGAGACCAGCCTGGCCAACATGGTGAAACCCTGTCTCTCTTAAAAATAAAAACAAAATCAGCTGGGTGTCGTGGTACGTGCCTATAATCCCAGCTACTTGGGAGGCTGAGGTAGGGGCATTGCTTGAACCTGGGAGGCAGAGGTTGCGGTGAGCCAAGATCACACCACTGCACTCTAGCTTGGGCAATGGGAGTGAGACTCCATCTCTAAATAAATAAATTAATTAATTAAATAAATAATAAATGAATAAAAGCCGGCAGTCCCAAGTTACCTCTAGGAAGTACTGATTGTGAAATTGTATAGCATTATCCTGTCAAGGTAAAGAAGTAGGCATAAGTAAGGAATAATTAAGAGGAGTAAGAGTCTTATGATGGGGAGTCTTACTCCAATGGTCTTGGGAAAAGTTGTCCACAACATGAAGTCAACAACTTCTCATCCTGATTTGGAGTTTGATTGTCTCTGATGTGACATCAGGCATTCTGGTGAATTCTTTATGTGGCATATGTATCAGGTATGAGACATCTCCCCTGAAATTTACATCGAGTTGTCCAGCTTTAGCTTATAGGGCTTGAGAAACAGCCGTTTTTGTTATTTGAGAGTCTTAGCCAGATATTAGAGAAAACTAGAAGAATTCAGAATCCAGTCTAGTCTACTAGTAAAAAAAAGGAGAAAAAGAAAAAAGAAAGCAAAAACAATGAGCCAGGCTACAATCTAATAACAAGGCCACTATAACTTTTTTTAACGTAATTTTTTCCTCTACATTCACCCTCATTTCTACAAAAGATAATTGCAGACCAATTTGTCTGATTATGAAAGTGCAGCAAGAATAACTACATAGCCATCTTTTAAATTTGCTTTGCTGCGAACTTTGACAAGGAATCTCAGATTAGACTTTTAGAAACCTCTCAATGTTAGGAAGCCAAATGAAGGCACATATCAGACTTTGCCTGCTATATCTAGTACCTTGAGGTTCATGGGCCTGCCAGGAAGTGACAGCCTTTACTCATTCACTATAATGCTGAGAACCTTTGAAGCTAGGCAGTCTTTTTTTTTGAGATGGAGTCTCACTCTGTCACCCAGGCTAGAGGGCAGTGATGCAGTCTTGGCCCACTGCAACCTCGCCTCCTGAGTTTAAGCAATTGTCCTGCCTCAGCCTCCCGAGTAGTTGGGATTACAGGCTCATGCCACCACACCCGGCCAATTTTTTGTATTTTTAATAGAAACAGGGTTTCACCATGTTGGCCAGAATGGTCTCGAACTCCTGACTTCAGATGATCCACCCACCTCGGTCTCCCAAAGTGCTGGGATTACAGGCGTGAGCCACCATGCCCAGCTGAAGCTAAGCGTTCTAAGCATATTTTCAAATACGGTATTCCTGTCAGAGCCTTGATAATATAACCAGTGTTTCCAATTTTATCCTGTTAAAGAGAACAGATTCTTTACTGAACTTACGCAGACAACCAAATTGCCATAAAAATAGCAGTACTAACAAATAGTTTCCAAATTCTGGAGGTATCAACAGGTAGAAAGGAAAAGCAAATGTTTCTATTTTTATTCATAAAAGTATGCTTTACCAAATTGCTGTAAGCTATACATAGCTTTCAAAAAAAAGAAGTTTCCTTAAATCTGTAAAACAAAATATTAAAAGAACCAGCAATGTTTCAAATAAAGAAACCATGAAAACCCATAGTTTTTTTTTTATCAGTTCAATCAGTTTCATGTAATTAATTCATTCTCTGTTTGATCTTGGTTAGCAGTTTTACAAACCCATCAGATTTGTAGACCAAAAAGTGTCTGAGACAAGTCTTAATAGATTTAGGAGTTTATTTTGCCAAGGTTAAAGACATGCCCAGGACACAGCATCAGGAGGTCCTGAGATGTGCCGAAGGTGGTTGAGTTATAGCTGATTTTATATATTTTAGGGGGATAGAAGTTACAGGCAGACATCAATGAATACACATAAGATGTATATTGGTTCAGTACAGAAAGGCAGGACAATTGGAAGGTGGGGGTGGGGATGACTTCCAGCTCATAGGTGGAGTTGATTTTCTGATTGGTAATTGGTTAAGTTATTATCTAAAGACCTGGAATCAATAGAAAGGAATTTCTGCTTTAACATAAGAGATTGTGGAGGCCAAGGTTCTTAGACGTGAAGCCTCCAGCTAGCAGGCTTCACAGAGAATAGATGGTAAATATTTCTTATCAGACTTAAAAAGGTGCCAGACTCTTAGTCAATCTCTGGATCAGGAAAAGACCTGGAAAGGGAAGGGGATTCTCCACAGAATGTAGATTTCCCCGACAAAAGACACTTTGCAGGGCCATTTTTAAATACATCAAAGAAATATATTTTGGAGTAAAATACTTCAATTTCTTTCAATGTCTGCTGTCATGTGATGTATCTTATTGGTACAAAGAGTCTGGTCAGTCTTAATATCTCTGTTTTAATGCTCATGCTGGTCAGTTGTGCCTGAATTCTAGAAGGAGGGTATAATGAGGCATTCTGACCCCACCCCCATTCCCATGATGGCCTAAACTAGTTTTTCAGGTTTACTTTGGAAAGCCCTTGGCCTATTGAATGGGAGTCCATTCAGTTGAGTGAAGGGCTTAGAATTTTATTTTTAGTTTACAGTTTCTTCATTAAAATTTTGGAAATTTTGTACAATGATATAAACTAAAAGTCATGTCAGAGTTTCTTTTTTTTTTTTTGAGACAGAGTCTCACTCTGTTGCCCAGGCTAGAGTGCAATTGCACGATCTTGGCTCACTGCAACCTCTGCCTCCTGGGTTCAAGCAGTTCTCCTGCCTCAGCCTCCTGAGTAGCTGGGATTACAGGCACGCAACCCTACACCCAGCTAATTTTTGTATTTTTGGTAGAAACACGGTTTCGCCTTGTTGGCCAGGCTGGTCTCGACTCCTGACCTCAAGTGATCTGCTCGCCTCTGCCTACCAAAGTGCTGGGATTACAGGCGTGAGCCACTGTACCCGGCCTTCTTTTCATTCTTCTGATATAGCTTTTTGGAGACACAGCACTTTAGGATTAAAATTGCTTGCAAAAGCTTTCATAAAAGGCATTAGAACCAAAACAATTCACTGTTGACAACATGACTTAAAATGGCCATGGTTAAAACCTGATGAGAGTTCATTATAATAATGATGAAATTGACAAGGAAATTTGGTTATTTTTCAACCAAAATTATGACTGATAGCATTTATACCAATACATATCAGATTTATAGGAGCTTTTTTTTTACCACAGGGTGGGTGGGAAGCCTGATTTTAGGGGCTTTCCTGGAAAATTTTTTCAGCAGTCCTTTTTCCAATGTCCTGGTTGTTTGCACAAATGGCAGTGAATTTTTGGAAACTGCTGTTTTAGGGATTGCTTATTTGGGGAAGCACCCTAGGACAGGCCCAAATGTCATTCTAGGTTATCGGTTGCCATGGAGCTGAAATACTTGGGGAATGGCTTTTCAAAAGGTAATTTGCAGTCTTTTGGGTTTTGCCTGACCCATAAGTAGATCGGATGGAGCTTGTTGGGTACTTGATAGAATTCTCAGGAGACTACCATTCTGCCTTTTTCATCCATGTGGGGCTCCCTAGATTACACCAACACATGTACTAGTTGGTACAAATCAAGAATACTGGTGTTATAAATTACCAGTAAGGCCAGGCATGGTGGCTCGTGCCTATAATCCCAGCACTTTAGGAGGCCAAGGTGGGTAGATCACCTGAGGTCAGGAGTTTGAGACCAGCCTGGCCAACATGGTGAAATCATGTCTCTACTAAAACTACAAAAAAATTAGCCGGGTGTGGTGGCGGGTGCCTGTAATCCCAGCTGCTCAGGAGACTGAGGCGGGAGAATAGCTTGAACCCAGGAGGTGGAGGTTGCAGTGAGCAGAGATCGCACCATTGCACTACAGCCTGGGCAACAAGAGCGAAACTCCGTCTAAAAAAATAAAAATTTTAAAATAATGAGTTACTAGTAAGACCCTGAATTCTTCAGAAAACTTGTGAAATTCTTCTGTAGGTTTAGGAAAATCTTGAACTGTGGCCCTGAAGTCCATTTTTGTCCAGGGAGTACAAGTCACTTGGGAATTATCTCCTGATTTTTCAAATGATTCTCTTATAAGGAAACTGTTTAACTGCTTTTTTCAGGGAAGAATGGCAATTCAGACAAAGCAGACTGAATACTTAGGAGTAGATTGTAAATATTCAGGCAAAGTAAGAGAGTGGGAAGCAGTAGGAGTTACATCAGTTTTACCATCCTTGGTAAGGGAATATCTTCCATTTCCAGCTTTTCATTAGCTCTTTACAGTGAATCTTTTTAAAGGGTGATTTTAGAGCACTGTTGTCTCTTTGAGGCTTCTGAATACCAATAAGAATTCTGTTCTCTCTGAGTAATTTGGGAGGCTTGGGGTTTGAGTGCACTTCTTAGATGAATAGTCTTTTTCATCTGGAACATTCCATGTAATGGCATCATAATTCTGAATTATCTTTTGTAAGATTTTGCCATTTGTAAATATTTGTAGCTTCCAGAACCAGAAACTTTATACACAAAAGAGGCAGATTGGCCAGAAGGCAGGGTACTCAGATCTTTAGAAATTAAAGAAACCATTTTATGTTGGATATTGGGTCTTCCAAAGCCAAAATGGCTTTGGCTTTGAGATTGCCTTGAGCAACTGAGCCAATGACGTTTCAGTTTCTTTTTTGTCTGATCCAGTCAGATGCCTGAGGCCTCCCTCATCTAAACATGTAAGAAAAAACACACATACCTATGAATTCCAAAAGCCAGAGTTCATGCCCCCCTTCACCCCATGGTAATAACCACTTGCTGTGACTGCTGTTGGTTACCTTTACTACTGCAGCCCTCTATGTTCGCCACAAAGAGTGTAACCTACATTTCCCTCCGGCCATATGCTGGTCACCAATGGGATGCAACCCATATTTCTGTCCAGCCACATTCTTCAGGGCTTGACCCAAGCCTTTTATGGCATCATGCATGAGATATCACCAGAGTGGGAGCCAAAACAATGTAGCCCTTGCCAGTGACTTGTCAGCCACTATGAACCCAGAAGTCATGTGCCCTGCCACAGTACAAACTAACCCTAGGTACTCCAAAGTCAAATGTTCTCTCACAGCACAAACTAACCTTGATACCCCCAAAGCCAAAGATATCAGTGAGCTTAAATGCTTAAGAGAGCAGAGCTCAGATCTGAGAGGGACTTAACCCTCAGGGCTATGTGAAGGAGATAGTACCCCCCACCCCCAAAAAAGAAGATTAGCATCACCTTTTCCTATGTTCCTCAAGGAGTCTCAGGTCATCACCTGTCTCCAGGTCCTTTTGTGGTCATCTGTCAAAAGACAAAATTACAACAAATTTAAAGACTTTATTTTAAGTCTTTATTTATGATTCTAGACTTGGGCAACACTTGCCACTTCCACATTTTCAGATATTTGTTATAGCAACAGCCACACTGCCAGTACAATTTTCCATCTTACTCTGTTTTCCGAGGCTGTGACAGAATACCAGAGAATGGGTAATTTATAAACAATAGAAGTTTATTTGACTCATGGTTCTAGAGGGTGGGAAATTCAAGATCAAAGGGCCAAATCTGGTGAGGGTTTTCTTGCTGTGTCATAACATGGCAAAAGGTATCACATGGCAAAGGAGAGCATGAGATGGAGAAAAGAAATGGAGCTGAACTCACCCTTTTATCAGGAGCTCACTCCAAGATTACTAACCTATTTCTACAATAGCCACATAAGCCTCTTCATCAGGGCAGAGCCCTAATGACCTAATCACCTCTTCAGTCACCTCTTCAGGGTTCCCCCTCTTAAAACCGGCATGATGACAATTAAACTTCCTTCTTTTTTATGTGTTTATTTTAAACTGACAGATAACATTGTGTGTTTTTGTTGTGTACAGCATGATTTGTTGAAGTATATATACATTGTGGAATGGTTAACTAGCTAATTAACAAATGCATTACCTCACAGAGTTCTCATTTTTGTGGTGAGAGCATATAACATTCACTCTTTTTACATTTTTCAAGAATACACTATATCATCATTAACTGTAGTCACCTTGCTGTACAATTAGATCTCTTGAAATTTATTCCTCCTGACTAACTGTAAGTATGTATCTTTTGACCAACATTTCCCCAACCTCCTTCTCCCTAGCCACCCCAGCCTTTGGTAACCACCATTATACTCTACTTCTGTGAGACCAACTTTTTAAGCTTCCATATATAAGTGTGATCATGCATTATTTATCTCTCTGTGCCTGCCGTATTTCACCTAGCATAATGTTCTCCAAGTTCATCCATGTTGTTGAAATGACAGGGTGTCCTCCTTTTTATGGTTGAATAGTATTTCATTGTATATGATGTATGTATGTGTATGTGTATTTATATATATAGTGTGTATTTAAGTGTATGTGTATATGTGTATACACATACACACATATATATATACACACACACACCACATCCACAATTTTTTTTTTTTTTTGAGACAGAGTCTCACTCTGTCACCCAGGCTGGAGTGCAGTGGTGCAATCTCGGCTCACTGCAAGCTTCGCCTCCCAGGTTCACGCCATTCTCCTACTTCAGCCTCCTGAGTAGCTGGGACTGCAGGCGCCCGCCACCACGCCCAGCCAGTATTTTTAGTAGTGAGGGAGTTTCACTCTGTTAGCCAGGATGGTCTCAAACTCCTGACCTCGTGATCCACCCACCTTGGCCTCCACAAGTGTTGGGATTACAGGTGTGAGCCACCACACCCAGCCCACATTATTTTTATTCATTCATCTGTTGGTGAACACCCAAGATGATTCTATACCTTGGCTATTGTGAATAAGGCTGCTTTGACATCTGCATGTCAAACAGTGCAGATACCTCTTTGACATACTGATTTCATTTCCGTTGGACACATAAACAGTAGTGGGATTGCTGGATCATATGGTAGTTCTATTTTTAATTTTAAAGTAATTATTGAGGCCTGGCACAATGGCTTATGCCTGTAATCCCAGCACTTTGAGAGGCCAAGATAGGCGGATCATTTGAGGTCAGGAGTTTGAGACCAGCCTGGCCAAGATGGTTAAATCTCATCTCTATTGAAAATACAAAATTAGCTGGGCATGGTGGCACATGCCTGTAATCCCAGCTACTCGGAAGGCTGAGGCAGGAGAATCGCTGGAACCCAGGAGATAGAGGTTGCAGTAAGCCGAGATCACGCCACTGTACTCTAGCCTTGATGAAGGAGTGAGACTCTGTCTCCAAACAAACAAATATATATACGTACATTTTTTGGGTGGGTTGGGGCAGGCACAGAGGCTCATGCCTGTAATTCCAGCACTTGGGAAGCTGAGGCATGTGGATCACTTGAGTTCAGGAGTTTGAGACCAGCCTCGGTAGCATGGTGAAACTCTGTCTCTACAAAAAATACAAAAATTAGCTGGGCATGATGGCCTGCACCTGTAGTCACAGCTGCTTGGGAGGCTCAGGTGGGAGGATGGCTTAAACCTAGTAGGTGGAGGTTGCAGTGAGCTGAGATCATGCCACTGCATTCCAGCCTGGGTGACAGAGCCAGATCAGTGGTGAATTCTGATATTTTAGTGCACCTCTCACCTGTGTAGTGTACTACACAAGTAGTGTGCTTATACTCAATGTACACAATGTAGTTTTTTTTTCCCCTCACCCCTCTCCCAACTTCCACCTTCTGAATCTCCAGAGTCCATTATGTCATTCTGTATGTCTTTGTGTCCTCATAGCTTAGCTCCCACTTATAAATGAGAACATACAGTATTTGATCATCCATTCCTATGTTACTTCGCTTAGAATAATGGCCTCCAGCTCCATCCAGGTTGCTGCAAAAGACACTATTTCATTCCTTTTTATGGCTGAGTAGTATTGTTGGTGTATAGATACCACATTTTCTTTATTCACTCATTGATCAGTGGACACTTAGGTTGTGAATTCTCCAGCTCCTATTTTCAGTTTTTTGAGGACTCTCCATTTTGTTTTCCATAATACCTGTACTAATTTACATTCCCACCGGTAGTGTATAAGGGTTCTGCTTTCTTTACATCCTCACCAACACTTGTTATTGTTTGTCTTTTTGGTAATAACCTCTCTCAGTGGGGTGAGCCAGTATCTCACTGTGGTTTTGATTTGCATTTCCCTGATTAGTGATGTTGAGAATTTTTTCATATACCTGTTGGCCATTTGTATGTCTTCTTTTGAGAAGTGTCTATTCAGGTCGTTTCAATGGCTGTTAAATTTCAACATGAGTTTTGGAGGGGACATTCAAACCACAGCATCAAACTTTAATCTCTGTCACATATGTTAATATTTTTTTCCTCTCAATCAGGGCACTCACTCTCCAGTTTGCCTCAGATACTGTTTTCCTATTACTTGAAGGAAATCCCCAGTCCTCACTAGAGTTGGAGATCCAGGGGAAAAAAATGGTATTTCTTGGAGACTTGAGAACACAGATAAGACTAACAAAGGAACTGTTGAATACCATCAGTGCCACCAGATTCACCCACTAGATGCTTCTTTTTAATAAAGTTAAAACATTTGTAGTAAGAAAATTCTATTAATATTTATTTTCTGCATTTTAATCTCTTCAAGAACTGTTTTATTTGTCTCAGTCTTTTCAGATAATGGTGGTTAAAAAACTGAAAGCATTAGTTTATATTTTTAAAATGTAAAATTAAAACACTTGATGAATATGTAGCTTGAGCAGTCTGTCAAAGCCATGACTCTGAGAACCAAACCCAATTCTAAAAATGTTTATCTGATGTTATCACAGAATATATTTTAAAACTGGAGCCATCTGCCTTCCAAAGTTTATCTCCGCTGCACCTGCACTCAAAAATACTTCTGCCTACACACAGGAACTATTGTTTAAAGATTTTGCTGTTGATTCAGCATGGAGGCTCTCCAGGAATTATTCACACTTTAAAATTTATTTTAAAAAATAATGAATGCATACTATAAAAAACAAAACAGAAAACCCCCCAAATTCTACAAAGACATACAGGAAAATTATATATTTTCCCACCTCTATCTGTAGTCCCTCTTACCAGAAATAACCACTGTTACAAGTTTCTTGTGGATCCCTCCAAGGATTGTCTCTGAATACACACATGCATGTGTGATGCACATGCGCACACATGCAAAGCCTCCTTTTTCTGCACATATGGCAACATATTGTATATGCTTTTCAATACCTGTTTTGTTTTCATTTTACTTAACATATCTAAGGAGAGTTTTTTGGTATCAGTATATCTGCACTATTCTTTTGGCTCATACTGTAACATTATGTGAATGTTTAATCATTTAACCAGTTTCTTACTGATGAATAGGTTTGCAATCTTTCTACTATAAACAGCACCACTAAGAACATTCCTTTATGTCTGTCTTTGTGCATGAGTGCACTTCTATAGAACAAATTTCTAGAATTGGAATTATGGGGTCAGAAAGGTATGTGCATTTTTAATTTTATTTGTTATCATTCGGTGGCCCTACAAAGAATTACCAGTTTGCATTTTATTAGTGTATAAAAGTGCAGTTTTCTAACACCCTTGCCCAACAGTTTTATCAGATCTTTTGCCAATCTGATGAATGAAAAATGATGTTTTACTATGGTTTTAATTGCCTTGCTCTTGTTATGATCCAGCATCATTTTGTCCAGGAAAGAACACTAGCTCAGGACTGCCAGGCAGACAGATTTGGACCCCACTTGTTGGCCATCATTGTCATCTACACTGTTTTTTGTTTTTTGTTTTTTTATTATTATTATTCTCTCTCTCTTTTTCTTTTCCTTGGGACAAAAGTCAGACAGTATTGTTAAAAAAAAAAAAAAAATCCTCATGGGGAAAGAAACCTTACAGATAACTATATATATACTTTTAAAATTTTATTTTTATTTTTTAATTTTTTCAGAGACAGCTTCTCGCTTTGTTGCAAATAGGCACTGGAGTCCAGTGGTGAGATCATGGCTTACTGCAACCTTGATCTCCCAGGCTCAAGTGATCCTCCTACCTCAGACTCCCAAGTTACTGGGACTAATAGGCACATGCCACCACACCGAGCTAATTTTTATTTTTCATAGGGTCATAGTCTCACTGTGTTGCTCAGGCTGGTCTCAAACTCCCGGTCTCAAGCGATACTCCAGCCTCAGCCTCCCAAACTGTTGAGATTACAGGCATTAGCCACCACACCCAGCCTTAAATTATATGTTTATCTAACAAATCCATTACTTTTTCCCTGACCCATCTCATTCTTTTTTCCTAGTTTGCCACTACATCTTTTAAATATTTCCTATCTATTTCTTTTATCAGTGCCTCTCACCAGCCAAAGACATGAGCATTTGAACTTCTGTCTGTCTGGGCAGGTTATTTTATTTCCTTTGTTGTACCTGAAGATTATTTCCACTCAACAACCCCGTAGACTGCCAACTCTGTAAGGACATCTTTTCACTGCTATTACTCCAGCCCCTAGAACAGTACCTGACACACGATAGTCATGCAATAACTTTCTTTTTCCTTTACTATATCAATATTTTTTATTATATGCAGTAGCATAAGATATGCATAACAAAATTATCATTTTAGCTTGCCATTTTTAAGTGTACAGTTCAGTGGCATTAAATACATTTACATTTCAATAATTTTCTTTTGAATAAACAAATGAACAGTCAAACTGGTTATTTGTGCTTGAAAGTTACCAAGAGCCAGATGGTAACATTGCCCTTCTTTCCTACAGATGAAGTTATACGGAAGCGTCTCCTCATTGATGGAGATGGTGCTGGAGATGATCGGAGAATTAATCTGCTAGTGAAGAGTTTCATTAAATGGTGCAACTCTGGGTCCCAGGAAGAGGGGTATTTCATTTCACTGTTGTTTCCATACCAATGTCCTAATGTGATTTTAGGCCATATATTAAGGTCCTGTGAATAGATAAAATTTTCACTCACCTTAAATGTCCAGTGGAGTCAACTCTTAATCAAGAGTAGATTTTCTTGGCCTTTTCTTCTCTTCAGAGGCCTCCCGTATGTTTATTAAAACATGGAGAAAGAAGATTGGTAAGGAGAAATGAAGATTAAATTCAGACTCGTTAGTTTGGTTACTTTTATGACATAAGTGTTTAATAGGATAAAATATCTAAATGGAATTTTCTCCTTTGCTAATAAGAGGCTGCTGCTATGTATGTATATATTAAGTTGGCACGAAACTAATCGCGGTTTCTGCCATTAAAGTTAATGGCAGAAGTTAATGGCCAGGTTCAAGCAGTACTGGTGCCTCAGCCTCCCGAGTAGGTGGGATTATAGGCAAGTACCACCATGCCTGACTAATTTTTGTATTTATAGTAGAGATGGGGTTTCACCATGTTGGCCAGGCTGGTGTCGAACTCCTAGCCTTAAGTGATCTGCCTACCTTGGCTTCCCAAAATGTCAGAATTACAGGCATGAGCTACCACGCTCAACTATATTTATTTATTTTTTAACATAGTAAACTTTTCCTCATTTGAATTTGCTTTCCATATAAATTATTTTATGGAGTGAAAAAATTGTGGAAACAGAACTGTGAAGTTAAAAAAAATCTTAAAGTATTTTTTAAAGTCTTTTAAACAAAATTCAAATAATTGTTTGAATAAAACATGCATTGGTAAGAACAGCAGTCCCATCTTTGCATTTGTAACTAAAGTAGTTAAATTCAAGAATACTACATTTGATAAAAAGAAAACTTAAGAGACACATATTCTAAATTATTTTAAATAAGCAATTGGTTCTCTCAGAATTTGGTATAATTTAATTAGCAAATATTTGCCAGCATTATAACAGTTCATTTTTGTCAATCCACAAGCATCCTTATTTTGGTTTTCTCTCTTTTTCATTAGATATAGCCAGTACCAACGTATGCTGAGCACGCTATCTCAATGTGAATTTTCAATGGGCAAAACTTTACTAGTATATGATATGAATCTCAGAGAAATGGAAAATTATGAAAAAATTTACAAGGAAATAGGTAAAGAATCTTAATGTTTCTATCTGTAATTTTATTTTTTATGGTCTAAAGGAAATAATATCTGCTAACAATTTTCTTTGATTGGTGGTAAAAGAATAATAACAATTACTGTATTAATGGAAAGAATACAGTAAATGTTAGCTATAAAAATGCATATTCTAGCATGATATCGTACTTTGGGTTACAGCTTTTTTTTAAAATACTAATGTCTATTTTGTTACCAATAGAATTTAATTTATAAATGCATTTTAAAATTAAAAATGGATTATTGATTTTGTTACCACTATCTTTTAAAAACCTTCTCATATAGAATGTAGCATAGCTGGAGCACATGAAAAAATTGCTGAGTGCAAAAAGCAAATTCTTCAAGCAAAACGAATACGAAAAAATCGCCAAGGTAAGGGTTTTGAGGGATTTAATGTGCAAATACATTATTACTGACTACTATTTTCATGCAGTTTTTAATGTTGTGAGGTAAAATCTGCAGCCTGAATCAACCTTGATTTAAAAAATAATCCAAATTTTAATTCCTTAAAACTATATTATTATTTAAAATACAGAAGGAGGTCTGTGTTGAAAAGAATGTTTTTGCTGGATTACGTTGATTATCCAAGTATTTCTTTTGTTTTTCTCTTTTTTTTTCTTATCCCAGTATTTCTTAAGTATTAAATTTTTACCATCTTGGACCCTTTTGCCTAAATAATATAGTTAATCAGCAGAGGCGATTTACATAAATATACTAGATTTAATTTTTTTTTTTTTTTTTTTTTTGAGACGGAGTCTGGCTCTGTCGCCCAGGCTGGAGTGCAGTGGCCGGATCTCAGCTCACTGCAAGCTCCGCCTCCCGGATTTACGCCATTCTCCTGCCTCAGCCTCCCAAGTAGCTGGGACTACAAGCGCCGGCCACCTCGCCCGACTAGTTTTTTGTATTTTTTAGTAGAGACGGGGTTTCACCGTGTTAGCCAGGATGGTCTCCATCTCCTGACCTCGTGATCCGCCCGTCTCGACCTCCTAAAATGCTGGGATTGCAGGCTTGAGCCACTGCGCCCAGCCAATATACTAGATTTATGGTTTGAGTTTTTAGTTTGTTTGTTTAATAGAGCTACTTTCCAAAAAATGAAATGGAAAAGAATTTAAACTGTGAGTTTTCATTAAGTACAAAGCAAGCAAACATTTCTAGACTGCCTACAATATCTAATAAGGTTAAAGTTGAGTTTTGTTATAATCTCTTGTTTTTAAGTTAGAGTATGTCCTATGTAGTTCCTAAATACTATTTCAAGACAATTTTTAATGTTAGAGGCAATGCTGTTCTTAAAATGTAGATTGAATAAAAATAAAAATAAAAAATATAATGTGTAATCACAACTGATACATTGATGTGAAAAACTAGAAGAAAATAGAAAATGTTAATGGTTATTTTGAAGTTGTGGGTTTTTATGGCTTAGGTTCTTTTGTCTGTTTTTATTTTGTTTTGTTTTACATAGGGCATGTATTATTTTGTAATTCAAAAAATTTGTATTCAAAAGAATCATACTTTTATTGAATTAATATGCTCAGTTTTAAAACAATGAATTTTCACTTTTTAATGAACTAATTAAGATAAAACTTAATTTCCTCTTTTTACAAGTTGTTTTTTTCAGTTTAAAATGTGTATGGTGAAGTTTTGGTGCCCTATTTACAGTAAGATATACCCACTTAGTATCAGTTCAAAAGTCATTTAAAAATATTTGGAATGTTTTCGTTGGTTAATGAGGTTTTTAAATAAATCCTGCCACTCATCACTTCATAAGAAAGGTTAACAGAAGTTACATGACTTATCTTGGAGGTCTCAGTGGAGCAGAAAGTAGAACCTGAATTTTAAGTTATTTGCACGTTTCTGAAATCTTAACTTTTGGAATGAGTGAGAAGTGTAATTTGCTGTTGACTAACAACTCAAATTAATGGTAGGATGTATTTACTGATTTTATTTTATTTTATTTTATTTTTTAGACAACTAGTGAGTAAGATCCTTCTCAGAATCAGTCTATTTGATAATCAATAATAACTTAAATTTGCTTGTGCTTATGCTGACTTCTTATATTCTGTCCACGACATATAAATGGAAAAAAACTGGGAGCTAAAACCCCTGTTTGGAACACTTGGTGTTGTGTGTCATTATAATTATAACTCAGTCAACTAAAACTGGCAATACTCATCTTTCAATGATTTCATTTCTTGATGTACTAGGGAAGTGATTAGGAGAGGTTTGTGATATTATACATTTTTGTTGATACTATACATTTTTGTTTTGATAATTCACATTCAAAAAACCGTTAGTTTGATAAATATTTTTATGTCTTTCAGAATATGATGCTTTGGCAAAAGTGATTCAACACCATCCAGACAGGCATGAGACATTAAAGTAAGTGTAGAGCTTTACTTTGAAAGGAACTAACCTTTATACATAAATGCTCATAAACTACCCTAGGCATTTCATTTTTGCAGAAATAAATACGTTTCAAAAGGAGGGGTCAGATCTTCAATATTATATTTTCCCATACTTCTCTGTTAGAGTTTATTTTCCTCTGACCTTGCCACCTATATGTCTAAAATAAATGCATGTAATATACATCAATAGCACAATGGACAAATAGAATATGGTCTTCATATATTAAAATACTGAATTTCAGTTAAAAAGAATAAACTAGTTATGCCCTTTTAAAACACAGCTCTCAAAACATAGTGAAAAGACACATAGTAAATTTTAAATTATTATTACATTCCTGAAACAAAGAATAATAACCATTTATAAAAGTTAGAGGCCGGGCACGGTGGCTCAAGCCTGTAATCCCAGCACTTTGGGAGGCCGAGACGGGCGGATCAGGAGGTCAGGAGATCGAGACCATCCTGGCTAACACGGTGAAACCCCGTCTCTACTAAAAAATACAAAAAACTAGCCGGGCGATTTGGCGGGCGCCTGTAGTCCCAGCTACTCGGGAGGCTGAGGCAGGAGAATGGCCTAAACCCAGGAGGCGGAGCTTGCAGTGAGCTGAGATCCGGCCACTGCACTCCAGCCTGGGTGGGAGACTCCATCTCAAAAAAAAAAAAAAAAAGTTAGAACCCCCTTTCAAATATTATATACCAATACTGTATGTTATTCAGGGATACAAGTATATGCATAAAAAAGAATTAGAATGATATAGTAGTTGCCTGAGTGGGAGGTAGAGGAGATAAAACAGCCCAGGATAGAGGTCTAGAGGTAAGATTCAAAGGATATTTTGAGTTAATTGGCAATGTTTTATTTCTTTTACCAAAAAAAAAAACCCTTGAAGTTAAGCTTCACAATATGTATCATTTCTTGGGTCTTGTTATTTTATTATCTGTGTTTTTCTGTACTTATAAAAATGTATCCAAAAATGTAATTTTAATGAAAGTAAGTCCATATTTAGAAGTTAAGAAGAAATCATCCCCAGCTTTAGAAGTTTCACCATAATGGAGTGTTGTAACTCCTTATAAGTCTTTTTTTTTAATTTTAAAAATCCTATCTAGTAACTAAAAGGTTAGGTATTAATTGTAATCTCTTTTCCCCCATTCAGCAAAATGTAACACTGTTTTATTTCCAGGGAACTAGAGGCTCTGGGAAAAGAATTAGAGCATCTTTCACACATTAAAGAAAGTGTTGAAGATAAGGTATTTGCACATATATTTAGCCTTTGTGATCTATCTATCTGTCTGTCTATATATCTGTATATATAGGTCATCATTTATATAAATTTTTTTCTTGTTAACACAGCTGGAATTGAGACGGAAACAGTTTCACGTTCTTCTTAGTACCATCCATGAACTTCAGCAAACATTGGAAAGTAAGTAGAAATAGTCTCAAAATAAATGTTTATGAAGATTTTTAAATGACCCAGGGATGTACCTTTTGAAATACACATCTTGGAGAGAGAGTATACCTTCTATTTTTGAACAATATAGCTGGATGACGTTAGAAGGTACTCAAGTTCAACTTTCTTGAATATATGTAGAAAAGTCTTAATTTATGGTAATATAGGATTTAAAGATATACATAGTGGTTTATATTAAGAAAAATTCAAAGATGATAGATTTGGAATCTTTCTTGGTTCACTGTAGTTGATTACTATAATGTAATAACTCAGGACCCAGGCAGGCAATAGTAAGGAATCAGTACATAAGAACATTTGCATACCCACTGAGTGGTGGGTGCTTTGGAGAACTGGAGACTTGCTCTTTACATTCACTGTAGACAATTAGAAATTTTTGTGTTACCTGATCTTCTGATTGTTTTAAAGAATAGCCTAAGACCCAGATTTTTTTTTTTTTTTTTTTTTTTTGAGACAGAGTCTCGCTCAGTTACCCAGGCTGGAGTGCAGTGACAGGATCTCAGCTCACTGCAATCCCCACCTTGCAGGCTCAAGTGATTCTCATGCCTCAGCCTCCCGAGTAGCTGGAATCACAGGTGCATGCCACCACGCCCAGCTAATTTTAGTATTTTTAGTAGAGATGGGGTTTTACCATGTAGGGTAGGCTGGTCTTGAATTCCTGACCTCTAATGATCCACCTGCCTCGGCCTCCCAAACTGCTGGGATTACAGGCGTGAGCCACCAGACCCTGCCCAGATTTTTTTTTTTTAAGTAAAATCTATCACATACATTTTAAAGTTTGATTCAACTAGTAGCCATATTTGCTTTAATTGTATTGGCTAATACAGGATAAACATATTTTTATGTGTTCATTGAATATAAAACATAGGCAAACTTGACTAAGGTTTTATGTTTCCTTCTCAATTACAGATGATGAAAAACTCTCAGAGGTAGAAGAAGCTCAGGAAGCAAGCATGGAAACAGATCCTAAGCCATAGACAGGCTAATCGCCCACCACTCCCAGGAATATTGAAATAGCTACGTGACCATAATGTGTTTAAAATGTGATGTGCTCTCAAGATATTTAAAGTTTTGGCAGTAAAATACTCCATTTTTAAATATGAATGTGTATTTCATTCCTCTTTCCTCACACAAAGGAAAATGACTTCAGTATAGATTTGTTTTTATTAAAATGCATTTTTTTATTCTTAAGTGGTAGGAAGCAACATCCAAAAATGCTTAATAAAATGGTTTTAAGCTGGATATGTTTGTGCTCATTAATATTCTAGGTAGTTTTTAACTGGTAACATTGATTGGCTTACAAAATAAGTTGAAAATTGTTAGAAGTTGGCATTTCTAGGATGTACATGGGAAAATGGGCCAATTTCTGGAAATGGTTACACTTCTGAAAACGGAGTCTGTGAAGAGGCTTTAGAAGGGCCATGAATCTGTGAAATTACATGCAAAATGTTTGTGGTGTATGCTTATTGTGTAGAGAGGTTCCAGGCTGTTAAAAGTCACTGGTATGAGAGGTAATTATAAGATGCAAAGTAAAATAATGCGCATTACTTTCTATATCGCTCCTTAATATGTGAGGAATATAATTCTCAAATGTTTTGTTGATCTCTTTTCTCTACTGTTTTGTTCTTTAGGAATCATTTTCAGTAGAAAAAAGTGTATTGATAAAGTGAAGAGTTGTTTGAAGTAAACAGTTTGTTAAGATTGTCTTGCATAGGCCAGGCACGGTGGCTCACGCCTATAATCCCAGCACTTTGGAAGGCCAAGACAGGCAGATCACCTGAGGTCAGGAGTTCGAGACCAGCCTGACCAACATGAAGAAACCCCGTCTCTACTAAAAAAAATACAAAATTAGCCAGGTATGGTGGTACATGCCTATAATCCCAGCTACTCAGGAGGCTGAGGAAGGAGAATCATTTGAACCCAGGAGGCAAAGGTTGCGGTAAGCCAAGATCACGCCATTGCACTCCAGCCTGGACAACAAGAGTGAAACTCCATCTAGAAAAAAAAAAAAAGATTGTCTTGCATAAAGAATTTATAATCTTTTTAAAAATTAAGCTAAGGCTGAATCACTTGTAATTTTCTTAAGTATTTCATTACATGTGTAATACTTGTTCAGCTCCATCCTTATCCATTTATTTTAGTTAAGAAACATGACACTTTGCATGAATCATACCTTAATGATGTTAATTTTTGTAATTTCAATAATTTTTATCTTAAAAATGAAAGTTTAAAATTAGCTCAGTTGTAGTCATATTAAAAGTGTCATAATACCTATGAATACTTCCTCTAATTTCATCTGGCAAGTCATGGGAGAAATTTCTTTGCAGAATTGCTGTGCTGTGACACATGTTTCTATTTTCCGTTATTAGTAAGAATTATGAAACAAAAATTTGCCTGTATTGACTCAGAATTAAAAATCCATTTTTTTTTTTCTTTTCTGAGACAGGGTGTTCTCTTGTCATCCAGGCTGGAGTACAGTGGCTTGATCACAGCTCACTGTAGCCTTGACCTCCCAGGCTTAAGCAATTCTTCTATGTCAGCCTCCCGAGTAGCTGGGACTACAGGCAACACATCACCATACCCAGCTAATTTTTAAAAGTTTTTTGTAGTAACAGATTCTCACTATACTGCCCAAGCTGGTCTCAAACTCCGGGGTTCACGTGATCCACCCACCTCAGCCTCCCAAAGTGCTGGGAGTATAGGCGTGAGCCACTGTGCCCCAGACAAATACCAGTTTTTCAAAAAAGATATTTAATTTTTAAAGGACTATTGGGTAGAATTTTTTTTAAATGCTGCCTCCCCATCCCCACCCCCACTGATTAATTCACTAGAGAGATTTTTTCAGGATTAAGTACCAAAAGATAAGAGTCTCTTGGAAGATAACTTTTATTTATTTATTTATTTTTGAGATGGAGTCTTGCGCTGTCGCCCAGGCTGGAGTGCAATGGTGCGATCCTGGATCACTGCAGCCTCTGCCTCCCAGGTTCAAGCAATTCTCCTGCCTCAGCTTCCCGAGTAGCTGGGATTATAGGCGCCTGCCACCACACCTGGCTAATTTTTGTATTTTTAGTAGAAATGGTGTTTCACCATGTTGGCCAGGCTGGTTTTGAGCTCCAGACCTCAAGGGATCCGCCTGCCTCAGCCTCCCAAAGTGCTGAGATTATAGGCATGAGCCACGACGCCCAGCCTAGGGAAGATAACTTTTAAAGAATCAGGAACAAAGTCAGTAGCAGCAACAGCAGGTACATGGGAAACACACATTTTTAAATTTATACTTCCTCATGGTTCTCTTGGATATCCTCTGGAACTGTTTAGAAGACTGAAGAATTTCATCCCCCAGAAACTCACACCGTTGAAGCTCAGCATGTCTTTGGGCCAATAGCTTCATGGATTTATCAGTCACTGTTTCTATGAGGTCATCCACCTATGACAGATAAATACCAAGAAATGAAGCCATGTGTTGGAAAGCCTTGTCATAGCAAATGGAGCTTGTCATAGCAAATGGAGCTTGTCATAGCAAATGGAGCTTGAAAGCACACATTTACCACCCAGTGATAAAGACGATCTCAGTTCTTCTGAAAAGAAACCTATGTATATGCCTTCACTTTAATTGAGTTCATTTAATATTTATCAGGTACACAGCATCATCCTAGGTGTCCTTAGCAATCCTTTAGCCACTTTCAGAATGCCCCCCTACTAACATTATTTCTTAATGCTAATCATTAATTTCATCCCACACCCATGCTGTCTAGCAGGGCTGTGCATTTGGTTAAGCCTGGTTCTCTGATGCTTCTGAGACTCAAAAGTTAAAAGCCTTTGTCCACTACCTGCATTTGAAGCTTTCCTACTGTCAAATCTGATTTTCGAAGGATGTTTTTCATGCCATGCTTCTTTTTTTTAAGTGCTGGAAAGTGTGGTCTCTTTTTTGGTGAATATGGCCCCTATGGTAAAAATGCAAAACATCAGATTAGGAACTACCAACATTATTTTTGTGATGGTGCTTAAACAAGAGTTCTCACCTTCGAGACATTCTCTTATAAACTGAACATTTGCCACATAACAATATTGGGTTGGAGGCTGTATTCATATTATTCTCCACACCTAAGTATCTTCTTTGTGCCCAGAGCTCTCTTTGAAGAAATCTATAGGGTGCAGAGAAATGAGATTGTCTGACTCTGAAAGAATATACAGCATCAGGAAAAAAGCAGGTCTTCATAAGGGGAAGAAGAAGAAATTGCCTCTGCAGCTGCTGGGCACAGTGACAGTGTGGGGCCGTTGTGGACCAGTGCCCCAAGAAAGCTCATTATCAGTGAATCTAGTTGTTAATTTGGTCTCATTTCTGCATGTTTCCTTATTTTCATGGCAGTCATATCTTCAAACATAAAAAGAAAGCTCTGGGTTCTTTTCACCCCATGCCTGATACTTTTCCCATTATCCCTGGCTTACTGGTTACAAGTACCTGTCCTGATAGTGTTGCAATTGGAAATCATTCCCAGATCATGGCTCCTAGCTAATATGCCCTTGTTAGTCTTACTGAGTTTACTCTTCCTTCCCCTTGTGCTTAATAATTCGCATTAAGACTATTGTGAGACCTACACAAAGTAGGATATGGGACCAGATCTGGGTCCTACCCTTTGCCTTTACAAATGGAATCTGCTGAACCACTGCTACCCTGCCAGCTTGCCCAGCTCAAATGTCACTTGCAGAGTCTTCCCTGATCTATCTAAAGTAAGACCCCTCTTTTTTCTCTTTCATAAAACCCAGTACTTTTTCCTGTTAAGCACCTAGCATACTAGCATAGTTGGCAGTTACTACATTATGTCTGTGTTTATTGAATACAACTACGGTAAAATCTAGTGCCTAGGCAAGTTTTGTAAAGCAGGACTAGTTGGGGCTGGTATGGACTGAAGAGAACACACCTCCTGCAGTGCCTTGGTGCAGCTCCTGCTTGTTGCCTTGAGGAATGGGCTTAGTATTTTCCAATCTTTTTATTTTTCAAAAGAAAGTTGAAAACCCAGAATTTTATTTGAAATATCCTAATTTTTAAATGTGGACAATTAATTCAAATACATATATATATTTTAAGATGAGGTCTCACTCTGTTGCCTGGGCTGGAGAGCAGTGGCATGATCATGGCTCACTAAAGCCTGGACCTCTGTAGGCTCCAGTGATCCTCCCACCTCAGCCTTCCGAGGAGCTGGGACTAAAAGTGTGCACCACCATGCCCAGTTAATTTTTATATTTTTTTGTAGAGATGGGGTTTTGCCATGTTGCCCAGGCTGGTATCGACCTCCCAAGCTCAAGTGATCCTCCCTCACCAGCCTTCAGAAGTGCCAGGATTATAGACATGAGCCACCACACCCAGCCAATTCAAATATATTTTTGAGAACATTCTGAGGGCTAAACAAACCATTTTTATAGGTAGTTGACAACCTCTGATCTAGCACCATTTGATGGAAAGAAATTCTTAATCATAGCCAAATTGCCCCATCTTTATCTTTATGGTTAGTGTTACATGTGTCCTAAGAAGTCTTTTTCTATGCTGAAGTCATGAAGATATTCTTACTGTCCTCCAGGAGTTTTAAGGTTTCTGCCTTTTCCACTTAAATCTATAACTGAACAGAAATTAATTTTTGTATATGGTGTGAGACAGGGATCAATTTTCATTTTTTTCCTATATGAATGCCCACTTGTTCCAGCAACATTTGTTCAAAAGATTATCCTTACCCCACTGCTGTGTGGCGCTATGGTTTAATGTGTATCTCCTCTATTTGATTGTAAGTTCCACAGAAGCAAGACCATGTCCATTGGATCACCCTATACCCCCCGCCCCAAACCTACAAACTGCCTAAAACATAATATGGGCACGCTAAATACGAACCTAGCACACAGAAGGCAAAAATTCAAAACTAATATCAGTGCACTCTGACAGTGGTGTTCCAGGGCAGTACTGTTCAGTGGAACTTTCTTTGAAGATGGAAATGTGCTCTATCTGTGCTGTATAGGACAGCCACTAACTAGGTGTGATTATTGGCCATTTGAAACATAGCTAGTGCAACTGGGGGACTGAACTTTTATTTAATTTTAGTTAACATAGATAGTGACATTCAGCTATTGACTAGCATATTTGGACAGTACAGTTAGTCTATAGCATAGCAATTACTACTAAGGACTCTAGAGCCAGGTCTTCCTGGGTTTGAAACTTGGCTCTGTCACTTACATGGGCAAATTACTTAAACTCTCAGTACCATCCCTAAAATAAGGATAATATTGCTACCTACATTATAGGGCTGTTGTAAGCATAATCCGAGTTGATATTTTTAAAGCACTTAGAACAGAGTTTATCTAAAATAACAATAATAGTCCATGGTTCTATTTTTGAAAAATAGACTGGGCAATTTAGGATCAAACATACATGCATGGCCAGTCACGGTGGCTTACATCTGTAATTCCATCACTTTGGGAGACCAAGGCAGGTGGATCACTTGAGACCAGGAGTTTGAGACGAGCCTGGCCAACATGGCGAAACCCTATCTCTACTAAAACTACAAAAATTAGCCAGGCATGGTTATGCACGCCTGTAGTCCTAGCTAGATAGGAGGCTGAGGTAAGAGAATCGCTTGAACCCAGGAGACAGAGGTTGCAGTGAGCCAAAATTGTGCCACTGCACTCCAGCCTGGGCAAGTGACAGAGCGAGACTCTGCCTCAAAACAAACAAACACACACAAAAACCCATGCATACCTATGGATAAGTAAAAGCATTGGTTTGGAGAGTCCTAGATCATCTACACTGCATTTTCTGTGTTGTACATATGGCTATTTACATTTTGATTTCAATGAAAATTAAGATTAAAAATTCAGTTCCTCAATTGCACTGACCACATTTCAAAGTCTCAAAGCCAATTGTGGCTAACAGCTACTATATTGGACAATGTATACTTGCATCTTCATGGAAAGTTCCATTGGACAGTGCTGGTCTAATGAGTTCCACTCCACATAGTATGCACAGATAGGCCAGAATGCTAATATACTAACATTTGAAGAGTGAGAAAGTCAGTTACAAATATCCAAACTCCACTGTTGCCCAGATGTAGTAGAAGCTGAACAGTTTGAACATAGAAGCAGAAGAATCTGACCCAGAGGGTACCCTAAATTCTTGGAGAGGAGACAGAAGCAGCAGATTTAAAGGGCTTATTGTGGAGGACTCATGGTAGGAGAGAACTTGGTTTTCGCAAAATCTGTAAACATTGAGTTATATGTAAGTCTTTAGAGGCAAATTTGTTTAGTGTTTTACCTTTTGCAGTCCTGAAGGAAGAGATGTCACAGAAAACCTCTTGGTGGTTCTCCTGGCCCGAAGGAGTGTATTTCCCTGGGTTATCTCCTCTGTCTCTGCCTCTACAACATCAAGTTGTATAGTCGCTTAGAAAAAGGGGGAAAAAGGAATCTGTAAGGATCACAATGAGGAACACATTTTTCCTATTAAAAATACAGTATTCTTAGAAGACAGCATCACATGCTGCTTCAGTGGCTTTTTTTCTTTAGAGTTAAAAATAAAAACTGGATTTGCTCTTCCCAATCTTATCTTTTCTCCTGCAAACATTTGCCTTTTGTTATGGTCATGACCTCAGTGGACACCAACCCAGTCTTTGACAATGTAGCCACCTCTCTCTTCGAGATTTAAGTTTTTCCCCTGAACCATTGTGGAATTAGGAAAGTAATCCTCTAATATGCAAGACCCTCCCTTGGGTATTCATTGTGGATTAAAGCAAATTTTCTATCTATTTTCAAGAAACATGGCTCAAGGCTCAGTCATTTACATATCATTGATTCATCTTTCCTATATCCAGGAGCCAGGGAACCTTGGATTCCTTAACATTTTAAAACATATCAATTCAGTGCTTAACTCAATAAATGTATTTATAAAGGAAACTTTAAAACACTACCATAAATTTAAGACTAGTATCATAAATAGGCATTAAAATTACTATGCTAAAAACAAAGCTATGTTATTTTTTGCAGAAGGCACTAAACCTAAAGTTACTCTCTTTTTCTTGTTCTTTTTTTTTTCTTTTGAGACGGAGTCTCCCTCTGTCACCCAGGCCGGAGTGCAGTGGTGTGATCTCGGCTCACTGCAAGTTCCACCTCCCGGGTTCAAGCCATTCTCCTGCCTCAGCCTCCCAAGTAGCTGGGACTACAGGTACTCTCTTTTTCTTAGAAAAGGGGGTCACTAAATGAGACATTTTCCTTGATGACGGCATTGGGGAAAGGGTGTTTGCAATTTGCTGTGTGTTACACTGTTCCTTCATGCTGTGTGCACACCTAAAATATCTTGTTGCTTAAAGTCTATTGATAAGGACTTCTCTGGGAGCCTCAGAGAATACATTAGCCTACTTGACACCTCCACTTGGCTATTCAGCAGGGACCTCAAGTCAGCAAGTCTAGCCAGAACTCATGACTTATTTTTCAATCCAGGTCCATTGCTCCTTATCTTAGTGAATGATGCCTCCACCTTCAAAGCAAGTGGTCAATCCAGAAATTCTTCCCTCTCCTCCACCCTTCACTGTCCAACTCTTCTCCAAATCTTATAACTTCTATCTATGCTTATTTCTCCCTTTATCTCCTCATTCTCACTGTCATGACTAATCCAAGCTAATGTCATTCCTTGCCTGAAAGAATGTATGGGTGCTTATTGTTCTTCCTGCATTTGCACTTACCCTCATCCAATCCAGTCTACACTATGCAGCCAAAGCTATCTTTTAAGAATGCAAATCAGATTATATAAATCCCCAGCTTGAAAGTGTCCTATGGTTTCTTATCACCCTTAGAAGAAAGTTAAAAATTCTCAATGTGTCCTATGACAGACACCCTTACTACCTAATTCAACCAGCCTCTCCTTAGCTCTCTGTGTTCCAACCTCTGCTGGATTTCTTTCATTGCTAAATTGTGCCTGGTGATCTCTTGATATTGTGACTTGAACATGCTCTCCCTTATTCCTGGGAAACTATTCTCCCCCCTCCACCTTGTGTAAGCCATCCTTATGTCTTAGACATCCTTCAGATCTCAATTTAATTGTCCCTTCCTTGGTGAAGCCTTTCCTGAGACCCCTCCCCTAAAGTTAGAGCACCCATGATTTCTTTCAATAGCATCCTGTGCTCCTTTGGAACAAATGTAATTTTCTGCATGTTCGAAAGCCCCTCTATGCTATAACTCCATGAGGGAGGGTCCATGGCTGTTTTATGTGCTACTCTATCCCAAATATTGTGGCTGTCATATAATAAGTACTTAGCAGATATTTGTTAAATGGATAAAAACATGTTTTGAAGGTCAGCGGGGAAGAGCAACTGATTTTGGGCTACAACAAAGGGTATTAATGTTTGAGCTACATCCTAAAGGATGAGTATATTTTCTGGAGAAATCTTAGTTGATATTTGTTATTCCAACTAAGACAAAAATAAACCAGTGCACAGATAAAGAGTAGAAATTTGATCCTCTGTTTTCTGCTGGATTCTTCAATTCCAGCCCCAGCAATATAGAAGCATATCCTCTTTGTTATTTTCAACAGAAATA
Source organism: Colobus angolensis palliatus (assembly GCF_000951035.1). Lineage (NCBI taxonomy): Eukaryota > Metazoa > Chordata > Mammalia > Primates > Cercopithecidae > Colobus > Colobus angolensis. Next base: position 8,323,904 of record NW_012115821.1, read on the forward strand.
TACAGCTCAATCCATACCAGGTAATTGCTAGATGCTTGGATGCTTGTATTAGTGACTGCTTTTTCCAGAACAGAGAGTTTGTTTGAAATTAGTCGGCTGGAAACCACCAAGATTTTTTTTTTTTTTTTTTTTCCTGGAAAAAGCACACATCAGTTTTGTTGCCTGATCATGGTGTGTAAAATGTGAAGTTGTATGTATATTTACACACACTGTAAGGACTGTGTGTTTCCTGATTCTGTGCTGTGAAGGACACTAAAAAGCTACAGAGGATATATAGAGCAGTGAAACTATTCTGTATGATACTGTAATGGTGGATGCATGTTATGACAGGGTGTGACATAAAAGTAGGTATTTGTCAAATCCCACAGAACTGCACAATATAACGGGGGAACCCTAATGTAAACTATAACTTCAGTTAATAATAATAATAATATATTAATATTGGTTCATCGATTGTAAATGTACCACACTAAGGCAAGATGTTAATAATAGGAGCTGTGGGGATCAGGGAAGGGAGGGTATACATGGGAACTCTACATTTTCTGTAAATATAAAAGTGCTATAAAAATAGACTCTTTCTTTTTTTTTTTCTTTTTTTTTTGAGACAGGGTCTCTTTCTGTCGCCCAGGCTGGAGTGCAGTGGCACAATCTCAGCTCACTGCAATCTCTGCCTCCCAGATTCACGCAATTCGCCCACTTCAGCTCCCCTAGTAGGGACTACGGGCACATGCCACCATGCCTGACTAATTTTTTTGTTTGTATTTTTGGTAGAGATGGTTTCACCAGGTTGCCCAGATTGGTCTGAAACTCCTGGGCTCAAGTGATCCACCTGCTTCGGCCTTCCAAAGAGCTGGGATTACAGGCGTGAGCCACTGCTCCCAGCCTAGACTCCATTTATTTTTTGAAAAGCTACAGATGAGAATGCAAACATTGGTAGTATTGTTAGTCATGACCCATAGGATGGCAAATGGCCTTATTACTAGTTGCAAAAACGACTTAAAGTTAACAGTTCAAATATTGATTCTTCCACACAGTACATAGAAAGTAGATGCAATAAAAGTGAGCACTTTATGACTTACCAGTTATACATTTTTTTCATTTAATTCCCACTACCCTCTCCACTGTTAGAAGTAGCCATGTGAAAGTCTGCATCACTACTTTTTCCAGAAACAAAACCAAAAATCCCACTTGAGTTTGATTTTCATATATCTATATATATATGTATGTATATATGAATATACACACACATATATATTTAAATAAAAAGTGATTTTAAACTGATTAGAACACTGTTTAATTGAACTGGGAGGAACCTCTAAGGCAATCCAATTCAGTGCTTCTCAAAAGGTATGAACAAGGTGAGGCATGGGGCTCACACCTGTAATCCCAGCACTTTGGGAGGCCGAGGCGAATGGATCACCTGAGGTCAGGAGTTCGAGACCAGCCTGGCCAACAGGGTGAAACCCCATCTGTAGTAAAACTACAAGATTTAGCCAGGCGTGGTGGCACACTCCTGTAGTTCCAGCTACTCAGGAGGCTGAGAGAGGAAAATTGCTTGAACCCAGAAGGCAGAGGTTGCAGTGAGCCGAGATTATGCCTCTGCACTACAGCCTGGGTGATAGAGCGAGATTCCATCTAAAACACACACACACACACACACACACACACACACTATGAACATACAAGCCAACTGAGGATCTTGCTAGAGTGTGGCTTCTGACTCAGAAGGTCCCAGGTAGAGCCTGAGATTCTGCATTTCAGACAAGCTCCTCAGAGCTGCCATACTGTTGTAGCAAGATAATCCATCCTAATTTCACTCTTCCTCTTGGCCTCAACCCAATGACAAATTGCCCGTATTTGATTACCATTCTCTGAAAGCTTTCTCATTTTTGCTGTAAACAACTTGGGAGATGGAAGCTCCTTGACAATCCTAGGGAGAAGGCTCTGCGTGTTTGACAGTAGGGCTTCCTTATGGTCAGTGTAGCCCTCTTTGCTGGCACTTGCTGGCTTGCTTCTATACTTGTAGGACAGCATCCTCCCAAAAGCAGTCTTCACTTTCGTCATCAAATTTCTTTTCTGATTTTGTTGACTTTCGTGAAATCCCATGTCACTATCACTGGATGACTCCTCTTTAGGGACCAATACATTTTGTTTTAGTAAGTTGGTAGACACAGCCCTATGCCATCTAAACAAAATAAAAATGACTCATATTAGAGAAACTGAAAAGTTAAAAATGAATAATTTGAATCATTAAAACACAAACTTCAAATGTGAACCAATTATACAATTCAGAAAAAAATAAAATAAAATTGAAGACCAAGAATCAAATCACAGAAAAATAAAGCCAAAGCAACTACTTGGTGTTTTGTTATCAAATTATAGTAATCTGACCGCTATTTAATTTAAACACAATACTGTTAGAGGTAGGTTATACTATTAGCTTCATTTTACTTATGAGTAAACTGAGACATAGGTTAAATTAATTGACCAAGGACTGAATGCAGACTTTAATCCAGGTCTGACTGTTGGAATCCATGAACTTACACTGGCAAATTGGCAATCTTATTTCAATGATAGTTTGAGATAGTTTTTGCTAGATTTGGCAGTTTCAAAGTGAAAGTAATAGAAGATGAGAGAGTCTGCTAGAGTAGTGAATAAGGAGTAACTTCCAAGGCCCCATAAATACTGCATTTACATAAAACACTCATTTAGATAACATACTATAAATTCATATATAGCAACTACGTGTACCATCTTCATAATTTTGGCATATTTTATTATATGCAATAGACTAAACAATAGACAACATTTCCTGATAGCTTTCTGTGTGCTAAACACTCTTCCAAGTGCTTTCATGTGTATAATATAATTTAATCTTTATGTTCTCATCTCTACTTCACACATGAAGAAATTAAAGCTTGGAGAGGTTAAATAATTTATGTCCAGATTATCTGATTCTGAGGTCTGTGTTGTTAACCACTCTGCTAGAATATCACCTATACTGTGATACAATTATTACCTAATATTCTTCCTCAATTAACTATTTTTTGTTAGCTTCACTCCAGGTAATAATATCCATGAAATTTCGGTATTTTTTAAAATTAAAATTTTAATGTCGAGATCATTATAGTTTCACATGCAGTTGTAAGAAATAGAGGGCGGGTGCCAGGCGCGGTGGCTCAAGCCTGTAATCCCAGCACGTTGGGAGGCCGAGGCAGACGGACCACGAGCTCAGGAGATCGAGACCATCCTGACTAACACGGTGAAACCCCGTCTCTACTAAAAACACAAAAAATTAGCCGGGTGTGGTAGCGGGTGCCTGTAGTCCCAGCTACTCGGCAGGCTGAGGCGGGAGAATGGCGTGAGCCAGGGAGGCAGAGTTTGTAGTGAGCCAAGATTGCGCCACTGCACTCCAGCCTGGGTGACAGAGCGAGACTCCGTCTCAAAAAAA
>NW_012115821.1:8328649-8343006 GCF_000951035.1 Colobus angolensis palliatus
CGAAAATTAATTCAAGATGGATTAGAGACTTAAATGTTAGACCTAAAACCATAAAAACCCTAGAAGAAAACCTAGGTAATACCATTCAGGACAGAGGCATGGGCAAGGACTTCATGTCTAAAACACCAAAAACAATGGTCCCCCCTTTCTTAAACCGGTATCCACGAATCTGTCTTCTGTGTGTGTAATTCTTGTCCTTTCAAGAATGTTGTGTAAATGGAAATATACATCATGTAATTTTTTGAGATATGCTTTTTTCACTCAGCATAATTCTCTGAGCATTCACCCAGGTTTTGTGTATTAATTGTTCATATCTTTTTATTGCTGAGTAATAGTCCATTATATGAATGTACCACACTTTGTTTAACTACTCACTAATTGAAGGATATTTGGGTTGTTTCCAGTTTGGGGCTATTATGAATAAAGCTACTATAAGCATTTGTGTACAGGTTTTGTATGAACATAAGTCTTCGTTTCTCTGGGTGAAATCCCAGGTTTTATGTTATGCTACTACATTATATTAAATATATAACATATATTTCTATTATGGATTAAAACAAATTTATAACCATTAACAATGTTCTTCATATATTACCTAAAATATCTCATGTACCATCAGTAGCATATGTACTACTCTCCAGGAAAACACAGTTCTAAACAGAACCCAAATCATTCAGCCTTTTTCTGTAATGATACATGGGGAGTAGTTCAGTGAGAGCCTAGACACTGGAGTTCAATGGTATTGGTTCAACTCAGGACAATCCCCAACTCTGTGACCTTGGGCATGTTAGGTAACTTCTATAAGCTTTCATCTTCTCATTTGAAAATGGGCATAGTCTTTTCAGAATTGTGAAAATAAAGGGAAATAATTCATATGTTTGGAACCTTAAAATGCATTCAATAAATGATACTTTTTATTACCATGTGGATCAGAACAATGCAGAAAATGTAAAAGGCAAGGAGAGAGCCCACACTAGAGGGCAAAATAAGGGAGAAGCTAGCAGCCTCCCTTCTGGGACCAAGGGCAGGGTTCTGCAAATTGTACATATACGACTTCTAGGGGGTGCTATTCAATTTCGTACTTAGACTTGCGTATAGTTATTATAATGATTTTCTGGCAGATGGCAGTAAAATGTCCTGAGGAGGGAGCATCATTTCCTAATTTGCCCAAAGATATCTTATGGGCTAGGATTAATCTCCCATAAAGCCCTCTGAGACTCCTTTAATAATAATTTAATTTGTAAGTGATTCTACTACTATAAACATGTACACACATACACATACTCTGACACAGAACAACGCAAATACAATTTCAGAAGATTCAGGAATTTCGAAGACCACCCATGTTAAAAGCCCAGTTCTAAGTGGTCTCAGAATCTCTAGAAGGTGTTTCCCATTCCCATCCTCCCCACTCTCATCTCCAATCTATCGAAAACGTAATTAACAAAGGTGATTTAGCTCCAGAGCCTAGGAATACAACTGCTGCAACTTCTGAGAACTCTCCCCTTCTTATGTTTTTAAATATTTTTGTGTTGGTACTGAATTTATTTGGTTGTATTGCTTCCCCCGGAGCTCCTACTTTTCATTCAAAGTGGAAATCTCTGCAGTATTTTATTTTGTCCATGGAAGTTCCTAAGCTTGGTCTTTGATGCTTCCAGGACTCATTAAAACACCTCACTTCTACATGTCTGAACTATAGCCCATTGACCTGGTAAGAAAGAAGCACAAAGAAATTGGAAAATAAATCACCACACTGATTTTCCAAATTAAAATACATTATATTTTGGATGTTTCACACCTGTCTGTATGGTTTTGTCACTGACAAAAAATAGGAGGTCTAAGGCAGTTTTAATGTTACATTAAACAATGTGTCCATAGTGAAATGTGATTAGTACATATTTCAGCAGCCCAAATTGCTGGGATAGGAAAAAAAAAGCACTGATCGTGGACCTATTTTGAAAAATGCACTAATGACTTTTCAAAGTAATAGTATTTTCATGGGATGTGAGATGTCTAAAATTCTGATGCTGAAATATCAACATAGAATCAGTACTTATTTTAGTCTCCTATGCCACATTAAAATTCAATTTCAAGTGTAAAGAAAAGGTTTTCCCTGTTACAGTAAAGACCTTTCTGATCATAAAATGAAGCTTACATTGTCGCACTACATTTCTTGATTCAATGCAGTACCCTCCCCAGCAATCCATCCAGAGTCCTCATTTTTAAATGCAGTGCTTAAAAGGACATGCCACTATGCCAAACCCAAAGACTCTCATTTGACAGAAAAGGAAATGAATCTCTGTTACCTACCTTTCTATCCCCTTCCTTTTGAATGGGCCATTTTTCTTCTTGAGTTGCTGGAATCTTCGGCACTGTCCAACTTTTCCATAGGCAATCTTAAAGGGTTCTGGTAGATACAGCTGAGGTCGGGCCATTGCTGTCAACTTCACTTGTAGTAGCTGTTTTGGACTGTTTTAGTTCTTGAACTTACAGACTTTGATGCAAAAATCATCCAGTGACTGAATGTACTGTCAAGGTGTGGGCTATTTGGAATAAAATATGTAGGAAATTTTTAGAGTCTTTCCCTTATTCCCTTCCAAGTGTCAGAGACATTATTTGTGGGACTGGCCCTGTTTACAACTTCACAGAGGTCACCAATGATGTATTTGACTGAGCTGTGTGAAATTCCATGGACCTTTGTGGAACACTTCACAGATTCTTGAACAAGGCAAATGCAGAAATGATGATCTGATTGCATTAACACTGGCATTTGGATAGCAAAAAACAAAACAAAACAACAGCAACAAAAAAAAACCACCATGCGCTAATTGACCACCACATTCAGAAGTCATATTTGACCTCTGAAGGGGAAGGCACCTATAGCAATACGAACGATCTGTTGATTAACACAAGTTGAGCTTCTGTTAGATCTCTCAGTTACAGCTGGTGAATGTTCTGTGTCCTGTGGGTCACATATGACAAGGCCAGTTGTTGTTTGGACATCTCAAAATGTACCCCAAGGGTGGTTTTCATTACATCTTGGAATTTTGTAGTGGTCTCTCAAAGTACATTGGTGAATTGAAGACCTTGATCCACCCCTCCCTTCCAACATTGCCCCATTTATTTCGTGGTAAAGAGCAAATTCTGCCTGGGATGGAATTTCTTACCACAAGGTGGCAGCAGACACTAGGATTTATTCCTGTCACCCTCTCGCGCTTTGAGTTGTTCAGTCAGATAACTATATGCTTAACAAGAAAAACTCCTCTAGAAAAGTTCTGGGAGTTACAACAATTACTCTGCTTTCTGCGTTTGCATTAATCAATAATCCGGAGCATACTTCTCAAGCTTTCAAGTGCACACAAATTTCCTGGAGGTCTTTTTAAGATGCAGATTTCGATACAGTACATCTGGGGTGGGATCCAAGAATTTGCACTCCTAGCAAACCCCCAGGTGATGCTGATGATGCCGGATGGCACTTGGAGTAGTGAGGGTCTTGTATGTTTCAGTATTGGGGGAAAGAGCTTTAAAATGCTCTAGAATGAAGTGTATAATGTTGAGGGGCTAAGAGAGTGGATGTGGGAATTATGCCTGAGTTCTCATTTCTAGCTTAGCTATGTGACTTTGGTCAATTCATTTTAACCTATCCATACTTGTTTTCTCATCCCTAAAGTGGGACTAATCATAATGCCCAAGCCATAGTTTTACAGCAAAATTCAAGTGAAATAGAAATTCTGCTGCAGCAGGGAATGAGACCCAGGAATCCATATTTTAGGAGAGTGGGTGCAGATGTTCCTCTGTCCCTTATTTGAGAAGCGCTGAAGTAGAGTGTATCTAATATGCCTTGGCCAAATGGACATGTGCTCCTCCCTGGTCTGTTTTTCCTCATCTGTTGGCATCCTCAGAGCACAATAAGTAATAGGTGCTTGAATAAATGAATAATTTCTTTAGCAACAGGGCAATATTTTTCGTGCAATTATTGGCACTCCTGTCTGAATTCTGTTGTATTTCATCAATTATCTAGATAAATGAGATGAGTTTTATGCTAAGAAAGAGAGCTGTTTTTTATTTGTGCATAGGTGTCTATGTGCATGTCTGTGTGTGTGCATGTCTGCATGTATGTGTGTATGTAATAGGCTGAAACATTTGCTGCTGTGGCATCTGTGACAAAACTTGTAGGTTCCCAAAGGAGTCCTGAAGCAAATGATAGAACTAGGAAGAGTGGGATGGGGGGAAAGAGTTGGAGTATAGAGAGACGTCAATTTGAGCTGTGTCTGGATTTGCATTCTAGATCTACCCCTTCCAAGCTTATGTGTCCTTGGGCAGGTAATGAAAGCCTCTTTGGACCTTCATTTTCTTGTTCATAAAATAGGAATAATAACTGCTACCTCCCAAGGTTCTTTGAGTCATTCAGCTATTCAACAAATATTTGAATGCCTAGTGGTTGCCAGGCACCACCCTAGACACCAGGGATACTGCAGTGAACAACATACACAAAATCTCTGAACTCATATAACTTAATATGCTGTGGGAGACACAGGTGACAAACAAGGAAATGAACATTTTAATTTCAGTTGGTAGTAAATGTTATGAAGAAAGTAGAAGAAGAGGATGATGGGATAGAGTGACTGAGGATGAGGAGTGACTTCAGATGGGGCATTAGGAAAGCCTGCCCAATGAGGTCATTGGTCCTGAATGCTGAATGGAGAAAAGAGCCAATCGTGTGAAAATTTGTGTGACCCAGGCAGATGAAATAGCATATGCCAAAGCGCGGAGGTGGAAGAAGCCCAGTGTCTTTTGAAAATGTGGAAGAAAGTGGCCAGGCACGGTGGCTCACGCCTGTAATCCCAGCATTTTGGGAGGCCAACGGGGGCGGATCACGAGGTCAGCAGATCGAGAACATCCTGGCTAACACGGTGAAACCCGGTCTCTACTAAAAATATAAAAAAGTTAGCCGGGCGTGCAGGTGCCTGTAGTCCCAGCTACTCGGGAGTCAAGATTGTGCCACTGCACTCCAGCCTGGGTGACAGAGCAAGACTGTCTAAAAAAAAAAAAAGAAAGACAAAGGTGGAAGAAAGTTAGGGTGGCTAGAGCAAAGAGGTAGATGTGTGATAAGCTGGAGAGGGCCAAACCTCTTGAGTCCTATAGATCAGATTAAAGATTTTTGTCTTGATCTTCAGAGCAATGGGGAGTTGTTGAGGTTTTTTTTGGTTTTGTTTTTTGAAACAGCACTTTACTCTGTCACCCAGGTTGGAGCGCAGTGGCACCATCTCAGCTCACTGCAACATCTGCTTCATGGGTTCAAGCGATTCTTGTGCCTCAGCCTCCTGAGTAGCTGGGGTTACAGGCACGTGCCACCATGTCCAGCTACTTTCTTGTATTTTTAGTAGAAACAAGGTTTCACCATGTTGTCCAGGCTGGTCTTGAACTCCTGAGCTCAGGTGATCCACCTGCCTCAGTCTCCCAAAGTGCTGGGATTATAGGCTTACGGATGGTTCTTTAGGGAACTTCTTCATAATTTGTTCGGAGAAATGGGATTCAGTTGTGAAGAAAATGACTAGAATCCTTGCCCAGGAATTACAATTCTAGTGGAGGACACAGACACCAAATACATTACCCGATGGAAAATTTTTTCAGGTACTGATAAAAAATGCTATGAGAAAAACAGAAAAACAAAAACAAAATAAAAAAGAAGAAGAAGAAGAAGAAAAGAGAATAAAAAATAAATAAATAAAAAGAAAAACAGGCCAGGCGCGGTGGCTCATGCCTGTAATCCCGGCACTTTGGGAGGCCGAGGCGGGCAGATCATGAGGTCAAGAGATCAAGACCATCCTGGCCAACATGGTAAAATCCCGTCTCTCCTAAAAATACAAAAATTAGCTGTGCATGGTGGTGCACGCCTGTAGTTCCAGCTACTCAGGAGGATGACGGAAGAGAATTGCTTGAACCCAGGAGGCAGAGGTTGCAGTAAGCTGAGATCAGGCCACTGCACTCCGGCCTGGCGACAGAGCGAGACTCCACCTCAAAAAAAAAAGGAAGAAAAAAAGTAGAAAAACATGGTAGAAAGTGACTGGGAGTGGGCACTCCTCCAAAATGATCAATAAAGATCGCTTAAGGAGGTGGTGTTTGAAGTGAGACATTTAATGTTGAAAAAGAGACAAAGTATGTTGAGATCTGGGAGAGGTATTTCCAAGGCAAAAAACTACATGAGCAAAGGTTCACAGGCAGGTGCAAACCAGCATGTTTGAGGGCAGGAAGAAGACCAGTGTGGTGGGAACATAGGTGACATGGGGAAGGCATAGTTATGCATATGTTTTTAAAAGGTTGCTGTGTGCAGCTTGGAGAATACATTGGGGAGGAAAAAGTGAGTGTTGAAAAGTCATTAGGTAGGCACTTGGTCCAGGCCGTCAACAGATGGGGGTGAGGAGTACCAGAAGGGTGCAGATCCAGGTTAATATGTAAGAAGTTAAATACTGAAATGAACTAGGATATGGGGGAGATACAGTTTGGATATGTGTCGCTGCCCAAATCTCACGTTGAAATGTAATTGCCAGTGTTGAAGGTGGGGCCTGGTGGGAAGTGACTGGATCATGGGGCAGTTTCTCACCCATGGTTTTGTACCATCCCCTGTTACTGTCCTCATGATATCAAGTGCGTTCTTGCAAGATCCGATTGTTTAAAAGTGCGTGGCACTCCCCGCCCTCTCTCTTGCCCCTGCCCCTAGTGATGTGCAAGCTCCCACTTTGCCTTCAGCCAGGACTGTGAGCTTCCAGAGGCATCCCAAAAATAGATGCTGGTGCCATGCTTCCTGTACAGCCTGCAGAACCATGAGCCAATTAAACATTTTTTTCTAGTAAATTACCCAGTATCAGGTATTTCTTTATAGTAATGCAACAACAGTCAACTATAAGGGATGAGTAGAGAGAAGGATATACTAAGTTGGGGTGTTAAGTTGTTGCTGTAGTCCAGTGGTTTAACTAAAGGGGGAACAGTGGAACTAAAGAGAAGGGCACCCATTCAGGAGTCCCCCATCAGTCAACTCTCCTTATGAACTACCCTTCACAGGACATGGCTTGGAGCTATCCCTGTGTGATCATTCCCTGGACATTTGTAAATGTCTCCCTGAAAAGCCAAAAAGCCAGCTGTAGCAGGAAAAAACCAGGTCAAAACACAATCTCCCTTGTTCTCAACATTATTCTTCCATTGAACATGTCTGAGATTGCATAATCCTATTCAGGTAACCATGACAACAGTTGACTCCTATTGAGATAGCAATTGATTGAAACCTCTAAGTCAGAGATTGCAAACATGAATACCTGCAGGAGCCAAGCAGGGAAATGTGAGAAGCAGTGGGTGGGGTGTAAAAGGGAGGAGTTGGAATTGTGGTAAACTGTAGAGTACTGGACCAATCCAATTCTGTTGAACTTCAAATCTTTAAGAAGCCTCACATATTTAAAAATGTGATCTGCAGGCCATATTTAACCTGCGGGTCACCAATTTGCTGCCTCCAGAGATACTTTCGTGTTAACTCTCTGTTGAGCCAGGTCTCTCTCGTCAGTGCTCCTAAAGCTGATTTTCCCCTGAGCTTTAACTCAAACATATTCACAAGCATTCAGTTGGCTATTGGCCCATTATTAGACTGCTTTTGCATCTTGTCACTATCTGGTTGCATACTAACCTTGCCTAGCAACTTGTAAGCCCTCTGCAAACTTGGTAAGCTGAGATTCTGGGTTTCTATTCCGAGTCTGGGTGAAGTAAATACATAGACTGGAGCAAGACAATGTCACTTTAGTGACCTGGAGTCATTATTAAGCATAATCCTTTGGAAAATACATGAGTTTCCTAAAGAGTCCTCACTAATTCTGGCTGTCCCAGCTTTACTGGGATTTGGGAGACCTTTGCATGTGGGGAAATAGCAACTGGGGGCTTTTCCACCTGGCTCAAGCAAATCCTCTTGCTGAAGCTTTTGCCCTTTTGAGAGAAGGAGGTATCATGTTACAGATCACTCAGCAAGAACTGTGTCACAGGGAGTATATACAGGGTGCCTGGCGACACAGTGTTTTTCCTGGGAAGACTCTTTACCAAGGGGTGAACTCCCCAGAAGTCAGCAAAGGTGCAGCTGGAGTAAAGTGTCTTCGAAGAGCCAACAGGCTTTCAAGTTAAATCATGCCTTTTTTTCATTTGTTTTTTGTGTTGGTTGCTGCCCCAGGTTAGTATTTCTAATTTACGACTCATAAATAGCTTTGAAATAATTATTTGGTAGTCTATCAGTTGGCATTTACTCTCTAACTTCTCAGCGTTGGTCTTTAAAATTGTCCAGTGCTCTGGATTGTACCACACTGGAAAGTCAACATGTGAATCAAAATGTCCTCTCAGATGCTGTTGATATCAATGGGAGTAAGCTCTTTGGAGAGCAATTTGGAAATACCCGCCAACATCTGAAATCTCAAGCCTCAGAGCCAGCATTCCACCTCTGGAAAGGTATCCTACACAAGAACACAATAATATAAGGATAAATGTAGGTGTATTTGTAATAACAAAAGCTAGAGGCAACCCATATGTCTACCCATGGAGGATTAAATAAATGGTGCTTCATGCATACTATGGATATTGGAGCCATTAAAAGAAAAAGGTTGGTGTGGGTGTTCTAACACGCAGGTAAGGAGGTAATCTGTGGTGTACTGTGGAGGCAGGATGTGCTAAAACTATAAACACAAGAAGATCTTTTAAAAAAACACCTATCTATATTCACATGCCAACAGGCATAGAAAATTCTGAAATAATGTATAACAAAGATTTAACTGATTATTCCTGGAGATTACGAGTGAAAGTGGTAGAGCAGCAGAGGTGGGGAGAAATATGTAGGAGATTTAAAATTTTTTACTTTATAGACTTTACTGTTTGACTTCGGAAAAGAATATAAATTACATTTATACTAAAAAATTGAACCCAAACGTTTAGAAATGAATCACAAAAATTTTGAATGCATAACAAGACAATGATTTAAATATTTTTTTCTCTCATTATGGGATGAATTGATTCATAAAATAACTCAACTGATGAATTCAACCATTTGCTTTAGAATCAACCACTTCTAGAGTTGGAAAAGAGCCAAACTGTATTATTCACAACAAAAAAATCAAGTAAAATATGTTCACTCTTATAAGAATAAATGATGGGTATCTTAAAGACTGAAAGATCTAATGAAATGTAAGAAATATTTTACTTCAACTTAGTTTGTTATATTTTGACTTTTTGGTGTGTTTGGGTAAAGATTGGTATCTTGAATCTGGAGTCACACACTGGAAATGCTCAGACATGTTTGGCCTCTAGCAAGTTTGTCCAGCGTGTGGCCCGTGGACAACATGCGACCCAGGACGGCTTTGGATGTGGCCCAACGCAAATTCATAAACTTTCTGAAAACATTATGAGATTTTTTTTGTGATCAAAAAAATTTTTTAGCTCATCAGCCATCATTTGTGTTAGTGCATTTTATGCGTGGCACAAGACAATTCTTCTTCCATTGTGGCTTAGGGAAGCCAAAAGATTGGACACCCCTGGCCTATAGGATGTTTTGAATATCAGAAGATTTCACATAAAAATCTCCATTTCAGGATCCTCATAAAAAATTAAGAGTCACTGGCAACTCGGCCCACATTCCCATATAGGCAGAGGAGTGGCAGCCCAGTTGGGTGGGAACAAGCTCTCAGTTTACCACAGTCCCTACTGCTGCCAGTGCTCTACACCAGCCGTCAGGCATTATTTTACAATCTCCATGAACAGAGTTCAACTAGTTTTTTCTTTTTAATTTTAAATTAATTTTATTTTATATATTTTTTCTATTGGCTCTGTCTTTCTGGAGATGAATTTTTTTTTTTAATCTCCTCTTGTCCTTGAGTATGAAGAGGCAGCCTCTCAGTTTCCATCATTTCTATGCCAGCATTTTCACATAGCATTCCATATTTTTTCACAATTTGTCTCTGTGATACAGCTATGAGCCTACGATCATTTTTATTCTTTTTATTTTATTCTAGAGAAGGGGAGTTGCTATATACCTGCCAAGTTGAACTGAGGCTCAAGTGATCTTCCCATCTCAGACTCCCAAGTAGTTGGGACTACAGGTATGGGCCAGTGTGCCTGGCTCTATTCTTTTTTTTTCTTTCCAGATGGAGTCTTGCTTTGTCGCCCAGGCTGGAGTGCAGTGGCGCCATCTCGGCTCACTGCAAGCTCCGCCTCCCGGGTTCACGCCATTCTCCTGCGTCAACCTCCCGAGTAGCTGGGATTACAGGCGCCCGCCATCACGCCCAGCTAATTGTTTTGTATTTTTAGTAGAGACGGGGTTTCACCATGTTAGCCAGGATGGTCTCGATCTGCTGACCTTGTGATCTGCCCGCCTCAGCCTCCCAAAGTGCTGGGATTACAGGTGTGAGCCACCGCACCTGGCCATGCCTGGCTCTATTATTATTATTTTTACTTATTGACTTAATATCGGAAAGTGAATAGTTTTTTTTGTTTTTTTTTTAAGTAACTATTTTGACAGGAAATGCATAATAAAATGCCAGCTCTACTTACTTAACAGTTTGGGCTGAGTGTGGTGGCTCACACCTGCAATCTCAGCACTTTGGGAGGCCAAGGCAGGCGGATCACTTGAGGTTAGAAGTTTGAGACCAACCTGGGAAACATGGCAAAATCTCATCTCTACTGAAAATACAAAAATTAGCTAGGTGTGGTGCTCACGTCTGTAATTCCAGTTACTCGGGAGGCTGAGGCACAAGAATATCTTGAACTTGGTAGGTGGAGGTAGCAGTGACCCGAGATCACATCACTGCACTCCAGCCTGGGTGAGAGATTGAGACCCTGTCTCAAACAAAACAAAACCAGTTTGGTGGATGGGTTGATATTCTCAGAAAATTATGATCCCCTTTTCTAGAGATTATCGTATGTTAAGGAATTGAGATTGTTTTTCAGAATATACCTTTAGTGGAAAACCAAATTATTCCCAAGTTTCTCAGCACATGCAAATATATTGAAGAAAAACCTAAAATCAATTCACTCTTTAATGCAATGGCAACAAGATGCCATCGAATACCGATATAAGCCATCATTGACATGGCCCAACCTGTGGAATTGAATAGAGAATCCAAACCAACAAAATGACATGTAGTAGCAAGTTTTCAAGTGCATTCCTTGTGACAAAATAATAAGGTCTTGACCCATAGGTCAATAGGATTGATCTTCTTCAGTTAGCAAAAAAGGATAATTTTTCCTATTCATTTATTCACCTAATCATTCCACAAATACCTATTAAATGCCTACTATGGACAGACACTGTTCTTGGTACTGAGCATACAGCAAGGAACAGATGAAAGTTCCCAATTTCATGACACTTGTATTTTAAGTGGGAGGGGGATAGGGAGGAGGCAAAACAAATTAACAAATAACGTGAAATTTGAAGAGATAGAAAGTGTCTGCAGGGGTGGGAAATGTTTTTATTTGGCATGAGAAGACTTCTCTGCTATAGTGACATTATATTAGGTTGGCACAAATGTAATTGAGGTTTTTACCATTACTTTTTTTTTTTTTGAGATGGAGTCTTGCTCTGTCGCCCAGGTTGGAGCGCAGTGGTGTGATCTCGGCTCACTGCAAACTCCACATCCTGGGTTCAAATGATTCTCCTGTCTCAGCCTTCCAAGTAAGTGGGAACCCAACACCATGCCCGGCTAATTTTTTGTATTTTTAGTAGAGACGTGATTTCACCATGTTGGCCAGGCTGGTCTTGAACTACTGACCTCAAGTGATCCACCTGCCCCAGCCTCCCAAAGTGCTGGGATTACAGGCAGGAGCCACTGCGCCTGGCCTGCCATTACTTTTAATGGCAAAAACAGCAATTATGTTTATGCCAACCTAATAGCAGAGACCTACAGGAAATGAGTAAATGAATCATAGAGAGATCCAGGGAACGTGCACCTTGGATGAGGAGAATGGTCAGGGCAAAGTCTCTGTGGCACAGACTGCTTGATATGTGCAAGGAACAGAAAGGCCTGTGTGGCTAGAACAGAAGGAGGGAGGGCAAGAGTGGTAGAATATGAGGCCAGACAGATAACAAAGGGCCTAGCATGTGGGATCTGGAGGCCATTGTAGGAGTTTAGCCTTTTGCTCTGTGTGAGATGAGAAGCTCTTAGAGGACTTTGAGAAAAGGAGTGATGCTAACTGATTTCAGGTTTAGTACACTGGCACATTCACTGTGGGCAGCTCAATCATGTAAGATGTGCTTATTGATATTTTCTTACATAATCGAAATAACCCCTGTATTAATTTTCTTTTCACGCTGCAACAGATTATCCCAAACTTGATGATGCCTTTAAAACAGCGTAAATTTGTCTTACAGTTCTGTAGTTAAAAGTTCTGACATGGGTCTTATGGGGCAGAGCTCAAAGTGTTGGCAAGGCTGTGCTTCCTTCTGGAGGCTGGAGGGCTGAATCTGTTTCCTTGCCTGTTTCAGCTTCTTTAGGCTGCTTGCATTCCTTGGCTCATAACCCAACCCCCTTTGTCTATCCTAAAAGCCAGCAATGTTGCATCTTTCTGACCATGCTTCACTTCTCCTTCTGACTCTCTTCTTACTTTTAAGGACCCTTGTGATCACCCTGGGTCAATCCAGATCACCCAGCGTAGTTCCCCATCTCAAGACTCCTAATTTATTCACACTTGTGTTCCCTTTGTGATGTAAATTAGCACATTCTGGCTGGGCACAGTGGCTCACGCCTGTAATCCCCACACTTTGGGAGGCCGAGGTGAGTGGATTACCTAAGGTCAGGAGTTTGAGACCAGCCTGGGCAACATCTCTACTAAAAACACAAAAATTAGCCGTACGTGGTGGTGGGCACCTGTAATCCCAGCTACTTGAGAGGCTGACAGGAGAATCATTTGAATCTGGGAGGTGGAAGTTACAGTGAGCCGAGATTGCGCCACTGTACTCCAGCCTGGGTGACAGAGCAAGACTCCGTCAAATTAAAAAATAAATAAATAAATAAATAAATAAATAAAATTAACACGTTCCCAGGTTCTGGGGATTAGGAAGTACATATCTTGACATAGAGAGTGGTAAGGGGAGGATTATTCTATCACACCCCCCCAAGCATTATTACTTTGCTAAATAACCATAGTCCCCCACCTCCAACATAGTGTCATATACCCCTAATAGAATGTAAATTTCGGCCATGGAGTAAACGTTCTGAATAAGGTTTTGCAATGTGTTACCCAGAGGGAAGTCAATGAGCAAAAACAGAAAATATCTAGTTATCAAATCTTATAGTTCAGAAATTTTCAGACCATTGTTTAAACAGAAAGGTTGTATGTATCCTAAAGCACACCTTTGGAAGTAGAAGATAATTTTTTGATTCAGGAAAGAGGATGGTGAAAATATACATGACTGGAGAGAGGCTTGCAGCCACCTTCATTGAGAGGCTTGCAGTCACCTTCATGAAATAGATTCATGAGGTTTTGGACAGGAAAGGCTCCTTTGATGGAGACCAAAAAAAAAAAAAAAAAGCACATTAATTCTCCAGCACTTCAGTGCCAGAGGACACCACAGGTACCGACAGATGGAATTGGGCCAGTGTGCACTGAAAGGGTAAGGGTAAAAGGGATGTGGGTGGTTGGGGCACTGAGAGTGTCTGCCTCACTGCTCTTTCCTGGATACATCACATTTCCTCCTGGGCTGAGTGTACCTGGCCAGGGAGTGAAGGGGCAGGTAGGAGGCCCTATTCATCCTTGTGAATTTTTTAAGTTATACCTAATGCCTAGGGACCAACCTTACCATTCAATAAAAGCTTGACCAACTAAATTGGAAGAGAAGTTTTAATTTGGGAATGAAGAGGCAATAGGACCTGAATTCAGGGCACTTTAAAAAAATTATTTGCTTTTTCCAAAGATGTTCTGAGAGTCGAGCCTTAGTTACCTTTGCTAAAACCTTCACTGTAAAGAAAAAGCTCAGCTGAAATTAAGGGGAGCAGAGAATAAATAAAAGAGAGAGAAAGAAGACAAGAGAGAAAAATACAAAGTAAGCCAGCACAGTAGGAGATATAATGACTTTTTGTTTCCAAATGCATTGTGACTTCAAGCATTGAGTAATTTCATGACACCACAGGGTTAGACAGAAGTTGTATGGAATAACATCATTGAGGGATCTACTTTAACCCCCAGTTCATACATCCCATCTAATAAAACATAATGAATTTATGTAAAAAGAAACTCTACATTTTCTATGAGAATGAATGGCAAATCACAGTGGCCAATAATCTGTATCACTTATCTTTTTTTTTTTTTTTTCACTTTGGATTTTTTTTTTCTTATAACAAACT
>NW_012115821.1:8344155-8384126 GCF_000951035.1 Colobus angolensis palliatus
TTACAGGCACCCACCACCACACCTGACTAATTTTTGTGTTTCTAATAGAGACAGGGTTTCACCATGTTGACCAGGCTGTTCTCGAACTCCCAGACCTGAGGTGATTCACTGGCCTCGGCCTCCCAAAGTGCTGGGATTACGGGTATGAGTCACTTGCCCAGCCAACTTTTGCTTTTTCTAATTTTTACCCAAGAGAAGTTCATCCTGAATCATGAAGACATCTCAGTCATTTGAGAACATGAGATTTGGCTCCAGCAAGTCAAGTTTTGGGTTCAAATCCCAACTCTGCCATCGATTAGCTATATAACATAAGACCACTTGTTGTTTCTGTGTCTCAGCATTCTCATGTGGAAAATGTAAGCAAGAATAATAGTACCCTCACCCCAGGGTTGTTGTGAGGATTAAATGAAAAAAATATGTGTGAAAGAATGTCCTACAAATGATCATTAATATTATTTATTATTCATTCAAAAAATATGTATGAGGGGCCGGGTGCGGTGGCTCACGCCTATAATCCCAGCACTTTGGGAGGCCAAGGCAGGTGGATCATGAGGTCAGGAGATCAAGATCATCCTGGTTAATACGGTGAAACCCCGTCTCTACTAAAAATACAAAAAATTAGCCGGGCGTGGTGGCGGGCTCCTATAGTCCCAGCTACTGGGGAGGCTGAGGCAGGAGAATGGCGTGAACCTGGGAGGCGGAAGTTGCAGTGAGCTGAGATCCGGCCACTGCACTCCAGCTCGGGTGACAGAGCAAGACTCCGTCTCAAAAAAAAAAAAAAAAAAAAAAAAAAAAAGTATGAGGTATTCTTATTCAGTTATCAAAATAAACACATTTTTTTGCAGTTAGAGTAATGGTTCCATGAGGAGTCACCCAAACTAAAGGCAATTAAAATATAATGTGTCAAATGTTACGATGGGGTGACACACAGACACTGAGAAGGAATACTGAAGCAGAGTCAGGCAGGCCAGGAAAGGCTTTCTGAAGAAAGTGATGTCTAAGGGCCAACTGAAGAATGGGTAAAATGTTAGTAAGTTAAAAATGCTGTAGAAAAAATATAGATAATTGTTTAGAGGTGGACTAGAGAAGTGGAAAGAAGTTCGGGATAATTGAAACAGAGCATATGAAAATGGACATATGGAGAGATGAGGCCAGAGACATGAGCAAGGATCAGATATGGCAGGACAGAAGACCTTTCTAAACTTCAGTATTTATCTGAATTAACTGATGATATCCAATTTCCCTGATACTCTTCTCTTACTGGAGTGGCCAGTGCCATATTCTTTATGTTTTGTTGTACGTTGCAAAACATTATTATATCACATTGCCTTAGTTCAGATTCTCTTGAAAGCCAACACTAAGGGAAGGGTTCCAGTGCAAGTACTGCAATTAACTTGGTAGCTGATCCCAGGAAACACCCGGAGTGGGGTAAGGAAGCCAGACAATGAATGGTAGGCAATGGATAAAGGGTGTGTTAACAAGCATGTTAGCGCCAGGGGCAACCAGAGCTCAATTTCATTGGGGCACTCAGGAATCCAGTGTGGAAGCACAGCTCAGTGTTACTTATCCACGCTGAAGGGTAAGGAAGCTGAGGTATTTGATCATCATTCACCATATCCCTCTTGGCCATTGCGTGAGGACAGCTTCCAGGGGCCTTCACTCTCTGGCACTCTGGCTTATCCTTTGTGCAGGAGAAGCTGCTCTCCAGGCAGTTGTAGAAGTAGCATTCCACTTGTAGAGGTGAGTATGGAGGAAATGGGGGTGGGGCACTGAGCAGCTGCTACACATATTTTTTAAAGTATTAAAAAAACAAAAACAAAACAAAAGAAAAAAGACCAGCCCTTGCTGGGAGACAGTTCTCCATGGGTCTCTTGCACTTCTGTACATCTTGTGAGCAGAGGCACTGGCTGCCTTTGTTCTGGACAATTTGTTTCAAACATGTTTAAGTAGTGATAGAGATACTATTTTCCTCTGAAGCAGAGGATGGTTTGTTTGACATCCAGTATAATAAAGGTATTTTCTCCCTCCAGGTCAAAGTCAGGCAGGCTTACTGCTCATTTTATAACATGTGGGTTTGTAAGTTAAGGATTTCTCAACTGTAATACAAATGCAGACCCAAAGTATGTGTAGCATCTAGTTAGGCCATTTGTTTTTGCCCTCATGGGGCCTGAGGAACAAAGAGAAAGGATATGAACATGAAGCTTATGCTGCTTGCTGAGCTATGAATAATAAAATCCTTTGTCTCTGACCCAGAAGTCTTGTGTCTTCTGCCAGCCTCTGTGAAATTACAGTATGGTAACTTGTAGGGTAAGTTCTGAAACCTTTCTCAGCTCTCGATGACCCTGCCAAGCCAACTCAACTGATTTTTAAGACATTTAATTTAAAAAGTAACTTCTAATTTAATAAAAAAGAATTTAATAAAAAAAAGAAAAAAGGGAAGTATTTATTGAACTTTTCCTTTGTGGTTTTAAAACACAAAATAGGTTAGGAAGCCATGTAGAAATCCTCATTAAAAAGCCAACTTTTGTGTTTCCTCTAAGATGTTCTAGCTTTTCCAAATTTTGTCATCGAGAATGCCAGCCCTCTTCTGGAAAATGCCTCTGAACATACATAGGTTGCCAAAATCACTGTGTCTGTCTCACCTCATGCTTCTCTGGTTGGAGATCCTGTTGTTATTATTATTATTATTATTATTATTTATTTATTTTTTTTTGAGGCAGAGTCTCGCTCTGTCGCCCAGGCTGGAGTGCAGTGACACAATCTTGGCTCACTGCAAGCTCTGCCTCCCGGGTTCACGCCATTCTCCTGCCTCAGCCTCCTGAGTAGCTGGGACTACAGGCACCCGCCACCACGCCCTGCTAATTTTTTGTATTTTTAATAGAGACGGGGTTTCACCATGGTCTCGATCTCCTGACCTTGTGATTTGCCCACCTCGGCCTCCCAAAGTGCTGGGATTACAGGAGTGAGCCAGATCCTGTTATTATTAATGCAAATCCTGCAGTCCATCCATTTGTGCTGTCTCGTAGATCCACACATCTTTGGGAAGTAAGTATGTTGGCAAACACTATTATCACTTGATACCACAAGGGCTTTAAGATGAAATATCATTCTCTTTTTTGTTACCTTCTACTGTATGTTATTAATTTAGTGACCACTCTTTGGAACCCTGTTATATGTCAGACACTCTAAAACTCCTTGGGGACATCAAGATCCATTTATTTCACAAGTAATTATTAAGAATCTACTGAGACACAGGGAATTCCTTGCCCTCATGGAATTGACTTGTTCATAGGGAGACATACTAATCAAGTGAACATACCCAAAAGTATTAGGTTAGTGCAAATGTAATTGCGGTTTTTGCCATTACTTTCAATGGCAATTTGCACCAACCTAACATAAAATTGTAAATGCAATAACAGCCAAGAAAGGCAGACTCACAGGTCTGTGGGAGCCCCTAAAGGGGACATTTTAACTAGTCAGGCTTCCCTGAGGAAGAGCTACATGAAAAGCAATCTGCAGAATGCATAGGAATTGAATAGATAAAGAAGAAGAGAAGAACATTCCAGGCAGAGGGAGTAGCATGTGTGAAGTCCCTGTAGCAAGAAGGAGCATAGTAGAAAGACAGGACTGAAGGATCAATGTGACAGGAACCAAAGGGAAAGCATGGTGGGAGATTATACTGCAAAGGAGATGGGGAAGGCAGAGCCTGCAGTGTCTGTGGGTCATGTTAGGAAGTTTTGTTTACCTAGATGGCTATATCATACCCAGCTAGATATAATATAGCTAATTTTCCCCTCTGGATCAAAGTTTAGGCAGGCTGATTGTTCATTATAAGAAAGGGGTCCCCAACCCCCAGGCCACAAACTTGTACCAGTCCATAGCTTGTTAGGAACTGGGCCACACAACAGAAGGTGGGTGGCAGGCAAGCAAGTGAAGCTTCGTCTGTATTTACAGCTGTTCCCCATCAGTCTCTTTACCTCCTGAGCTCCGCCTCTTGCCAGATCAGAGGCGGCATTAGATTCTCATAGGAGTGTGAACCCTATTGTGAACTGCTCCTTCGAGGGATCTAGGTTTTGTGCTCCTTATGAGAACCTAATGCCTGATGATCTGTCATTGTCTCCCATCGCGGCCAGATGGGACCATCTAGTTGCAGGAAAACAAGTTTAGGACTCCCACTGATTCTACATTATGGTGAGTTGTATAATAATTTTATTATATATTATAAGGTAATAATAATAGAAATAAAGTGCACAGTAAATGTAATGATCTGAATTATCCCGAAACCATTCCCACCCAACCCTGCTCTGTGGAAATTGTCTTCCACGAAACCAGTCTCTGGTGCCAAAAAGGTTGGGGTCTGCTGTTATAAGAGCTCCAGATTCCCTAAGGTCAGAGTTTCTCAAACCTTGATACAAACCCACTGCGTGCACAGCATTCAGCTGGGCTCCTCTACATGGTCCCCATGGCACATGAGAGCAAAGGAACCAATGTGAACATGAAGCTTATGCTGCTTGCTGTGCTGAAGTAATAAAGTCTTTGAGAGCAACATGTTGTTTAGCTGATCTCGCCTGGTTTGGCTCCAGTCTGCAGGTTGAGTTCAGGTCTGTCTCTTGTCCTTCCCATTCTCCTTGGGACACTGGCTAGCAGAGGGACATTCTTCTCTGGGCAAAAGGAGGAGAGCAAGAGGATATGCTCAACCCCACATGTACGTTTCAAGACCCACATCTGTTCATATCATTGGCTAAAACAAGTGTCACATATCCAAGCCATGGGCTGAAGAAATATACCCTGTTTTTATTAGGAGGAATTGCAAAGGCACATGGCAAAAACATGAATATAGAAAAGATTAAAGAATTGGGGATATTAAATCCACCTCCCACACCTAAGAAACCACTGAGAAGTTTTGCAGGAAAGAGACATGATTTGCTTACAGCTTAAATTGCTATTGTAAAGAGAACAGAATTAAAAGGGTCAGGAGAGGTCTGTTATGAGCTCTTGAATATCCTTGCCAAACCTTGGTATTGTCAGACTTAAATGTGCTTCCAGCTTCAGTTTGGTGTAAAATGTTTTCTCCTGCTTGTTCTTAATTAGATTTTTGTTATAAGTCTAAATAGCAGTGGAATGATGGCAAAGAGTGTTCAGTAGTTTTGCTTTGTGTGTGTGTATGTATGTGTGTGTGTGTGTGTGTTTCTGTGTGTGAAGGTAGTGAGCATAGCTGCTCTACGCACTGATTTGGGGGTCTGATAAACTAGTTTTCAACCACAGCTCCTTCAGTCAGTAGAAACATGACCTTGGGTAATATACTTGACTTTCTGTGCTTTATTATTTTTTCTATATAATGAGATTAACAATAATAATACCACCTCACTCAGGGATTAGCAAGAAGATTCTGAAAGATAATGTATGGAAAGTATTGTCTTACTGCTTTGTCCATAGCAAGCAGTCAATACACAGTAGCTGTTACTGTAATAAATATATTTCAATATTTAGCATTATTATAGCCAGATTACAGGTAATAAAAAACTAAGAAAGATGTGGCCACATAATCATAACTGTATTAAAGACAAGCTTTAGAAGTAGTTCAATTATGCAGCAGTTTCATAACATGCAAATACATCTGCAGATAAAGGCTAAATGAAATGAGTTAATAACTGTTTCTACAACATTGCAGTACAAGGACGGAAATACTGTTCTATTTGGGGTTTAGCATATCCCAGCATATCATTATCCTTTGTTGAACTTCTTTCCTTGTAGCATATATGCTTGTTTGTTTTGCAAAAGACTGATTGAGCTTAGGAAGGGCGATTGGTCAGGCAGTCAAACAAAAACCAACAACCACCAAATGAACACCGGCCTAGTCTCTGCAGAAACGATAGCAAAGCTTGAAGTGAACTGATTATATAGATAAATCAATGGAAATGAGACAAGGTACACTCCAGTTATGTAATCTTCAAATTGCTACCTGTCATTGAGCAACATAAGTGGGGTTGCATAGGCAGGTTGGAAAAATGAACCCAAGTTACCCTTTCTGTGTGCACCCTGCCTGTTCCCTGGGTGGGAGTAATCTGCCAGATGGAGACTTAAACCATCTTCCTGTTTTCTTCCAGTGTAAAGAATAGGCATTTGCATCAATTCAATAAATATTTGTTGAAAACGAATGGGAAGCCTGATACTAGGGAGCAAAGATGCTAGGGAGCAAAATGGATACACTTGCTGTCCCTTGGGACTCCCAGGACAGAGGGAAACACACCTGAAGGGCCAGCTTGAGCCCAGGGTTGTACTTCTTGGTTAAGGGAGCTCCTTGAAGATAAGGTTGTGCTTAAGCAAAGCTGGAAAACCTTGTATATTTTAACACCAGGCTGTGGTATTAAATTAACTTATCAGGAAGCATTGGGGTATGATGAAAAGAAAAAAATTTAGAGTCAGAAAGACAACTTTAAATCTCAGCTCTGTCACTCAATAGCTGTGTTACCTTGAGCAAAGTATTTAACTTCTGAGCCTCAGTTTCCTCATCAGTAGCATTGGGATTATAATAGCATTAATTTCTATGGGATGATTGTGAGAACTGAAGAGATAAAATGTCCTGTCTACCATAAGTGCTCAGCAGAGTATAGCTATAAAATATCCATGTATTACTGACTTTTCATGTAATTGTGTGAAAAACAAGCAGGTGTGGCGGTCAGCTGATGCTGATAAGTGCAAGGGTTCTGGGGGCAGATTGGCCCGGGTCAGGTCCAGGTTCTGCTTCTTCCTGCAGCATGACTTTTTAGGATATATTTTATAATCTAAGCTTCAGTTTCATCATCTGTGAAATGGGGATGGTAGTAAGACTACCTTTCTCACAGGTTTGTTTTCATGATTAAGTGAGTTAAAGGGCTGAGAGCAATGCCCAGCACAAAGAAAGTGTTCAACAAATGTTAGCTTTTGTTAATATGATGTTGGTGGGGTGACATTATGTTTCTTTTTTCTGAGATTCTATTCTCTATTACTGAGAAGGAGGCCACATTGGTAGTGTACTGTGTGGCTAAGAGCATGGATTTTGGTGGAAAGTCTGGATTCCTGTCCTTCCTCTCTGTTCCTTGTTAGGTGATCTCTTTAAGCCTCTGTTTCTTCATTTGTAAAATGGGCATAATAAAAGTATCAATCACAATGTTTTTCTGAGGGTTAAAGAATGTAATTAATATTAAACACTTAGGGTTGGTACATAGTAAGTGCTCAATACACATAAGCTATTTGTATTGCCTTAAAACCCATAATCATTTTAGAAAGGGTTCGTGGTTTGACATAGAATGCCCAAAGACAAGTATTTAACCCCTTCCAGTGGCTTTTGCTATTCAATAAAATCTTTGCTTTCTGTTACTTTACTAATGAGAAAGCTTTAGAAACAAGCATTCCCTAACCTAGCTGCATCATGACAGACATGGGAAGGACATTAGCAACACAACTTACAAGGCTTTCGTGTAAGGATGAAGACATCTAATCCAGAGACATCGAAGATCATGGCCAAAGTCTTAGGGCCATTTCATTCTAGAGGTGAAACTGGAACCCAGTCCTCTTGATATTCAACCTCAAGAGGACCCTGCACAGAGCAGTTCAAAAAACAGGTGAAAACCACAAAGGACCCAGGAAAGGGGTGACGTGGGTGACTGAATAGGGGAGGGAAAAGAGGGGCTCTTATCTGGCCCTTTCATCCATTTTGAGTGCTAAGCAGCTTAGACTCATGACGAAGAGCATGAACCTGAAGTCAGGGGGAATCCAGATTTGTTGTATTTCTATCCGTGAAAACTTGGCCAAGCAGCTTAACTCTGCAAGTCTCAGCTTCTCCAACTGTAAAATGCATCCACTTGCAATTTCAAGGATGGAATAAAATGTTTGTAAAACGCTCAGGATAATCGTTGACAAAGTGAGGAAGGGGCTCAATAAATGGTTAACTTTGTTATTAGGAAGAATCGTGGAAAGATGGAAAAATGAAGGAGAAACCATCAGATATAACATAAGTGAATTCTCGGCTCGTGGAAGTTTTTTAAAAAGTCAGATCACCGTACTTTTTAAGTATAAGAGTTTTGTGTCTTTAAAAAAGTACTGACTGATAATAGAGATTATAGACCTAAAATATTCCATCTACATCCTGATGAAGCCAGTCATTCACTCCATTATTCTTCATTTTTAAAAAATCTAGTTATTCACCACTGGAGTACCCAAGCTGGACTTTGAGACCATGACACTCTATTCCCTGATAATCTATGCCAAAAACAACCAAGGGGCAACAGCATCACAGACCATTTTAATCCAGATTGCAGATGTGAATGAACCGCCCACCTTCACTGGATCTCTTGCCCAGGGTGACCAAGGTACAGAGGCTCTTCTCTTGGGGAAAGAGGGCTCTAGTGGATATGTCTACATAAACGCTGTGCCCTGTGCCCCTTGTACTCTCAAAACATCATGGCTATAATAGTGATAAGAATGGCAGTAACAATAGAAATGATAAATGGCTGACACTGGGCACTAGTGAAGTCCCAAGCGCTGTCCTAAGAGCTTTAACTTGACTACTTTATTTAATGCTCACAGCACTAGAGGTAAGTTCTACTCTTAGTTCTATTACATAGACAATAGACTTAGAAAGGTGAAGTAACTGTCTCAGTGTTGAGAATTATTCATTTATTTGTTTGATGATTGTGTACTAAAATTATTCTCTTATTTGTGTGATTATTTAATTAACGATGTGTTTATATAATTAAGCTAGAAGCTTCACCAAGGACAGGGATCATGGCTTTTTTGCTTCTTCTTGCTCTCTGTTTTTTTGTTTTTATTTTTTTCATCACGTATGTATCTCTTTCACTTTCTTCCTCATCTCTGTCTCTTTCTATGTAGTCAAATATTTAATGCCTACATGTTCTCTATTATGAAAAAATTGAGGCTCAGATATTGGAGTGACCACTAACCGGAGAGAACTACTTGTCCTATCTAAGCTTCAGTTTCCCCATTGATTAAATTGAGATATTAATCCCATCTTGATGAGGCTCAGGGTTTTAAAGTGCCAGGTACACAGTAGGCGCTCAACAAGTGTCTCCCTTTTTTCCCTTCCCCAGGGCAGATGGTAAACTCCTCCTGGGCAGATCCAAGGTGAAATTATGCTCTTCTGACTTCTAAAACTGTGAGCTTGGTGCCAGAGTGCTTGTGGACACTTGACGAGCATTTGCTCATCAGATGAGCAGGTCCTGGCTACCCCCTAAGCAGGCCCATGGACCCCTTGGCTATCCACAAATCCTGCCTTCTTGGCACAATGGTGCAGCAGTTTCCCCTGGGTGGTTCTTCCCCTCACACACTCAAGGATCTCTTACTGCCTCAAGTTTCCTGTTCCTTGGAAAAACTTGCAAACTGGCAAGTTTGCAAGTTTGTATTCCTCACTGTTTTAAAAACATATGGGAAGAGAGTAAAATTAAGGACAAGCTTTAATAATTAGGCAATATTAACGTATTAGCTATGTGACCTTGAGCCAGTTATTCAATCTTTCTAAACCTTAGTAAAATGGAAATGATAATAAAGTCACCAGTGATGTTAAGTGCTTAGTAATTAATAAGCACTCAAAAAAGTTTCAACATTGTTCCTGTTTAAATGTATAAATCTCATTGCTCTATACCTGACACATAAGAGACACTTGACAAATGGTATATTATTATTATTATTATCGTTATAGTTTTAATGGGAATAGCGCTATAAAAACATCTGTGCTAAGCAAGCACAATGCCTTAAGTTTTATCTGAAATTCAGATTGGATGAGGGGTTTCGGGCTTATGGTGGTGATGCTCATTCAAGCACATCTGTTGTACGTTTTCTGGCAGTTCCTGAGATTTATATCCTGGAAGATACTGCCCCAGGCACACTCATTTACCGAGCAGCAGCCAACGACCCAGAGGATGCTGTTTTGGAGGTAGTTTATGCTTTGGGACAGAGAGTAACAGTGCCTAGTGGTTTTATGTGTGATTGAATTCAAAAGTAAAGCCATGGAGGCAATCAAGTCAATTATACCCACAACTTAGGTTTCAAACATACCTTTGCCTCAATTATCAGGATACTTTAGGTGAAAATGATTAAGGTCTGGGTTCTCCGGGTAATTGCTTCCCTTCTAGTACATTCCATCCTGTGCACGCCGACCCAACCTAATCCTTAGGTAACTTTAGCAACAGATGTCATGATGTTTCATTTTGTTCTTAGGAATCTTGGCTGTATACAGGTCGTGAAAGAATCCAGCTTTCTGGCAGAATTAATTTGTATTTCAAAACTCTGGGTCTCGTCCTCAGGTTTTATAATGCCCTAGATGGAGAGGAAACTATGGGCTTGGTACCAAGAGGCTTGGGTTTAAGTTCTAACTCTACTACTGCAAATCACTTAACACTTCTGCTTTGCTGTTTCAACTGTAAATTTGGGAAAATGATACCTGCTTTGTCTGGTCTCATATTGCTTTCTCTCATTATAATTAAACATAATATTTGATTACATTTATATGAACACGAAAGTAGTTTTTAAACTGTAAAACATTTTGCAATTGATAGGCTTTACAATAATGTTTTAATTTTTGATGCCATATGGAATGGTTATGGCATTGTTAAACTATAATATTTTAGCTAATGAATTGATAGAAAAGAATATTGTGTCTTTCAGTTTTAGTGTTGTATTGCTTTCCCAGACTGGCTAAAAATTACAGAATTGTACGTGTTGATGCTGTACACTCAATACTTACAACTTTTGGTAATACTATTGGGTATTACTCAATACTTGAGTCATACAAAATTTTCTTTAAGCAATAGGTGACCACTAATATTTGAGGCATTGTCCACAAGGTTTTAAAAAGTATTGAGTATTCTTGAATAATTATGCAAGATTCCCCACACACATTTTTCTACTCCTTCTCCCAATAGCACATCCAGGAAGGGACTGGAAATGTCACAGCTTTCTTTATAACATGCAATTAAACCGCCTAATCATGCATATTGCTCCAAATCAACATGTTCAAGATTATAGGATGGAGTGCAGCACTGAGCAGCTCCAGCCACACAGGAATCAGATATCATAACACAATTGCTTCCTTGGTATTCTCCATGGCAGCTCACCCACCTAAAATGTTGACATTATAGGGTGTAAAACACATCACAGTCCAATAAGGTTTAGTTGTGACTCCATGTACAATCAAAATGACTTACTAGACAATTAATGCAAGTAATTCATTTGAAATAAAGGACTTCTAAATGCTTGCTTATAGAGATTAAATGTTTCTTATTCCGGCCTTACACTTTTCACAGAAGAGAATTTGTTACTGGGCCATATTTGGAAGGCCTATGCAATGTTCTCTCAGAATTTCACCAATCATGGAATGACATTTCAGTGGTGACATAGGCTGTGGAAACTTACATTTAGACACACTCCTACACACATCATTCTGACACAGTAGATCAGGCCAGATGCTATTCATGTACTCATTACTGGATAACAATATTCATTTGTCTCAGTCTTTATATTGATTCAGAGAAAAACAGGTTCTAATATTAGGAAGAGGTTGCCACTGTTTTGGGGCCTGATGATGATGATGATAGTAAAAATGATATTAATAATTATTAAGTGGTTATTATGTGATAGGCACATACTTTATATCATTGAATCTCCATGTTAATCCCTGAAGTAGATGCTATTGTTGCTATAGTATTACCTAATATATCGCTAAATGAAGTAATTTGCCTCAACAATAAGTAGTGGAGTTGCAATTCAAATTCATGTCCATGTTGCTCTAAATCTTGCATGTTTCCTATCATACCAACAGTTCCCAAAGTATTCCATAAAACACACATTTTACCAGATGCTCCATGAGAAAAATAAAAGATCCTGTAATCAAATTATTTTGGGAAATGATGTCTACACATCTCCCCTGAATTAGCAATACACAGCACATTAAATTCCCCGTGGAGTTGTCTAATAGAGAGATGTGTGTTTAATCAAATTTGTTCCAATTATTTGTCCACTGCGCTTAAAAAATGTAACACCTGTTAACATCTTATACAATGCCTAACTCGAATCCACAGAGTAGGAAGATTGTGCTAGATCCTTCTGCAAGGTTGATCTAATATGGTCTATCTCTGGGGTTATTAGAAAGATGAAAGATCAAATTCCATAGTAATTGCTGAATAAATGACAATGTAATGAGTCTGGATTATATCCACTTCTAGACCTACCTACCTAAATTCCAGAGCCAGGGCTTTTCATACTTCACCACCATTACTATTCTACATGTTAAGAATCCCTGATACTTGTTCCGAGATGTAGAAAAAGTGGGACTTCTCATCTTCACAACAAAGAAAAGCTGAACAAAATGAAAATCAAAACTTTTCTTGGACACCTCAGGGCAAACTGCCACTCCAAAATCTAGAGTGACAGGTAAACAGAAGACTGATAGCCAACCTCCGCTTATTTGGCACAGAAGCTTCTGGAACCATAGACTGGTGGGAAGATTTACTTGGTAGCTTTGATGAATTACTGGAGGCTAAGTGTGGACTAGCAGGAGAGTGAGAAACTGTGTGTCACAGTCTTGTGGGGGTAGTCCTACACTTTCGTAAGTTTTACTGTTATGAACCCTACTAGGTTCTCACAGTAAAGATCCAAGAAAGAACACCTTGTGTCTCTGGGAGAGGGAGGAGAAGAGAATCATCGTGAAACAATCCCAGAGTTTTCTGCATGACAAAGGCCTACTCTACAAAGGAAAAGACTTTGTCTGAGCCTTATATTATCTGGGATTCATCTACCAGATTTTATATATGCACACAAACCTGCATACACACACATACCCCTAAACATACCATATTCAAACCTCAGAAGCCAAAGAGAAAGAGAAAATCTTGAAAGATGCCAGAGGGAAAAACACCTTATAGAGGAACAGGATAAGAATTACAACAGACTTTTCATTAGAAACCAAACAAAATGGGAGTGGAATAAAGTATTTAAAATGAAATTTTATTGATGTTTAAATAAAATATATCCAATAAAATTACATCAAGTCATCAAATTCCATATCTTAGATATATCCAATTTTAAATTGAGGTCAAATGTACCTCAAATAAACAAAAAAAGCTAAGGAGAAATAAAGACTTTCTCAGACAAACAAAAACTGAGGAAATTCATGACCACCAGACACCTGTCCTGCAAAAAATGTTAAAGGAAGTTCCAGGGAGAAAGCAAATTATACGGCGCAGAAACTTGGATCTGCATAAAGAAGGATATAGAAGGAATAAATGAAGGTAAAGTACATGTATTTCTCTTTTTAGTTGATCTAAAAGATCACTTTAATAGTAACAGTGTATTGGGTGATTATATCACGTGCGTAAGTGAAATGAATGGCAGCAACATCATAAGTGACAAGAGGAAAAACTGGAAATAAGAACTCTTATAAGATACCCACACTATAAAGTCATATAGTGTTATTTGAAGCTACAGTTAGATTAGTCAAAAATGTGTATTGCATGTATCTTGGAGTAGAATGCTGCTGACAAAGGCCCCGAGGAAGAAACAGGCTTAGCATTTATTTGGAAGGCACCACAAAGATACCAATTTGACTGAAGAGCAAAGAGTGAGTGGGAGAATTAGAAAGATGACATTGGAGATGTAGCCAGCATCAGATTTTGTGGGTCTTTTCAAACATTGGTAAGGACTCTGGATCTTCTTTTGACTAATGTGGGATTAATCCCGTTGGAAAGTTTTGGTAGGGGAACAAATCATATTAATAACATTTTTAAAAGATCAAACTATCTTCTGTGTGAAAAAGTTGACTGTCAAGAGGCAAGAGTGGAAGCAGGGAGACCATTTAGAGGTGACTGCCACAGTCCAGGTGAGAGATGATGCGGGCAGTTGGGGTGGTGAGAAGTTATTGCATTTTACATATTTTTCCCAACATTTCATTATAGAAAATTTTAAATATACCAAAAAGGTGAAAGAGCTGAAAAAACTGAGAGTGAACAACTATATACCCACCACTAGATTCTATCATTAATATTTTACTGTCTCTGCATTATCACACCATTATCCGTTTTTGTGTCCATATATGAATTCCTCTTATTATATTTGTGCACTTCAAAGTAAGTTGCAAACATGGTTACCCTTTCCTCCTAAACAGGTTGGCAGTTTGCATATATTTTGGAGGTAATGTTGACAGACTTGACAAATTGGGTGTGGGATATAATGGAAAGAGAGGGATCAAGATAGTTTCTAGGTTTTTGGCCTGAGCAACTCATTAAAGAGAAATGAGGTTGAGGAGGAAAATTGTGTGCTTTGTTTTGACCATGTTTAGATTGAGAAGCCAATTAGACATCCAGAAAGAGTAGGCAACTGGGTTTAAAAATATGTAGTTCATCAAAGACATGGGGCCTGGAGTGTCAATGTGGAATTACCAGTTTGTACACAGTGTTTACAGCCTGGAACCAAATGAGATTACCTCGGGCGGTTAGAAGGAAGAGGAGGATTGAGCAAATGAGATTGAACAGGACCAGTAAGGTAAAAGGAAAATCAGGAGAGTGGAGTGTCTCCCAGAAGTATAGGGCTGTCACTGGTAGAGGGTCGTGACTGCAAGTTGTCCAGGTTCTTGGCATTTTGAACAAAGAATTGGACAAAACACCCAGCAAAGCAAAGAATGAATGAGGCAATGAAAGAACAAAGCAGGGATTAATTGAAAACAAAAGTACACTCCACAGTGTGGGAGCAGACCTGAGCAGCAGCTTGAGGGCAAGGATACAGGATCTTCTCGGGTTCAAATACTCCCTAGAAGTTTCCCATTGGCCACGGCCTGCTTACCTCATGTAAACAAAAATGGTAGTCCGCAATCAGTCTGATTTGTTGCAGAAAGCAACCAACCAGAGGCTGAAGTGAAGTTACAAAGGTCACCTTCCTGGGCAAACATTTGATTGGTTGCAAAAAGTAACCAACAAGAGGCTAGGGTGAAGTTACAAAGTTATACTTCTATGCAAACAAAGGCACTGCCCGCAATCAGTCTGGTTGGTTGTGGACAGCAACCATTCAGAGGCTGGAGTGAAGTTAAAAAGTTGCAAAGGAAGACTGGACCCGCAATCAGGCTGATTGATTGCAGAGAGCCAATTTCCCATCTGCAGTGCAGAAAAGGTGAGGGTGTTTGCAAAGGGTGAAGCCTCTGATCCTTTTGTTACTTAGGTGTGGAAAGTTAGAGATTTCCTTTCAATTTAGTTATAGGAAGTCGTCGTGAAACAGCCTTAGGTTGCCTTCCTCCAGACCCTATTTTCCTGCCTCAGGACGATGTATTTCAAGGAGAGATTGGTCAAGTGCAGCTGAGATGTTGAGCGAGATGAGAACTGAGATGACCAATCACTGAAGTGGCAAAATGCTAATTGCTAGAACTCAGACAAGTACCTGGCACATAGGAGGTGTTTAATGAGTGAATGAATGGAGATCTTTGGTGACCTTGATAAATGGGTTTATTTGGTGAAGTGAGAATGAAAGTCTAATTGGAGAAGTTTCAAGAGAATGATAGATGAGATAAGTAGCAATAGTGAGCAGAGACAACTTTCAAAGAATTTTCCTAAAAAGCAGAGCAGGGAAATAGGATAGAACCTGAAGGAGATTTTGGAATCAAGGGAAATTTTTACTTTGGAATTATGAGAAATATTATAGCATGCTCTATGTGGATAGGGATAATCCAATAGAGAGGAGAAAATGAATAATGCAGGAGTTAGTGACAACAGTTGTTGAAGTGATGGCATCCAGGCACGAGTGGAGGGCCTGCTGTCAGAAGCACAGTTTGTTTATAGAACCAGGGAGGAAGATGGGGTACCAGGGGACATATTCAAAAAGGCAAGTAGGGTAATTGCATGTTCATTCTGTTGCCCTTACAACAATTGTGTGTGTGTGTGTGTGTGTGTGTATTTGAGACGGAGTCTCGCTCTCTTGCCTAGGCTGGAATGCAGTGACATGATCATAGCTCATTGAAGTCTCAACCTCCCAGGCTCAGGTGATCTTCCTATCTCAGCTTCCTAAGTAGCTGGGACTACAGGTGCATGTCGCCACCACTGGCTAATTTTTAAAATTTTTGTAGAAACAGTGTCCTGCTATGTTTCCCAGGCTGGTGTCAAACTCCTGGACTCAAGCGATTGTCCTGTTTGGCCTCTGTAAATGCTGGGATTACAGGTGTGAGCCACTATATCAGACCAAAAATTATTTATTGAGTGCTTATTTGTCCCAAGCAATGTTCTAAGAAGTGGGGCTTTAACAGTGAAGGAAACAGACAAAAATCTCTGCTCTCATGGAGCTGATATTCTAGTGGTAGGAAGATTGCCCATATATTTTGGTATATCAGATGCTGCCAAGTGTGATGGAGCAAAATAAAGCAGTGAAAAGGATAAGGAACTCTAGAGAGGAATAGTTTGCAATTTTAAAACGATAATCAAGGATTTTAAATAGTGGCAGTGGATATTTTCTTCTGATTGCTTCCACTCCGTGAAATAAGAAATGAGGCCAGCAGCAGAGAGTGAGGAGAGGGAGGGAGCTGCGGGGAGTGCTGGAGACCTGAAGAAGGGGAAAAAGCATGAATTTGCTGCCTCCAAGAGAAGGAGAGGGAATTGTCCAGAGAAATGTGAAAGGGAAAGGGAACATTCAGAGAAGAGGTGGAGGATGTAGGGGAGATTACTGATGAGAGACTGAATTTTGGAGGACACATTGAAAGGGTTTGATGATGTCAGTGGGATAAGCGGTTGTCCTGGTGAGAAGGACTGAACTTCCTGGGATGACTGAAGTATATGAGGTATGATGGCTATGTCCCAGTGGTTGCTTAAAGGTGGTAAGAGGTGAATAGTCCTCACTGATTATAATTTATGCTTAAGACTAGTCTCTTAGGACATTTAAATGGTTGATATAGTCATTGCCCTTGAAGGACAATAAGGGTGGCTATCTTTTTGGGAACAGAAAGAGCTCTTTGGGGTTTTCTTAAAACCCACTGTGGTCAGTGTCAAGAAGGAGAGGATGTGAAAGGGGTGGGAACCCATTCAAGGAGTCACTACACATGAATCCATAATTTAAGTCTATTCACAGAAATAAAATGAAGATTTGTCAATAGTTAATCTGTTCAGAGCAAACAGCCAACAAAACAGGACAAAACAAAAATGTTTTACTGTTCATGTAATACCACATCATTTGGGTGGTGCCGATGCACACAAATCTATTCTCATATTTATTAAAAAGATGAGATTACGTAGGGATGTAAACCTTTTGCACCTAGTAGAAAAACTAACTCTTTGGGCTACTTGATGCCAATTTACATAGCAAGGGAATGGTTTGCTTTTACCTAATTGGTTTGTGGTCATGTAGACATATCAATGCTCTTATAAAATTGTGTTATCTGTGTTCTTCCTTCACATAAACAGGCAGTGGGCCTTGTTTTTCTTAATTCATAGTAGACTCTCAGGAAATGTTTGCAGAATCACTTGAGAGATTAATTTCTGGGTTGCTCCCACTGTCCTGGTCTTCTACCCTAACGTCATCTTAAAATTTTATCTTTTTGTGACACCAAGAGAAAGGGGGGAAAAGGTTTGAGTCACATGATATGATGTTAGATAATTTTCTTATATGATGAAATATCATTTAGTTTAGGCAGAGAGTGGCCAAATAAATGAGAATGGAGGCAATTATCTGGGTGATTCAAGCTAAAAGACAATTTGGCTTGAAGTAGCTATATAATTTTGGAAAAGTGATTTTAAGAAGAGCTTTAATTATCTAGAAAACATCTTTAATTCTCCACATGAAAGTCAGGTATTTGGAGAAAACCACAATCATAGTTTTAACAAATATTTTTAGGGCAGTTGTTTACTTCATAGTTGCACAACTTGCAACATCCTCCACAAGATGGCATGCAAGTTTGTAACATACCATAGCCAGTAGTCATGCCATTGCTAAATCATTTTGCTGCAAGCAATAAAGTCTGAACAATTGCACAATGAGTTATTATTTTCTGTGTTACACACTGCAAATGTATACATTCTGGCAATGTTTTCTGTAGGTAAAGATGATTGTTTTACAGAAGTATGTTTGTCTCTGAGTGTAATTATTTGAGGATATATGAAAAGAAATCAATAATTTAAGTCTTTTCTTGCAAGATGAAGATTTAGCGTCAGTTAGCATGTTTAAGGTCAACACTTTGTTGAAGGCCCAAGACAAAACAAACAAAAATGTCCTGATGTTCACATTTGAAAAAGAAATTTTTATGAGACTAAGGAAGGAATTATAATAAAATATTTGTTTTTAGGAGGATTTATTTCATTGTTTTAAAGTATTCCTGAAAATATTTCCTGGAACAACTGGGAAATAGCATGGCAATTCATAGTGCATATTACTGTGGTTCTTTGTCTTGACTGCAACAATAGAACCAAGTGGGATGATTTTAATAAAACACAAATGACAGGGCACCCTCTCAGACCAATTAAGTCAGAATCTGTGGGGATGGGCCCAGGCATCAGTATTGTTTAAAAGCTCCCTAGGCATTCTGATGGTACCTGAGGCATCAGTGTTCACTGACAGTATTGATTGCCTTCTCATTTGCTCATGGTAGGCATCACTAATTGATCCTGAGCTCACCTTTTCTCTCAGTACAATGCTCTGGGTAGCCCTTACCAATCAATTCAGAGATGAAATGAAGCCCACTTGCTATCAGACTTGTCAAAGAATATGGGAGGGACAGAATTAAATGCTACTCACATATAAGGTGATTGATTTCTTAATGTGGTAACTAACTCTGCTTTCTAGTATGATTCAGCCAAACAATTATTTCAGCCTTCTACAACAAAGGAAATTTTAGAGACTGTGGTGGACAATATCCATGCTCTTCCCATACCCCTTTGGATACCTTTTTGCCATTTTTGTGTGGTGCACCCCATTCCCCACCAATTTCAATGTGCTTCTGCTCTTCCATCAGCCAGAAGAGAGGGCTGCCTTTGGGTGTTTCTTGCAGGTTGAAAAAACAAAAAGTACCTGAATTTACATCTCCCTGGAGTAACCCTTAACCACCGAATGAATATGAAAGCCCCATCTCTTTTCCTTGTGTGGGGGACAACTCTGAGGCAGAACCTGCACTACTGAGCTTGCCTACAGGGCCAAGCTAAAGCTGCATCTGTGGTATTTTGCAATCACTCTTTTGCTTGGCCTCCTTGCCATCTCAATCCCTCTTCCACAGTTTTTCTGAAGCACTTACTAAATAACTTGCACACAAATTTTCATTTTAGGGTCTGTTTCTGGGGAAATCTTAAGATACATACCAAAAACGAAGGCCCCTGAGCTGCAAGAGAACCTACATAAACCAATGTGTTAAATCACACAGAGTTAATCTGTCTAATGGGAACATGTGAAAGA
The DNA here is from genome assembly GCF_000951035.1 of Colobus angolensis palliatus. NCBI lineage: Eukaryota > Metazoa > Chordata > Mammalia > Primates > Cercopithecidae > Colobus > Colobus angolensis. The sequence continues at coordinate 8,363,557 of NW_012115821.1, forward strand.
ATGATAAATACCGGTCTACTCAGATTCATGAAAGATGTAGGTCTGAAATAGATTACTGGATTGAGTTGCCAAAAAAAAAAAGTAGATGTGCTATAGTAAGATCCTAGACTTGGCTGCACTGTGAAATTATACACCATTTAACAAATATTCGTTCCCAGGTTACACCCCCGAGATTCTGATTTCATTGGTCTCAGGTGTGTTCCGGACATTGTCCCATTTAAAGCTCTCCAGGTGGTTCTATTGTATAACCAAGGTTGAAAATCGCTTTAAAAGAACCAGATTTAGAGTACATAAACATTACTTTGGTCAGCCTGTTAGAAATTCACATTCCTGGGCCTGCCTACACCAGGTATTATGATTCAATAATTCTGCATATTTTACAAATATTTGTTTTCAGATGTCTTAGCTGCCACCAGGGAAACAGTAAACACCTGGGTAAGTCCACTGAGAACATCTGGCTAGGTCAAGGATGGCAAATCCTATTCCACTTGCATACCCTCTCTTATTGATGCATAGAGGCTCTCAGGAGTGTTGAGAAGGATTCTGAGGCTGGGTCTGGGTTCAGAAAGCAAAGATACTACAGCGACTTGCATAGACGTGTCTAGCTTTATAGCTAGCTATAAGGACAATGTATTAGGGTGGTTAATAAGGATTTGTGCTAGGAAGGATAATGGCTCTAATAGTCCAGTGCAAGTGTATAGGTAAAAAACCTTTCCTACTGCTTATAAAGTGGATGTATGAGAGGGATCTAATATACTCTGGAGGAAAGGAAAAAGGATTTCATGTGAAATCTCAAGCTTTCAAGGGCAAGCATATGTCCCATTGTACTTCCTTTTTTTTTTTTTTTTTTGAGACAGAGTCTTTCTCTGTCGCCCAGGCTGGAGTACGGTGGCGCGATCTTGGCTCACTGCAACCTCTGCCCCCAGAGTTCAAGCAATTCTCCTGCTTCGGCCTCCCTAGTAGCTGGGATTATGGGTGTGTGCTACCACACCCGGTTAATTTACAAGTTTTAACATAGAAACACATGTTGTTTTTCTCCCAGGAACGTAGTCTTCCATGAGACCAGCAGAATAACACAATGGCTGTGGAGTCAGGAAAAGCTGGGTTTGAATTTCAGCCTAACCACTCACTAGTTACGTGTTCGTGGGCCACTTCCTTAACATTTACAAGCCTCAGCTTCCTCACCTGTAAAATGGGCTAGCATTATCTCAAGGATTAAATGAATTCATTAAGGAAGAATCTGAGCACAGGATCAGAGTAACTGATAGCTATCACCATTGTTATTTTTATTATTAATGATGCTAAGAACCCAGAAGAATCCAGCCATGGTTCCTATGTCCCTGCTCTTGAAGCACCCAGCTTGCGAGCTGTCGGAGGGGCTCTAACTCTTCTCATTGTGTTTGACCTGAAGTTTGGGCACTGACATTTCCAATTCCCAAGATTCTTTAAAAGCAAATAGTCACGAACAAGGCTTTCAGAGAAGGGAATAAAGTGGCTTCTGTGGATAAGTCCATCCAGAAAAACTGATGGCTCCTTTTGACACACATTCTCACCTGTAATCTGTTCTCATGCTTCAGAACCTGGGAGTTGTGTTGCCGTTGTTATTTTATAGTTCAAATATTTCTTCACCAGTTGATGGCATCATTACAGATACAATGGGAGGGGAAAAAACAAATAGAAAAAGAATCTTAGTTGCCTGGCCCACAGACAGTTAATTTCTCATTCCTAGGACTGCTTTCCTGTTCGAGGAATCTTTCATTTAGGTGGCTTTCCCAGTGATGGCCCTGGCTGCCTAGCAACCACCATCTCCAGACCTTCCCTAAAAGACGGCAGGAGTTGTTCATATCAGTGTCATCCAATTTTTTTTTTTAAAAAAGGGTATTGAATTTTATGAAAAATTAAACCTCATGAAGATGTAGCTTCCCAATGCACATTGCTTCTCAAACAATTGTTGACAACTTTGTGACACTGAAATTGAATTTGGAACTGCAAATTTTGGAATGGCTACAAACATAAATGCAAGCATCTTTTAAAAATCATATATATTTATATATAACCAGACCCAGTGTGTGTGAGTGCTCTCAGGTAATTTAACCACAACCTCCTTTCATCCTTTCTCCATGAAACAAGCATTATAATTCCTGTGTTTGAAATAAAAGTAAATATATGATGGATTTGCCTGTGTTCCTGAATGCTAATATTCTACACTGCTCTACAGAAAGAGCAGAAATCAAGTCCATCTTATTTATATGTATGGGAATGGAGGGTATGAATTGAAATGAATCAGAACATGATAATTCATCAGAAAGCTGATAAATTAAAAGGTCACTCATTCCTCCAAAAGATTTTGAGGTTGCTTTGCAATTCTTCTGGGCTTAATCTTCTCTATTAAATGATCTCTGTGTCTACACAATTATTAAGTAAATAGCACTCAGGGTAATGAACTCTTGATATTAATCCTCTTATGGATTTTTGCCCTGGATTTTTCTGGTCATTTGATTCTCACCTAGATTAGAGACCCTGACTTCCACTGTTGTCTTTCTCGAGAAGTTTGTCTTAGGGATACAATGTAGAGAACAGAGAGGCACGATGTAAAGTGACTAAAGACTCAGCTCTCAAACGGGGGACAAGTCACTTGAGTTTTCTAGGCCTCAGTGTTTCCTGTCTGTGAGATAGGGATAATATCAGTACCTATGACATAGAGTTATTGTGAGAATTAAAAGACAACGTATTTGAAGCACTTAAGAGAATAACTGGAAGGTAGTATAAATGAAAATCAATGAGAGGTTAAGAAAACAACTTGATAAAATATTGCCTGTGCCTACACATACAAATTCAGATGAACAGACGTCTCAGTATTTCATATTTTTTTCCTTCTTCAGCTCCATGACCTCCCTCCCCACAAAAGCCCATCCTTTCCATCAACATGCAAACAAACAAAATTATGCCTGAGTTCTTATTAAACAGTCAGCATTTTTCTCTAAATGTAAATTCCTTTTTATTTAATTTTAGCACTGGGGGAAGTGTTGTGAGAAATGTTCAGATAACATACTGAACATAAAGGAATAGGAAAATTCACTTTTCTATTCTTGAAAAGGAATAGAAACTTGAAAGAATTGAAACTTGAAATTGGTTGAACAGAATGTAATTTCATCATCATCATCATCATCAGTTACAACCATTTATTGAGAGTCTATCATATATGGCTGGGGGTCAGGGGAGTGGGAATGGGCTCAGAACACAAAGAGATTTCAGGCCTGGTTTTTAGAGATGTGTGGAACCTTGCCAGGGAAGTAGTTGATGTATCTGCAATATTTTGCTTTCTCTTTACTGTGCTTCATTTCCCCGGAGGGCTCTGGCTTTACAATCAACAGCATCGGAACAATTTCCACAGCAGCAGTTTTTGATTTTGAAAGTGGATCTAGAAGGTAAATACTGCTACTGGGTTTTCATTCAAAATGCCAGTTCTTTGGTTTGTATTTCCCTTTTCATGAATATTTTCCCTCCTCTGGCCTTGATGTGCTCCCAAAATTAAGATGTTTTTGATGTCTGTGTGTTTTTTTTAATGAAATCATTACTTAACCTATAGTTGCATGGTGGCTGGTTGATGCTAGACTTGGCTGTTGGGGCTCCTCTCTGCATGATCCTGTTTTCAGAGTGAAGCCATGATTATTTTGGGGGTGGCATTTGCATCCTGCTGTGGAAGTAGGTGAGCACTCCTCTCTGGATACCTGTGACACAGAATTCATTCACAGTGTAATACAGTATCTTTAAAAAGTTAATGCACTGACATTACATCTGCCAAGTGAGTAGCCACTGGTTCAAGTTATTATTTTTATTTTTATAGTGATTTTTGTGAACACCCTTTTCAGTAATATGTTGTGCATCAATGTGCTTCATAGGAAAAGGAAATGGACCTTTAAACCCTTCCAATCAAATTGCTCCTGAATCTGATAAGAGATTCTTTTCTATTATGAAAGCTGACGATGGCATACATCCTAAGTGTTAGCATCTTTAGAAGAGAAGTCCAGTGGAGGCCGGGCATGGTGGCTCACGCCTGTAATCCCAGCACTTTGGGAGGCTGAGGTGGGTGGATCACGAGGTCAGGAGATCGAGACCATCCTGGCTAGCATGGTGAAACCCCGTCTCTACTAAAAATACAAAAAATTAGCCGGGCATAGTGGTGGGCGGGTGCCTGTAGTCCCAGCTACTCGGGAGGCTGAGGCGGGAGAATGGCATGAACCCAGGAGACAGAGCTTGCAGTGAGCCGAGATCGCGCCACTGCACTTCACTCCAGCCTGGGTGACAGAGCAAGACTCTGTCTCAAAAAAAAAAAAAAAAAAAAAAAAAGAAGAGAAGTCCATCGGAGACTAGGGGCCCACACAGCATATGAGATTACCTCTCAGTGAAACAGATTAGGAGTTCAAAACTGGACGAGATCTGCAGCGTTAAAGAATTCAAGTTACGTGGGGTCTAGCTGAATGCTGGAGGGTTGATGACAGTGAGGAAGGAAGAAAGCAATGAGTCTTTCTAACATTTTCACTTTTTTTTTTTTGAGATGGAGTCTCACTCTGTCACCCAGGTTAGAGTGCAGTGGTGCAAATTTGGCTCACTGCAACTTCTACTTCCTGGATTCAAGTGATTCACCTGCCACAGCCTCCTGAGTAGCTGGGAGATTACAGGGATGTGCCACCACTCCCGGTTAATTTTTGTATTTTTAGTAGAGATGGGGTTTCACCATGTTGGCCAGGGTGGTCTCAAATTCCTGACCTTAGGTAATACAGCTGCCTCAGCCTCCCAAAATGCTGGGATTACAGGCATGAGCCACCATGCCTGGCCAAAAAAAAGGGATATGCTTTCTTCTGCCAACTTCTTAAAGTCAGCTGTATGCATTATCTTTATATAATTTTTTAGTAGAAATTGCCAGAATCTTTATCCATTTTCCTTTAATCCCACTGCTATGCCCCATGACAAACAATTATTTAAATTATCTTATTTCATAAATGCTCTGGGAATAATGAATCATAGCCGTCACAGTTTTGTTTTTCTTTTCTTTTTGGCCTGGTGTACCTCATGGAAGAATGATTATACACCAGCAAGGTATTTATAAATCCCCAGATTTGTTAACAATGGGAGTAAAAGTTGTTAATAAGTTTTTAACAAACTAACTTTTTCTTGATAAGTGAAAACTAAATCTTTCCTTTTACTCAGTATGATTTAAATCAGAGGAGCTAACATGGGACAACTTAACCCATTTGCAGAATTTGAATAAATAAGTATTTGGCTAAAGCTTTGCAATGGGACCTCATTGAAGTTTTACAGAGAGTATGCTATTCCTTAATTTTCTTCTTAGCTGCAGAGCTTTTAGGGTCACTGAGCAGACCTTTAAGTGAGAGTCAAGGAAATTTGGAAATGCCTCATTGATTTTTATCAATTGTCTCCATTCTCTCCTTTCAAAAAAGATATAGGGGCCATAAAATCACCTGTTCAAATCCTGATGAAAGTGTTAGAAAGGCTCATTGCTTTCTTCCTTCCTTGCTGTCATCAACCCTCCAGCATTCAGCTAGACCACAGGTAACTTGAATTCTTTAATGCTGCAGATCTCGTCCACATCTTATTCCTTCTATTCTTGTAGTTAAGGCTTCCCAGAATTTTTATTTATTTATTTATTTATTTATTTATTTATTTATTTATTTGAGATGGAGTCTCACTCTGTTGCCCAGGCTGGAGTGTGGTGGCGCAATCTCGGCTCACTGCAAGCTCCACCTCCCGGGTTCATGCTGTTCTCCTGCCTCAGCCTCCCGAGTAGCTGGGACTACAGGCACCCACCACCACGCCCGGCTAACTTTGTGTGTGTGTGTGTGTGTGTGTAATTTTTATTAGAGACGGGGTTTCACTGTATTAGCCAGGATGGTCTCAATCTCCTGACCTTACAATCTGCCTGCCTCAGCCTCCCAAAGTGCTGGATTACAGGTGTGAGCCACCGCACCCAGCCCAGAATTATTTTTTAAGTGTCTTTATTCTTAAAAGAGATTGACTTGTGGCTTTTGTCAATGGTATCTCATAGATAATCTTCTTGTAGGAAAAATTATGAAAGAAGAGGGATATTGAAAACTGGTTTAGTTTTTATTACAAATGGAAGAAAAACAGTCAGTTTGGTCTTAATAGTACATTTCAAGTATTTTTTTTTTATTTTTCTGAAGGGATAACCAACTCTCTGTTTGGCTGGAACAGAGGAGTTTTCTGGGATGGGAGATTTACAGTGCTAAATCTCTGGACCTGGACAGTCCTGGGCAAATTGGGAGAGTTGGCCACCCAAGATCATACTTTATGGATGTGAACATTCATCTTTCCATTAGGATACATTCAGTTTCATCATTTTGAGCACTCTTATGCCTCAAACCCCTATACATCTCTGTTAAAATAAAATCCCATTAGTCATCTAACTGTCCTAATATCCCCCCACAGTCATTAAATTGTTTTGAAGTGTTCTTAACACCTTCTCCTGTGCATTTGTCTGTTTCCAAAATTGAAACATCATTGTTTGGAAGGTAAGAACCCAGAGCCATAAGCTCTGTTTGCTATAACATGCTAAGCACTTCCCCTTGCCTTTTCATTGTGTATGGAGATTAGCAGACTTTTCTAAGTTCCTGCCTGTCCTTTCAACTGACTTGACTGATTTAGTCCTTAACAAAATGTTAGCCATTTCTAACTGTTAAAATAACTGGCTTGATTGACATTTTAACTAGATGAATCGATTGTTTTAACTGATTGTTGTAACTAAACAGATTCTACTTCTGTGAAAGCCTGTTAGTTTCTATAAAATCTCAGCTGTCTTTCCTGTGGCTTCATTTTCAGTTTTTCACTGGTTATTAAAGTGGTTGATTCTGGAGGACTGTTCACAACTGGAAATCTAAAGATTTTTCTCATCAATGTAAACAATAAGGACCCCATTCTTACCTGCAGGTAAGATCATAAAACATAATATTTTAGTTTGAGCTTGAAAATTGAATTTGCAAATGTTTTACAAATTCATTATTAAATTTTTATGTTTGCTTTGTTTGTTTTTTTTTGAGAAGGGAAATAAGCGAGTAAGATGTAAATAACCACTTTAAGATGTAAGATTTTTTAAAAAGGGTTTTCTTAAAAACTGAAAACAAAATAATTTTAGAGTATAAAGTGTATTGAAATTGCAATAGTATAAAGTGTTATTAGTGCAATATGTTCTTAGTGTCTGACTTATGTTGGATTATCTCTATCCTCAAGGGAGATTCTGGCTAATATTATCATCAAGGAGTTTATAAAACCATATTGAGGGTCAACAATGATTCAGTATAAGAACCAGTAAGAAGCTGGTTCTTACAGAAGGATAAGAGCACAGTGATTAAGCATACAGGCTCTCTAGAGCCAGATAGGCCCAGGGTCAAATCCTCTCTCAGCCACCTTGATATTTACTTCTGAAAGTTACCTAAGGTCTTACAATTTCCATTTCCATGTCTGTAAAATGGGCACAAAAAATAGTCCCTACTTCCTAGGGTTGCTGCGAGGAAATGCAGGAACACTTAAAAAATGCTTAGGAGTTTGTCTAAACTGTAGGTAAGTGCTCAATAAATGGGTTGCTTGTTAAGCTCATGGTCACAAATTCCGCTCTTATCATTGCAATCTCCGACCTCCTACTCTTTTGCCACCATAAGGTGAAGAAAAGAACACACAGCAAGCAAATGCCTCTCTCATAATTTTTCCTTTTAAAACAAGTTTACTAAATATTGAAAATGCTGTCTCGAGTGTGACTTCCATAAACTCAACTTGGCACAATAAAGTTGACATCACACTGGATGAAGAAATTCCAATTGGGAAAATGATTGGAGTATGCCAGGCAACAGATGAAGATAACCTGGGGGATTTAACCTTTGAACTAGATCCACAGAATGATTACTTTGCAGTTGACAAAGGTAGGCTGAGAAATGTTCTTGACAAATTATATATCCTATCGTATGCTATTGCCGTCTTCTGTTGATCTTTATATTTCCTCCACAGACTGAGTTTCTTGGGGTTACATATCAGTCTTCTTCGTTTTAAGAACCTCAACATGAAGTACATAGTAGATGCTTCATAAACATCTGTTGAATAACTCTCTGTGAGACCCAAGTCTTTGTTCACTCATGAGCTAACGTGTGGCTGTTCATCTGCTACAAAGCAGCAGTCCTAGCCCTTCACTGAACATACCCTTCTAGCACATCTTCTCAGATCTAACTAACTCTACTCTGTACTTCAGGTCCAAATTTTTTGAGAGACAGAATCAGATTGGACTTTCTAGAGTCACTCATTCATTCCTCATCCAATCAGCTGTGGCTGAGACCAGGGGAGGGTCAGATTGTGTGATATTTAAAGCTTCCTCTAGGGCCAAGTAAGGAAGGTGGTCATCTTAGCACATAGGCTGGTTTAAGCCATTGTAGCCAATGCTGTCAATATCCTACTCATACCTCCTCAAGCCTTAACAATTCAGTGCAGCACCCGATTTCCACCTGCTAGTATATGCATTTCTTTGCTTCAGGTGTTATTGGGATCTGATATCTGCTTTGCCTTGCCCCACCCTCCAAGAAGTGTTGGAGAACTACTACCTGCTAGGAGTTATCAGTCAATGAATAAAGGGAATTGGAGCACTCTAGTTCTTTGCCTCTGGTGGGGGACAATTTTGAATGTGCATTCTACACTGGCTTCCAGGGATCCCAGGATTATTAAATTCTAGCTTCCCACAGTAATGACTTGTTTGATGATGTACTTTTTATTGGGATTTTTCCTTCCCTGTCTCACTTTACTTATGCCACATAGCTCTGATCACCGCCCAAATAAACTGCTTTCACTCAAATCCCCATTTCAGATTCTGTCTCTAGAGGAGCCCCCAGTCATGATAGCCACCATTCCCTCTTACCTAAGTTAATGCTCATTTGTCTTAACTGGGCTTTTTCTTTCACCCTTACTGCCTCCAAGAATCTCCACAGAGCAGCTAGGATAATTTTTTTAAGTCAAACTGGATCATATTCCTCCCCTGTGTAAAATCCTCCTTGGATTTTCCTTTGCATTTGGAATGCAATCCAAACTTCTTACCTCACTCCCAAGGTATTTTCTCTGGCCCTTGTATCTTTCTCCAACCTCATCCTGTACCTTGGCCACCTTGGTCCATTATACTGAAACCAAACAACTAGGCTGCCTGCCTTGGGAGGTCTGCTCTTGTGTTTTTCAGGATCTGACTATTAGACCTTATTTTAAAAAATCACATTACAGTTTTCATTTTCTTAATAATATGTCTGTTCGAATTTTGTATTGTGATTTTCTACACTTGCTTAGTGTTTGTCTCCAAGCCCAGATTATAAATTTGATAAATGTAGAGATTGCTCTTCATTGTAGCATATACAGAACTTAGCACAGTTCCTGGCACATAATTGGCACTCAGTAAATGTTTGTCGAGTGGATAAACATTTAGAGACTGAAGTGGATGGATGTGTGGAAAGAAGCACAGTGAGTTATGGTTCGTGTTTTCATTTATGATACTCTCTACTGGGAGTGATCTCCCCATTCACCACCATTTTCTTTTCCTACATATGTCAAGTCCCCAAAAAAGGGCCTCCTCTTCTAAAAAGTCTTCTCTGTTCCCCTAAGCCAAAAACAATTTTGTTTTTGTGATCAGCTAACATAATATGATTAATTAGTGTATTTTGGTGATAAACAATTAAAATTGTGTCTATATTTTGAATCAGTTTCTTTTTCTGTTATTTTATTTATTTATTTTATGAGACAGTGTCTTGCTCTGCGGCTCAGGCTAGAGTGCAGTTGTGTGATCACAGCACACTGTAGCCTTGAACTGGGCAGAAGCGACCCTCCCACCTACACATGGCTAACTTGTAATTTTTATTTTTGAAGAGATCTGTCTCACTATGCTGCAAGAGCTTGCCTCAAGCTCCTGGCATCAAGTGATCTCCCCACCTGGACCTTCCAAAGTGCTAGGATTACAGGCGTGAGCCACCACGCCTGGCCTAAATCGATTTCTTAATTCTAATGAATGGGGCATAATTTTCACCTTATCTTTTCCATTGCTATGTATGTAATAAAGTAATTTTGAAAATGACAGCATGGACCAGTTTGTAGAAGATGTGCTATTTTGTTACAGAGCATTGGACTATGGTTACTGCTACACATCTTGACATGGAGAGAACAGGGTTTGCAAGTGTCCAGTCCTTCTCCAATAAGGCTTGTGACTGTGACTGGCGGTGTGCAGCAATTCTAGTAACTGCCTATATCCATGGCATTAATGACAACTCACCTTTCTGTGATTGGTACCTCATTAGGTAAGTTGAGATGGGTGGGCAGGGGCAAGAATTTGGAGTGGGTAGAGAGCAGAGAGATTACCATATTTATTGGCCCAACTGGACATGTAGTTAATCATCACATTGACTCTTGTTCAACCCCAGGTGATGGTCCTCAGAAATAACCTGTTGGGACTATCTATGTTAGTCCATTTTGTGTTGCTGTAAGAGAATACCTGAGACTGGGTAATGTATAAAGAAAAGAGGTTTAATAAACTCATGGTTCTGCAGGCTGTTCAAAAAGCATGGTGTCAGCATCTGCTTGGCTTTGAGTGAGGCCTAGGAAGCTTTTATTCATGGATGAAGGCAAAGGGAGAGCCGATACATCACATAGCAAGAGAGGGAACAAGAGAGGGGTGAAGGTGTAACACTCTTTTAAACAACTAGCTTTTCTATGAACTACCAGAGTGAGAAGTGACTCTGGACGGGTGGTACCAATCCCACAATTCGTGAGGGTTCCACGCTTATGATCCAAACACCTCCCACCAGGCCCCATCTCCCAACATTAGGAATAATATTTCAAAATGACATTTGGAGGGGCCAAATATCCAAACTATATCACTGTTTATTACTGCTAGTTGGGTTTCCAGGATCTGGCAGTAAGTGGTAAAAGCTTGAATTTTGGAACCATACACCTAGCTTGGAATCCTGATTCTATCGTTTTTCAGCTGTGTGATCTTTGGTAACTTACTTAAGCCTTTGGGTTTTCAGCTTTTCCTTTAGAAAATTGGATAATAATAATACTTACCCTGCAGGATTGTTGTGAAGAAAAAAAATGGGATAATTTATGTGACATTCTGAACACAGTGCTCACATATCACATGAGTTTTATAAATGAGATTTATTACAGTTACATAACCCATTATCTGAATATGTTTCCGGATGAAGATATTTTTATCTGATTTTAGAAATGTAATAGGATGTGTATATCATATACTATGCAACTTCCCCAGTAAGAGTAATACCCCATATACCCCATATTCAAATTTATAGTGAATACTCACACTAAATGGGACAAATAAAGATCTGACAGTTCAGGTAAGGTTTTGAAGTTGAAAATTTCAGTTAGGGTCAGGCTAAATTTTGATGCCAAGTAAGTTATGAAAAAATTCTTAGTTTCAGAGCTTCGGATTTTGGAGTTTGGATAAGGGATGGTGGGTTTGTATTACCGTTAGTATGAATATTTTTATTATCAGAAACTCAGTCTCCAAACCTACATCTCTGTCACTCTTCTTCCCCCTTAATTCCCCTCTGTTTCTTATTTACACATAGGACAGCGGTTCCATGTTTCCTAGGTTTTATTCCTGATTGCCTAATGAAAAGCAAAATCTAGTCTTGCTAACTACCACCCATGTGGTCTTGTTTGGGTCCCAATTACTCTACCTTCCAAATGGAGATGATTATTGCACCTACCTCATGTCGTTGTTGTAAGGATCAAATACAATCAATGCTTGGAATTTGTTTAGTTGGGCTTGGCATACACTCAGTAAATGTTATCCTTTCTGTTTCCCACTTTTCTTCTCCTTCTCCTTCTCCTTCTTCTTCTTCTTCTTCTCCTCCTTCTCCTTCTCCTTCTCCTTCTCCTTCTTCTTCTTCCTTTTCTCCTTCTTCCCCCAGGAGAATCATATTTAATTAACCAAACACCTACCATATGCTGCACCCAGTGCTATAGCCCCCAGTGGTGACAGAATGAGTACTTGTTATGGTCTTTTGCTGTAAGAAGATTGTATCTTGTCAGAGTGATAAGATGAATGCATGTAAAACAACAGTTGATAAAAATATGCAATGACTTCAAGTTCTAGGTGCTATGCTTTAATTGTTAAGGGGAAGAACACATGAGACTTGGAATAATCAGAGGAGCTTCTTGAGGAATGACAGCTGTTAGTCTTTGAAGGATGAGTAGGATTTAGAGACTGAAGGCTTAAGAGTGATCATTTGTGGTAGAGAGATCCTGATGAAGAAATGGGTAAACATATTGAGATAAAAATAAATCCACTGTGCCTATAGAATGGTAAGGATTATCTCTCTTGACCACACCACCCAGAAGTTCCAGGTTGGAACAATCCCAGAAAATTATCTGATTCCCACTCAAGACTTCTCCACTGAGGTGATGTCCTTGATCAACTGCCCATCCCAAACAAGTGCCCAGCTGAGTTCAGAAAATAATGCTCCCAGATGTAAACAATCTTACCAAATTCATAGAACCTTTTGGGAAATAGCTTCTTAGATGGTACTCCAAAGTTGATCTGTCTGCTTCAGGATACACAGGGCATCTACATACATGCATTACCCAAACTAGTGGATATTTATGGAAAATGCATTACACTTAAAAATAATATCCATCTAAAGGAATTTTTCTTCTTAAAAAATTAAACAGGCACACACTCAAGGAGGAAATTGCGAAAGATACAGTAGTTGCAAAACTCTTGTGTCATGACCTTGATGAGCCTCCTGATACAATCCATTATGCTCCTAGCTCAGGCCCAGTTGGTTCTGGACAACTCTTTGAGCAAGTGCCAAATGCTGAAAATGTCATCCAGGTGAGAACCAGATGCTGTAACTCCAGAGAGATGGAGTCATTTTATGGCCACAGTTAAGATGGTGCTGGTAGATTCAGCAAGAGGAACTCTGACACAGCACAGCATAATTCTGGGCTCCTCTGTTGTCTTAAAAAATATTTTTTTAGAAATAAAGTCTTGCTCTGTTACCCAGGCTGGAGTACAGTGGTGTGATCATAGCTCACACAGCCTTGAACTCCTACACTCAAGTGATTCTCCTGCCTCAGCCTACCTAGTACCTAGGACTACAGGTGTTGCCACCACACCCAACTAATTTTTATTTTTATTTGTAGAGACAGGATCTTGCTGTGTTGCCTAGGGTGGTCCTGAACTCCTGGCCTCAAGTGATCCTCCCTTGCTGGAAGGCATTTGGACATGTCCTTTATTATCTTGCTGCCTGCCATCAGTTTCTCCTACTTATAATAAGCACAAAGTAATTTGTGTCCTGGTTAACTGGGGAAATGAATCAAAGGGTAAAAAGCACACTGATTTTCTTAGAGATAAGTCTGTGTGACTATGTGTGTGACAATGGTTCATTCTCCTGGCTTTGGGAGCAGTTGGTCAGCTCCTCTTCTCTACACTCTCTGGAGATTATACACTTTCCATCAGCAGATGATGGACACAGTAAGTTTTTTTTTTGCTTCCCAAGATGGGATTCTATCTTGGAAGAAATCCCTTCTTCTAACTTCTAATTTCCATAGGTCTTTATTTCAAAGTGCTAATCCTTGTTAGGTTTCATAACTGAAATATCACCAATCACCCTCCCCACACTTAGCCAGAAGATATGGCTGAGACCATTGGTAACCTTTCTCTTTCTCTGGCCCTAACCCCAGAGTTTTGTGACAAATGCCATAAGCTACAAGCTGGATTTTTGCATATATTGTGAATTTTGGAAGCTTAGGCACTGAGCCAAGAGATTTCCTGGGTTAATGTTCATTTTGAAATGAAATGCCAAATTGTCACCTTTTAAAATGAAGTTTGGATAAAGATGGAGGTTTTATAAATAAACATGATGCTAATATTTGGGTCTTCATATGTTCACTTCATATTTGAATAACTATCTCCATCATTACCCACCTCTAATTTATTTTTATATTTGCATAATTGTTCCACAGATATTAAATGTTACTTATTCCTAAAAGCTTCATTTAATGCCATAACTGGCTTAGTTCTCCCTGATAAGGGCTTGCATTATAAGTTGTACATTCCCTATCAAATCACCTATTAGACTTTTTGGTAAATGCCTACTTCGTTGTTGGTCTTATTAGATCGTAAGCTTTCCACATTTCTAAGTGGTTTGTTTTTGTGTGTCAATACCTGCTTGGTGCATAGTGGGTACTCAATACACTTGAATGTATGGACAAATGAGTCAGTTTCTAAAATTTTAAAAATGTAGTTGTTCCTGAACACCTGGGTACTTGGTGTCATATTGATCCATTCCAGTTTATGCCACCTGAGATTCATGCCCATGCTACTAAATTAGGACTGTTTTCAAATCTCTGATAGGGGACTATCTTGTTTACTGCTGTATCGTTAGTGCCTACAACTGTACCTTGAACATAATTAGTACTTAATAGGTATTTTTTAATTGGTGAGGAAACATCATAATAAGAATAACTTACATTTTTTACAGTGCTTTATCACTTACAGAGTACATTCAAAATATTTTCTCTTTTTTCCCACACTGAAGTTTGGAAAGAAACAAAATATTTTCTCTTTTGAAATATTTTGCCTAAGGTCACACCATTAACATGCAATAACGACAAGATACAACCCATATTTTATTCTGCTTTGCCACAATGCTTTGTCCAAAAGTAATCTACACTGGAAGGAAATCTAAGATGTGCCTTTGTTTTACCAAAATGCCTACTTTTGTATGTCAGTCTTTGTCAATCTTGGGCATATTCTGAGACCATCCCTGTGAAACGAAAATGGCGATATGCTTGCCTTTTCCAGAGTGATGTATTACTTGAAACACGTACATTTAGCTAGGTGTGCAGTGGCACATGCCTGTAATCCCAGCTACTTGGGAGACAGAGGTGGAATGATTGTTTAGCCCAGGAGGTTGAGAATAGCCTGAGCAACACAGTGAGACCCCATCTCAAAAAAACAAAACAAAAAACATGTACATTTAAAAAATTTGGTCATTTTTGCTGAAAGAAATCTTGTTTTATAAGGTTGCTAAAGAGTTGGACTATGAAGACCCAGAGATAATTGCAGCTGGACATACTTATGAAATAATGATTTTAGTATTTGATGACCTACATCCTTCCCATACAGGTAATCTGGATAAACTTTTCAAAGAGCAGTAACTATCTATACTTTAGACTCTTCAATTTAGATTTTAAAATGTAAAGATCCATCATGTTTGAGGCAGTTTTGTGAAGTTAGGCAAAGGAGGAAGGAGAGAATTATGCAGACTCATATTGGAAGTTTTCATTAGATCTGGGAAGTCTCTTTTGCTTCTTAACAATGTGTTAAGGAATACACAATTCTTAAATACCACTCCGGCTAGAGATCCTTGGAAGTATAAGGGGCAAGGGATGTGTAGACCTAACTGTTATGCTTTATACTTGAATGCCTTTGTGGTAGTAATGCCAGACACTTCTTATTTGAAAAGAACCAGATATTGGGCAACATGTAGTGTGAACATATAGGTAATAGGATGTTTTAAAAGTATTTTATTTGAATTATGTTATATGATATATATAGAGCCATATTAATGCAAATCATGAGTTACTTGTCAAGTTCCACAGCTCAGGCCCTTCATGGAGGTGCAGGGCATGGTTATCCTTCTCTGCGATTTGGTCTTTTCATAACCATCCCACCATTTTGGGTCAGTCTGTGTTAGACTGAGTCTTTGGTACAGTGAGATTAAGTCCACCCAGATTGTATGATCATAAAATTCTTGGCATTTGTGGATTTAGCAGTCATAGTTTTGCTAATTGTGAGCCACTCTTTGGTACATATTTAAATTGTGCGCTATAGATCTAGAGCAGAGTACTTAGACAGTGGCCCAGCTTAGTTAAACACCTGACACCTGCTTCCCTTTGCTTATTGTTATACACATCAGAACATAATACAAGTGCCCCAAAGAGTCATTTACATATTCACCTACGTATCACCATTTTAAGAGTTAGTTGGCTATAGAGGCGTTTGTGAAAATAGGGATTCTCAAAATTCTAGACGCATTTGTTATTAATGCCAAGCATCTATTGTATCTGGAAAATATGGTAATAAGTAATCGAGCAGGTGGTTGGCACCAAAGATATTCAAGACAATGTGAGTGTTTGGGTTGCAAACATAAGTTTAGTAGTAGAATGTCAGTTCTCAGTAAAGGAGAGCCTAGAATAGGGGTGGCATTTGAGTTTCTTCTCTTGTGAGAAGTCTGTATCATTAGTGGTAATTGCCTGGATCATTGAGAAGGATTCTGAGATTGCATCTGGGAGCAACGAGGAAGAGTGCTTTGCCTGTCATGGATGGATAAGAGTGGAATGATGGTATATATCTATACATTTGCAACCAAAGGGAACTTAATGCTGAACTGTAATCAACAAATCTAGGGCTCATTAAATCCCTCTTGAGTCACTGATAGAAGAGTTCTAATGAGGCTAAGTCTACAAAGGTGATTTGTATACGTAAATGACCCAACCACATGGAAAGGTGATACATAAGGGACAGGGACTTAAGCATGACACTATGCCCAGAAGTGTTCTTGTTGTGGTTTCTCTGTTCTTACTTGTGTTCTGATGCAAGAAGCCTATACTGTAGCCCAGTTGGCCTTTCAGGATGGATACTTTTTCTTGCAGCTACTCATATTGATTTTCTAATCAAAAATGAGTCTTCCCCTCTCACCAGATTTGAGCCTTTCCCCGATACGGAAGAGGAAAGACATTTCTCACCATAATAAATCCCCATTCTCTCTAGTCTCCTCACACCCAACACATTCAAAGGATGTGAATAAAGGATGCTTGTAACACTGCACAAGTGGTTCAGTATTTTTTATAAGTCAGCTAATTAATATAGTTTTGGGTGTTTATGGATGCAATAAAAATCATTGTATGGCAGAGCTGTAAATGGCACCTGCTCTTGCAATACATGAGTAACATTCATTGTAGGAAATACAGAGGCTTTAGTGTAAATCACCTGTCTTTGTAGAATGGCGCTTCTTAATCTTTCTTGCGGGGCATGAGCACCTTTGGGATTCTGATAAGAGCTATGGATCCTCTCCCTTGAAAAATGCACACAACAACACATGCCAAAATACAGTGAATGTCACAGATTCCCTGAAGTAAAGGTTCTATGAATCCTAGATTAAATTTTTGTTTGTTTGTTTGACACACATGGCATGTATTTTCAGTAGAGGCAATGCCAGCATTCTTCAGAACATGAATTCCACAAGATAATCCACTAAAGAAGAATTCTTTGGTCAAATAAGTTTGAGGAGCAAGGCATACCTGGAGATTTATAATACATAACGATACATTAGAATCCTGAAGAAGTCTTGCCAAAAGGAAACCTGTATTTACCTCTGTTTAATTAGGATTCTACATTTGACACATTAGCGTCTCGAAGAAGATATTTTGGGAGATGCTGGTGGACATAGCTTGGTTTAATACCCATCCAGTGACTTATGAGTTTTGTGATTTTTGTCTAAGAACTGAACTCTGTGAACCTCAGCTTTCTTGCCTAAATGGGGACAATAATGCCAATGGCAAGTCAGTACCATTTACAGTAAATGTTAATTATTATTTTACCTCTATTAAAATTTTTCCCTGTTTGGAAGTTTCTTGCTTTTGTGTTG
Source organism: Colobus angolensis palliatus (assembly GCF_000951035.1). Lineage (NCBI taxonomy): Eukaryota > Metazoa > Chordata > Mammalia > Primates > Cercopithecidae > Colobus > Colobus angolensis. The sequence goes on from NW_012115821.1 coordinate 8,381,283, forward strand.
GGACATCAAGTTTCTTCTTTTTGACGACTCTGTAATGATAGTTTAAGCTTGTTCTTCTGAATTATAGAGTTCATTTTTGGTAACACACAATATACGAACATTTGGCTGAGGTGAATAAAATGTAATAGCTGCTTTTTACTATTTTGTAGTTTAAATATACCTTCTTGGGCATGATCTCATTTTGTCTTCATACCCACACTGTGATGTAGGAGATTGAAACTGATGTTATTCCTTTTTTTTCTTTGATGAGGAAACTGAGCCTTGGAGAAATTAAGCTAGTTCAAGGCCCCAGGGTACAGGTGAACCATGAATAACATGGCTTTGAACTGTGAAGGTCCATTTATGTACAGATTATTTTTTCAACCAAATGCAGATCCAAAATACAGTATTCAGTGTGAGAAACCTGCATGTATTAGAGTGCCAACCTTTTGTATCCACAGGTTCTGCAGAGCTGACTGCAGGACTTGAGCATGTGCACATTTTGTTATATGCCAGGGCCTTGGAACTAACCTCTGTATATACTTAGGAACAGCTGTATGTGTTCAAGGCTAAGCTTCGAACATGATTTTCTGAGGCTCTTTCCCTTCTGCTTTCTAGGATATATATTAAAAGCAGAACTGAGAATGTCACATGCTGGGTTGAGAGTGACACTCCAACAAACTCGCTAATGGAGGAGATTGTACCCATGAAAAATACAATAAACCATCTTGTGTGAAATATATAATTATATATTTAAAATGATGTATATAAATACATGCATATTACTACCATACAAAATAAAATATACCATGCAATACATTATGTATTTTTCACTAAACTGCTTTGGCAAGCACCAACATTTATTTGGGTTCCTTGAGAACACAGAGTCTGGGAGCAGGGGTTACTTGGGAACAGAGAGAATCCCATTGCAGTTCCAAAATTCCATGCTAAACCTGTTCCTGGGGGCACGGGGAGCTTGTTTGCAGAATAAAACTACAACTACAAAGCATTTATTCGGTGTTCAATTTCACAGTAACTGTGACCATCATTGTGAAGGTTGCTCCCGCCAATGACTTCAGCCCTGTATTTAAAGCTGCACACTATTCATTCTCTGTTCTGGAAACATCAGGAGGTAAGAGATTCTCCAAGTCTATGGTGTTGAAGTGTGCAGAAGGAAACACCTACCACATTTTAAACGAGTGACCAGTGGAAAAAAGCATGTACATTTACAAAATGCAAGCAAATAAGAGAGCATTATGGGAACCCAGACACTCAAGAACAAGGCACTTTTCATTGGTAAAACCTTCAGTGTATCATCTTGATGGCTCCTGGAAGACTTCCTTAAAATTTGATGATGTAGGATTTTTGTAATAAAAAAATTACACAATATTAATTTTATTCCATTTATCTTCCCCCTTGCCTCTTAATTAGAACTAAATGCAAAGAAGGTAGAAACCATGTGGTCATTGTCCACGCAATTCAATCCTGTGAACATCTCGGGTGATTTTAGGTCCAGAGTCAAGATCTTGGTCCGAGTTCTATTTCATCCATGAATTATATATTAAGTAGGACACATTTGTTAGTATAGATCAAGGAACGTTAAATTTAGAAGAGACAGCAGAGGTCCTACTTGTATCTTCTGTCATCTAAGAGAGGAACACATCCTTTCCTCAGCATCTCTTTCAGGTTTGACTTGAATACTTCAAGGGATGGATGGAGCCAGTTGTGTGCTAGAGTTGAATAATACTGGCTTGCAGGAGCCAGTTGTTAAATTTGCAGGAATTTGATAACCTGATTATTAATAATAGTCATTATTAAAAATAAATTAATAAACTTAGTTACAAAAATTATGTTAAAAGTTAGTAAATACTAAAAACTCAGTACTTCTTAATTATGTTACTACATTTTGGCATTATCTTTGCCTTGAGGTTATTTACATCTATTGGGACTGAATGGTGAAATTCCATAGATAGAATGGCATGCTACTGCATTTCTCTTTCCAAGTTAGCGACAATTATTGATAATTTAAAATTGAAAATGGTAAGAGCATTTATACCATAGAAATCAACAAACATTACATATTAGAACTTGATTCATTTTTTAAAATTATCTTGTCTTAAGAAATTGATACAGAAAATGTTAATAATACAGATTAAATGTAAAAGTCTGTTGTATCTGAGGTTATTGTTGTGAGTAGCACAAAAATTGTGGAAATAGTCTTCTAGCAATCAAAAAATGTTTTCCAATTCAGCAAGTAAGCCATTCTCATCATTGATGAACTAGTGAAGTTCTGACATGGTTTCACTTTCACCTTACTCTTTAACACAAAGGAAAATAGCAACTAACATTCATGTTGGCGCTACTCATTTGTCATTTGCAATCACAGTGTGGCAATGGATAGAACAGTTTGTTAAAAATCAGTGAAAGCATTCTGTGAAAAGCAATTGTCTATACGGAAATTTACAATAAAGAGTATTTTATATCTCATTATTAACTGTAAATTTTATGCTCCCTAACTTTTATATCAGTAAAATTTGTAACAAACGTATATTTATGTGAATATGTGTGTGCATGCACACACACACACACACACACCAATTTTTTTCAGAGAGTTGGTTGTTAAACATTTGCCAGCATATCACTGGGTGGAACCCACACTACTTCAAATCAGCTTATTTCCTTGCCAGAAAACTATAAATGTTGAGGAGAGACTAGGAAATCAAACGTTAGACAAATGTTCTGAGGAAAGACTGGAAAAGTAAAAGCCCACATATTTGAATTTCTTTCTCTTTTCTTTCTTTCTTTCTTTCTTTCTTTCTTTCTTTCTTTCTTTCTTTCTTTCTTTCTTTCTTTCTTTCTTTCTTT
>NW_012115821.1:8384716-8398300 GCF_000951035.1 Colobus angolensis palliatus
CTTTCTTTCTTCTCTGTTGCCTAGGCTGGGGTGCAGTGGTGCAATCACATTTCACTGCAGCCTGAGGTTCAAGCAATCATCCCATCTCAGGCTCCCAAGTAGCTAGGACTACAGGTGGACACCAACATGCCCAGCTAATTTTTGTATTTTTTGTAGAGATGAGGTTTTGCCATGTCGGCCAGGCGGATCTTGAAATCCTGGGTTCAAGCAATCCTCCTACCTCCACCTCCCAAAGTGCTGGGATTGCAGGCATGAGCCACAGTATCTGGGCTGTATTTGGATTTCATTTCTTTTTGTTTTCCTCACTATGCAGCTTTGGAGAAGTTCTTAACCTCTCTGTGAAATAAATACACACCTATTATATCCTGGTTCTGGAATATAATACAGTCTGATTTTGCAATATGTGACGAGACAATCCAGAAAAGTTGCGTGTAAATTGAATTTATTGTAAACAGGATTCCGGTCCCCTCTCACCCTCCCACCCCCCCCATTCCACCTATGGGCTTTTGGAAGTACTCAATATTGATTTTTGAGTAGTCTTTTATTGATAGAGCCTCTTTACAGTAACTTCTTTCCTTTATTCATATTCTCCAATTTCTCTGTAGTGGTCAATAGTGTAATCTTCTAGCTCCAGGGAGTTCTAGAGTTAAAAGAGCATGGTGATGAGTCAGAAGTTGAATAGTTCACAATCATCTAATCATTTCCTGGCTTGTAAATCATAGATCTGGAACAGAGGGTGTGAACATGGGCTTTAAGAATCTCTGGGGGAAAAGCTCCATAGCCTTCATCAAGTTGCAAAAGGGATTCCATGACCTCCCAAAATTAACAGAACCAGGCAAGTTTTAAAAATAGAGACTTGCATTTTTTAAAAAAGAGACTATTTTTTAGAGCGATTTTAGGTTCACAGGAAAATTGAGGAGAAAGTACAGAGATGTCCTATACACTCCTTGCCCCCCACCCCGACACACACAGTTTCCCCCATTATCAACACCCCTTGCCAGAGTGGTGCATTTTTACAATTGATGACTCTACATGGACACATGATTATCACCCAACGTTAACAGTTTACATTGGGGTTCACCCTTGGCATTATATATTCCATGGGTTTGGACAAATGTAAAATGACGTGTATCTACCGTTTTATGATTATACAGAGTAGTTTCACTATTCTAAAAATTCCGTTTTCCTTTTTATCTCTCCCTTCCCCCAATCCCTAGCAACCACTGATCTTTTTACTGTCTCCATAGTTTTGCCTTTTGAGACTGGCATTTTTAAAAATACCATTTTACGAGAAGTAAGTGTTTCATCTCAGCTTCTTTCCAACTAACTGAAGTTTTCCTGAAATTTAATTTTATGTTTGAAGGTAAAGCACTCTAAATGTATTGAACACTTACATGTTTTCTTAGGCATAATTTAATACTTTATTGATGGCTAAGAAGAAGGATTGAGAATTTTCAGTCATAATATTGTTGATTTGGAATGGCTGAAGGATTCAACCTCTTTTTTTTCACTATAAGAAAATTGGAGTGGAGAAAGAAATGAGTTTACTCAATGTTACACAGCTAATAAGTAGCAGATATTGTAGCTAAATGAAAACTTCCAAATTCCTGGTCCAGTTCTCTGTTTATTATTACAGGCTGGGTTTCTTGGATCGATTTGGTGACTGAGACCAACAGAGGTCTGAAAACAAGTTCTGGGAATTCATATAAAGAGATAAGTGGGTCATCCCTATGTGTACTATTCTCCAAATAGTTGTCTAGTGACTTGCTTTCCGAGGCAGAGGACTTCTAGGTCTTTAAAAGGGAGCACACTGATATAGCAAAAAACTATGAGACCTAGAGTCATGTAGATCTAGATTCAAAGCTGACTCTCTTACTGCTAGTTAAATGACTCTAAGCAAGTCACATAATCTGTTTGTGTCTTTGAGTTCTCATCTGTAAAAGAAAGATTGCAATAACTATTTTATGAGTTAAGAGGAGGATTAGCTGATAGTTTTAGTATGTTAACTACATGACACATATTAAAATAGCCACAATACCATTGCAAATAATAATCACTATCATTTATTGAGTGCTTACAATGTAGAATGTGCCAGAACTTTTCTCTTTCTTTCTTTTTTTTTTTTTAAATCTCCCTTCATCCTCCCCACCAGAGTACACAAACTGAGTAAATTTAGGTGAGAGTTGGTTTTTGAGATGTCCATCAGAAGAAATAAAATCTTCACAGTCAGTGGCAATTTGCTTTAAAGGAGGAAACTGGAAAGGTAAAACTACTCAGAAAATGAACTCTCCTAGTAATATCAAACATTTAGCCTGTAGACTTTGAGAACATTTTAAAAAATCCATTAATGTGGAAGTCTTTTTCATGCTGTGTGGATTAGCGCAGAAAATTTGAGTGTATTTGAGAACTACATAAGGATTTTTCCCCCCAAATTATGGAAATTTATAATATTTATAGTAAATTTTTTCTAATGGTAAGTGATAAATTCGCAAAAACTTCTAGAGGGGGTTAGGAATAGGCAAAAAGTTTTCTTTATCAGAAATTATTTAGAAGAGAATACATGGTAATTAAATCACACTGGGTTGCAAGTCACAAGGCAAAATATATTTCATTTCCAATAGTTTTTGATGAGGTATTTGGCAGAGTTGCAGAGTTTCATAATTACTCTATTTTAAACTTCAGCTAAAGATGCTCAATTTAGCTTTTAGTTTTTATTGAAAGGTTAATTTTATACTTACAGGACAATAAGCTTCCTATTATACTTATTCAGGTGTTAAATGTGAAAATGACACCATCTTTGCCCAGGACTGTCTGATAGAGATGGCAGTTTTACATGTAATCTATTTTATGTGGTCTTGTATCCATCGTGACACTTTTCTCTTAATACTAATTATTTCATGTGAGCAAGTTTGGACTCTTTATATTCTGGATTTGCCATAATAAAACACATTTTTTTTCATGAGTATGGTTTCTCTGTTTTTGGTATTATGAGACGTGTTCATTGCCTGCTTAATAACACATTATTAGGCAGGACATGGTGGCTCACTCCTGTAATCCCAGCACTTTGGGAGGCTGAGGTGGGCAGATCACTTGAGGCCAGGAGTTCAAGACCAGCCTGACCAATATGGTGAGACTCTGTATCTATTAAAAAATAATAATAACAATTGAAAAATAACATTTTATTAGAGACTGATAGGGAACCTTGGTAAAAGCAGGATACAAACAGAGAAAGAAACCCTATTAGGCTGAAAGTGATGGGAACAGCAATGAAATGATTTCTTTATCTTAATTTTTTATTCTTGGTTATTAGCAACCAAAATGTCCTGTACATGTGTTGGTGAGCTAGCCATCGTATAGTGGTATTTCAGTAAATGGTAGCGATAAGGTGTTTGCCCTGGAGTTTACAGTTCAGGCAAAAATGACTGAGGGGTAAACTTGTGGTACTAGTTACCTACTACTATAAGTATGCCATGTAATAAGACCGACAAAATACTAGTGTAATACAACAATAAACATCTATTTAGCCCATGAGTCTAAGAAGTGGCTGGCTTGTCTGTCTGGTCATGACTGGGCTTGCTCAAAATTGTGAGAGTTGGCTAGCTTTCAGCTGATCTATTCTGGCTTTGGCTGGGGTGACTGGGAAGGTTTGGTTCCTCTCTCATCTTCCAGCAGGCTAGCCTGAGCTTGTTTTCAGGAAAAAGGAGGAATTACAAAGAGGCCAGGCACGGTGGCTCACACCTGTAATCCCAGCATTTCGAGAGGCCAAGGCAGGCGAATCACCTGAGGTCAGGAGTTCAAGACCAGCCTGGCCAACATGGTGAAACCCTGTCTCTACCAAAAATACAAAAATTAGCTGGGCGTGGTGGTGGGCACCTGTAATCCCAGCTACTCAGGAGGCTGAGGCAGGAGAATCGCTTGAACTCAGAAGGTGGAGGTTATAGTGAGCCGAGATTGCGCCACTGCACTCCAACCTGGGGGACAGAGCGAGACTCTGTCAAAAAAACAAAAACAAAAGCAAAAACAAAATTAGCCAGGCATGGTAGTGGGCACCTGTAATCCCAGCTTCTTGAGAGGCTTAGAGAGGAGAATCACTTGAACCCAGGAAGCAGAGGTTGCAGTGAGCTGAGAGCCGAGATCATGCTACTGCACTCCAGCCTGGGCGACAGAGCCAGACTCTATCTAAAAAAAAAAAGAAAAAAGAAAAAAGAAAAAAAGTGCACAAGAAAGGCAAGCCTGATCATGCAAGTACCTTTCAGGTTTCTGCTTGCATCGGATTGGCTAATATCCCACTGGCGAAAATAAGTTGCAGGCTGGGCCCCAAGTCAGAATGGGAGGGGCACTATGAGGTTAAATGGCAAAAAGCATGAACATAGGAAGGATAAAGAATTTGGATCTGGACTGGGTGCAGTGGTTCATGCCTGTAATCCCAGTACTTTGTGAGGCCAAGGTGCAAGGATTGCTTGAGCCCAGGAGTTTGAGACCAGTCTGGGCAACATAGTGGGACCTCATATCTACAATTTTTTTTTTTTAATTACCTTGGTGTGGTGGCATCCACCTGTAGTCCCAGTTACTCAGGAGGCTGAGGCAGGAGGACCACTTGAGCCAGGAGGCTGAGGTTGTAGTAAGCCATGGTTGCACTATTGCACTCCTGCTTGGGTGATGGAGTGAGACCCTGTCTCAAAATAATGATAATAATAATAATAACAATTTGAGTATATTTATTATGCAGCCAATAGATCATATCCATTTCTCTTCTAAGAGTTTACAATGTAGAATGTGCCAGAACTTTTCTCTTTCTTTCTTTCTTTTTTTTTTTTTTAATCTCCCTTCATCCTCCCCACCAGAGTACACAAACTGAGTAAATTTAGGTGAGAGTTGGTTTTGCAAGGATTTGGGGGTATTGCACACTGGAATTACAGAAAGTGATTTTTAAAATATGGGCTGTAGAATCATCAAGTACCGATTTAAATCCTGATTCTACCACTATTAGCTCTGTGACGGTGAGCAAGTTACTTAATACCACTAGACCTAATTTACTTATCTATAAAATGAGGACAGTAATAGTAGATATGTCATAAGCCTGTTGAGAAGATTCAATGAGATAATTCAATTAAATAATAGCTATTTTTTACTTAGTATTTAGTTATATACCAGGTACTATTCAAAGTGCTTTATACATTTTAACTCATTCAATCCTCACAACAACTTTGTATGGCATATATTATTCCTAGTTTGCGGACAAAGAATATGAGGCCTGGAGAGGTTGCAGAATCTTCCAATGAGTTGCACTAATAAATGACAGAGCTGAAACCTGAAGCCTAGAAAGTCTGGTTTGAGTCTGTGCTGTGAACCTTTATCTGATGCTCATCTTAGCATAATGCCTAGTAGAAAATATTCATGCAGTGCATGTAAGCTAATTATTATTGTAAACTTACTGTTAACTCATATTATTTGACTCAAGGCAAATGGTTTAAAGTGATAGAGGACTTTCTCTCAATTTGTCTTCCATTATGTAGAGTTGAAGGTCTTCAAACATATTTCGTTGTCCAAAAGAATAGAGGCTGATCCTTTGAGAAACTATGATACTATTTGGTAAACAAAGACATGTTAAGTTTTTTAAAGCAATGTGTCTGCATGATGAGAATGAGCCTTTTAAAATGTTATTGGCAGCATTCTACAAAGTTGGAAGAGTGATTGCCATTGATGAAGACCACCCACCAAACTGTGTGACATACAAAATCGCCAATGGAGACACCCAGGTTATACAAAGATTCTGGATTCATCCTCCCTCTGGAATGATCGAACTTACCACACAGCCAGACTATGAGTCTGTGAAGCAATATAACCTCACCGTGGAAGCTGTGGACTGTGACAGATTTCACCCTCGTACAGCAATGACTATGGTAAGTAGAGAGACCCAGGTTTTGACATTATAGAGATGCTCTATTAAATTCTAATTTATTAAAATCAGACTGGTCAAACAGTTACAGCAGTGGAGAATGGTCATAACTTTCTCTTACTGCCTAAACATTCTATAACTTGCACATGCTAAACTTTAAAAGTTTGAGGCTTGGTTGAAAATGAAGAACCTGCTAATGCCTCTCATTCTGATGAAAATAATAAACTTATAATAATGTCAAATGTTCATCTAGTACTTACCATGTGTTCAGTTCTGGACACATTATATATATTGACATAGTACATCCTCACCTTAAACTTTTTAGGTAGGTAATCATATACTATAATCATTTTCACCCTACAGATGAGGAAACTGAGGCACAGAGTTTAGGAAACTTCCCTTAATTCCCTAATTATAAGATTTGTAGAACTGGACTTAAATACAGGCTGTCTCTTGTTGAGAGGTGATGTTTGTAATGAAGGTAGTTAACCAAGGTGCATTCTTTTGGCATCAAAGTGGGGCAAAGTATGGCCCTCTAAGTTATGTAAGCAATGTCAAAGGACTCTTGAAAGAAATCAAGAGTGAATGCTGCTGTACTGATGATGTGGTGCGTGTTATTAATGACAATAAGGTTTTGTCATTGGAGAAGAAACAGTAGGCTTAAATAATTACGAGGTCTCCATCTGGCCTAATGACTCACTGCACATTTCCTCCTACTGTACAGAGTCCCCTGGCTTGCTGCTTATATGGTTATTAGGTTTCCTGAGTGTGTCATTGTGATGAAAACATCAGACCATTCATATCGTAGTTAGAATGACTTTCACAGGGACTGAGTTACAGTCATGAGGAAGGGATTACGTGGCTTGTTTGTCTCAGTGTGATACCCATGAAAGTGATCTTTAGACCTAGGTACCTGTGGCAGTATTTCCTGTAGACATTTAAGGACTCTCAAATAGTATAGTATGATACCACTTAGAACTATCATTTACTTACTACAAATGAGAAGAGGGGAAAGCAGATTTAATAATAATTCAACAACCCTCAAATCTTCAAGTGACTCTGTTTTGCCCAAAAACAAAGCAGGAGCTTGTTCATTCGTTCTTTCTTTAATGAATATTTATTGAATGTTTACTTTATGTACAACATCCTAGGTTACAAAGAAGTATAAGGTACCATATATGATCAGAAAGCTTCAAAATTTTAACATGTGAGAAGTTAACTAGTCTATAGCTAGTGCCAAATGTTATTTATATATATATATGTCAAATTATATATATATATATACATGTTACTTTCAAATTCAGAAAAGGTAGATAGGGCTTTAAGCTCAAAAGTTTAGGAATCCATCATCATCATCATCACTATCATCATCACCCACTCATTATTGAGAACCTAACAAAAGTCAAATGTTATGAAATGCCCTTGATTATCTTATTTAGAATTCAATCTCATCTCATTGGGTAGTTACTGATGCTACTTTTAACATATGAAAGAATTTTATTTCCTAGGCTTCAAAGTTAGGTAACTTATCCAACATTACCCATCTGAAAGAAGGAGAAGGATTAAGCCTGAGCACTTAATCACTATCACATACCCTAGATTATTTCTCCAATCCAACAGCAATTTCTGTCATCTCTAATTTCAAAATGTACCCTAAGTCCTTCCACTTCTTACTTGTCTACTGCTAATACCCCAACTGTGCCTTCACCATACCTCACCTGGTCTAGTGTAGCAGCTTCTTGATTAGAACCCTCCATTCCCACTTGTGCCCTACACAACCTACTCTTCACACCACAGCCAGAGTGACCTTTTACAAAGATAAATCATCCTCTTGCTCAATATTCTCCATTAGCTTCCCGTCATGCTTAGCTAAGCTCCAATGTCATTTCCAAAGTCTGCAGTGCCCTGTATGATCTGGGCCCTGGCTACCATTTTGTCTTTACCTCCTAGCTCTCTCCCTCTTACTTATTTCAATCCAGCCACATGAAACATTTGCTGTTTTTCCAACACACCAACCATGTTTTACCTCAGAACCTCTACCAAAGACTGTAATGCTTATCTTCCATTGGCTCACACTCTCACTTTAATCAGATCTCTGCCCAAATGAAATTTGTTTATAAGGGCCTTTTACATTGTGTGTAATGGTGGGCATTTGAAGCAATCCATGTGTGTTCATTATTAGGGAAATGAGCAAGTAAATGTGGTAGATGCATACTATGGAATACAGACTCCAGAAATAGCAAATAAGTTATACAAACAAAAACATGGGTAGCACATATGTGGCCCTGGGTGAGAAAAGCAGGAAACACAAAAGGTCTATAGCACCATATCATTTATGCAAGTCAAAATTATGCAACTAAAAGCTACATATTCTATGAGGATACATACATGCTTAAGGACATGTAACAAATATGGGAGAAAGGGAATAGGTGAGTGAGTCAAAAAAAGAATTCCCTCTTAAAATACTTCCATCAGCTGTTCTCTATCTCCTTAACCTGAATAGCATCAGTTTATTCTATGATATTGCCTAATATATTTATTTGTCAATATAGTTATTGCTTTGCTTTCCTCATTAGAATAAATTATAATAGATCAGGGTCTTTGTTTTTGGTTTTCCACTGTAGCTTCTGTGGTGTCTAGATCAGTGCTTGGCACATAGTAAGTGTTCAATAAATATTCACTGAATGAATGAACTGATCCTTCTGACCGTCCTGAGAAGGTAGAGATTGAGATCTGCTTTTTGCAGATGAAGAAAGCAAAGGTAAGTCACTTGTGCCAAATAAAGGCATCAATAAGTGTCAGGCCCAGGATTTTAATAAAGATTTCTGATATCTTTCAGTGATATAATGGAAATAGCACTGGACTAATCCAGAAATCTCCTTAAAATCCATTTAATTATTATGTAAGAATGTCTCACATATTTAATGAGACACATAGCTATATTCAGTCTATAGAAGTAGTATTAAAGAATGAACCATTCCTTAAGAATTTAGATGTGTTTTTAAAACATTACATAAAACATTTTAAAAAGATAATACTTGCAAATATGGGCGCACCAGGAATTCTTCTGCAAGTGTTGTTGAGAAAGTTATTAGTCATCTAAGAGGGGGGTAGATAACCTTTCTAGGCTGACTGACATTCTATCACTGACATTTAAAAATTCTTGATATTTTGATCTTTTTCTATGTAAATCATAGTTTCCTGGTTTATGGTATTTTAATTAAGAAAAGGTTGATAACAGTCCCTAAATTAAAGTCAGAGCATACTTTGAAGTAATCATATTGTTACCAATAAAATATTGAGTTTGAGACAGTAGTACTGAGGAAGCTCTTTTGAGAAAGAGGAAGCAAATTTATCTATGCCATTAAGCATAGATATTTAAAGAGTTCAAGGGTTTATAATTTTTAGAGGTGTCATTCTTCAGTTTCCTTTTCTCATCATTTACATAAACTGTGAGCTTTCCACAAGCTTGTCTAATGAGCCCAAAGTCCTCCCTAATGGCTACATTGAATGTCACAGTTAACCCAGGAATAATAAACCACTGACTAGTTGATTTACAGCCAGAATTCCAATCGGCAGGAACATTTTTTTTCAAATCCAAGTCTCTAGACTTTTTATTTAATAATTCCAAATGATCCATCTCTACCCATATACTTATTTCTGATATTGTGTATACATAGTCACATGGTGTGGATTTGATGTTTCTTCTTCCCTCATGGCTGACAGGTCACTGTTGACATTGAGAACGAGAATGATGAAGCACCTGTCTGCACACCCTCTCTGTATAAGACAGTCATTTTTGACAATGTTGCTCTTTGGACAAACGTCAATGGCTTCACCCTGAACTGCCACGACAGAGATTCACAAGATTTTGAAATGCGTTTTGAGATGGTTTCTGGTGCATAATTTTGCTATTTCTTTTCATCATGAGCATATGTCAAATTGACATTAGTTTTGCCCTGTTAGACAGCATATATAACCTCAGAAATGATTATGTTTATAAGGGTTAAATTATTTAATATCTATAGCATTGTTTCCTCAAGGCATGCTTTTTACTTTCACATATCAAATCTAATTCTTCCTATAATGGAAGTATCAGTAATTTTACAGATGCTTTGACAACAGACTTTGGACCTGGATGGGAAATGCTGAAGGTTAAGTTGCAAGGAATGAAGTCTGCTGTCCAGGGTGCTGGATAACAACAGCCACCTTTCCATTCCATGCAATTAGTACAGATTCAATAGGATACATGTTTTCAAATTGTGTTATTTTTGGATTTGCACAGATCTGTATCAACTTAAGCTATCTTATTTTTTATGAAAGGCATACTTTGGGACCAACTATGTATCAGGCACTGTGCTGGGAAATGGGTACACAGAAGTATAGGAGACAGATATTTACGGCACTCATTGTTTATTAAACTAGTAGTAACACCAGCAATTATAAAATTACAAACTGTGATAAGTTCTATAAGGGAAAACTACTGGGTGTCATGAGACAGCATAACGTGGAGACCTATTTAAATTATGGAGGTCAGACCTGCTGTCATTTATCTGTAGGAGTAGAAGCTTGGAGATCAGTAAGCACATTGCCAATTGATTTTAAAGACAGTTTCATGTCTTATTCCCTTGCTGGGTGATAAGCTGCATGAAGGTCGGGACCATGTGCATCAACACTGTCTCCAGGGCTATGGAGATAACTTAAAATTATAAGGGGTTCAATAGATCTTTATGATCTGACCGGCCCATTTTATATTGAACTAGACTAAGTTGAAGATGGAAATCGAATTGATCTGAGTAGAAGGAAAGGAGAATCAATTAGACAAAGTAATTGGATAATAATTTGAAGCTTGCTGGCCGTATATGGGATCAGATTCATGATCTTAATCTTTAATTTTTTTTCCTAACCAACTGAATTTGTTGCACAGTTGATCTCAATTTTTTTATAAGCCATGTATAGATATAAAAACTCAGGGTGCAATGGAAATTTTTTTTTTTTTTTTTGACGGAGTCTCTGTCCGTCGCCAGGGCTGGAGTGCAGTGGCCGGATCTCAGCTCACTGCAAGCTCCGCCTCCCGGGTTCCCGCCATTCTCCTGCCTCAGCCTCCCAAGTAGCTGGGACTACAGGCGCCCGCCACCTCGCCCGGCTAGTTTTTTGTATTTTTTAGTAGAGATGGGGTTTCACCGTGTTAGCCAGGATGGTCTCGATCTCCTGACCTCGTGATCCGCCCGTCTTGGCCTCCCAAAGTGCTGGGATTACAGGCTTGAGCCACCGCGCCCGGCATAATTAAAAAAATTATGCCTACTGTGTTTTAATAGCAATTTAAGGTAGTTTGAGAAAACCTTTCAATATACCTTAAAATAATTCTAACTTTTCAATTATCCCTTTTAAAGGAAACGAGAACCATCATTTTGGATTTGACCCAACTCGAGGTTCAAATACTCCAAAATTAATTGTGAAGAATCCTTTCAATTTTGAATCTCAAGCTGAAGTGCAGAGGTGGTACCATCTTTTTGTGCATATAATTGATGACAACTTGAAATATGGCAAATCCACCAAGCCCAGGACAGGCACCGCTGTTATAGATATTTATGTGAGAAGAGCCAATATGCCACCTCCTCCAACCACAGGTTCTGAAGTAAAGAGTTTTAGAATTTTATTTGGGTCTGTGTGTGGGAAATATTCTACTGTAAGTTCATGTTTCATCTAAAAAGGCTAAAGGGCTACTCAGAGCAGCACCTTCACATATATGCTTTTCCACTTGGGCACTACACCATCCAGCACAGGACCACATTTTAGAGTGCACATCTAAGAGTATAAATTGTGAGGTGAAACAGAATTTTTAAGAATTGCAGGTAGAGCATAGAGAACTCCTAAGAAACTAATTATGTCGTCTGAGTGATCTGAAAGTCCTGCCCATCAGTGAATTCTCTCAATTAAATATAATCAATTAAATCACTCAGTGAATTCTATCAATTAAAAATCTAAAATTCTATCAGTTAAAAATCTCTACAAATGGGTATTTTGAAAGTTTATTCTCGCGGCCTGGCGCTATGGCTCACGCCTGTAATCCCAGCACTTTGGGAGGCCGAGGTGGGCGGATCACGAAGTCAGGAGATCGAGACTATCCTGGCTAACACGGTGAAACCCTGTCTCTACTAAAACTACAAAAAATTAGCCAGGTGTGGTGGCAATTAGCACCTGTAGTCCCAGTTACTTGGGAGGCAGAGGCAGGAGAATTGCTTGAACTGGGGAGGTGGAGGTTGTGGTGAGCTGAGATCGCGCCACTGCACTCCAGCCTCGGCGACGGAGTGAGACTCCATCTCAAAAAAAGAAACAAAAAAAAAAGAAAATAAAAGAAAAAAAGAAAGATTTCTTCTCTGGTAGCCGTGATATTCATAGTCATGAGAACATACCATGTGCCAGGCATTGTACTGCATGTATTATATTCATCATTTCATTTTATCTTCAATCCAAAGCTTACAAAGTTTAGCAGACCTGTTAGTATTGTATTATTTAAAAAATAGGTATGTAAAGCCTCTGCAGAATTCCAGAATGGCTCCTGAGTAATGCACAGATAAAGTCTGTTTAGTAAATTTTATGGTTAGTTTATTTTGTTGTTTTCTATCCTTTGAAATAGAAGCATTGAAAAAAACATGGATGGTAAATCCTCTCAACAGAATGCTTGATTTTCGAGAACACATTGTTCTCTTAAGCTGCACAAAAGCAGTTTTTGTGTGTAGAGTAGATAATGGAGCATATAAGCTTAAAAGGACCTCAGATACCACCTAGTGAAAACTCTTGATTTTACAAATGAGAAAACTGAAGACAAAGAGGAGAAATGGTTTGTTCAAGATCACAGAGTGGTCATTGCATACAATTCAAGTCTTCACATCCTTAATTGGGGCCTTCTGTATGCAAGGGTGTTCCTCAGTTTTTTAAAACACCTGTAGTGTTTTAAAAAATATGCATATGTTAGACAGTATCTTCCTGTCTGTAAAGGACTATGGCTCTGTACTGCTGCTACTATGTGTAAACAGATGCTTTCTGAAAACACAACTAATGCTCTGTTTCCTTTGAAATGATATTTCTCAGCAAAGAAAAGGTCTGACTGTCGTGTACACAGCTATAAACACGTACAAATTCAATGACTGGTACATTCCTTTTATCTTCACTCTGATGGCTATTTTCTTTGCTGGGTTGATTTCCTGGGTATGTTTCCTGCTTTGGAAATATGGGAACATTATGGAATGCTGTCAGAAAATGACCAAGGAAGTCTCCAACGCCAAACCCAAGTATGTGATTTTTTTTTAATAAGCTTTTGATATAAAGAGCTAAAACCAGTTGAGGTTTGGTAAACTTACTCTAAGGGCTTGTGTATGCTTTTGAAGGGCAGAGGAAAGTACTTGGTATACGAAACTTGATGGTTCCTTTTTACCAATGATCTCAAACCTACTGTATCCCAGAAACAGTTAGGGAGCTTTCTTTGAAAAACAGCAGCAACGTTACTGAGTTCTACCTTAGAACATATGAAATAGATTTATAGATTTTCTGTGAGATTATGTTTTTCTTTCTTTTCTTTCTTTCTTCCTTCCTTCCTTCTTTCCTTCTTTCTTTCTTTCTTTCTTTCTTTCTTTCTTTCTTTCTTTCTTTCTTTCTTTCTTTCTTTCTTTCTTTCTTTCTTT
>NW_012115821.1:8398575-8440859 GCF_000951035.1 Colobus angolensis palliatus
CACTACAAACTCCGCCTCCCCAGTTCTAGCAATTCTCCTGCCTCAGCCTCCCGAGTAGCTGGGATTACAGGTGCATGCCGCCAGCTCAGCTGATTTTATGTATTGTAGTAGGGATGGGGTTTCACCTTGTTGCCTAGGCTGGTCTTGAACTCCTGAGTTCAGGCAATCCACCTGCCTCAGCCTCCCAAAGTACTAGGATTACAGGTGTGAGCCACCGCACCTGGCCAAGATTATGTTTTAAACAAAAATTTGTGAGCCAACAAACAAACAATTTTTCATATTATTTTGATGCAAGTGGTTTCATAGGTGTTTGAGAAGCACCAGAAACTAGTTGAGGGACTGGTGATAAATGTAGGTACTCTCTCCATACATCTGACTGGTTTTAAGTCTCTCTGGAACATATCTGGAGTAGGGCAGAGAGGCCAAATAAGTGGATAGAAAATGTAGCTGCTTTCCTCACCATCTAAAAATATCTCTTTGGAGTGCAGAATATCATGACTTCAAAAATGAGTTGGACATGAATGTTTATTAACTAAATAGAATTTGTTTATGGTGCAGTGAAGGATGTGGTGATGGTTAATGAAGACCATTTTATTCTTCCTTTCACTGTATTTCTTTTTTCTTGGAGATGGGATAATCATGTACTGACTATTGAATGAAATTATTTTTGTCATCTGTTAACATAATAAAGCTGATATTTTGTCAAATTTTCTTTTCATACAGAGGAATTAAGTATATTGCAGGTAAGATACAGATTGTTAGTTGTTACATGACTCTGCTTGAATTGCGTGATTTTTAAAAAGCCACTCATCCAATACTTGACTTTTATTTATTTATTTTGTAATAGGCGATGGAAATCAAAAGGAAATTATTGCCACAGGAAACAGAAATAAAACATTAGAAGTGTTAACAGTAAGTACATCTTTGTGAACCTCTACAGTAAAAGAAAGAGAACATTTTTCCTTGTAATTGTTGTTCAATGAGAAGTTATTTCATCTAAACATATGGTAAACATACTCAATCATCATAGGAAATAAAAGAGTTTCAATTTATCTCCTTTTGCTGAATTTGTGTGCATTACAAAACTATAAATTCAGATTAAGTTTTAGAATTTGGCTTAGGTCAAAATCTGCAAGTACTACACATACATTAAAGAAAAAAAAAAAAGAAAACCTCTAGACAAAGGGAACCTTAGCGTTATTCACCATTCTTAAAAATAAAAACTAGTCCAGGCATGGTGACTCACACCTGTAATTCCAGCACTTTGGGAGGCTGAGAAGGGCAGATGACTTTAGGTCAGGAACTTGAGACCAGCCTGGGCAAGATGACAAAACCCCATCTCTACTAAAAATACAAAAATTAGCCAGGTATAGTGGTGCACACCTGTAGTCCCAGCTATTGGGACACTGAGACATGAGAATTGCTTGAGCCTGGGGGGTGGAGGTTGCAGTGAGTCAAGATCATGCCATTGCACTCCAGTCTGGGTGACAGAATGAGACTCCATCTCAAAAAATAAATAAATAAAATAGAAATAAACATAAACACTGTATTTGTAAATAGTTTATACATGTGATTGATCTAAATAAGTTCTTCAACCCTGGAGTTTCTTAGCAGATGTTAAAAAATCTAAACCCTAGAGTATGCAAACCATCTTCAAATTGGCTGAGGCTCATCCAGTAAATGATCCATATAAAAGACTGTACAAGGATAAGGCTGGTTCCAGGAAAAGCCAATGTAGAATGGAACGAGGGCATTTTTAATCTTATTTCCTTTCTTCTCTCTACTTACCTCCTCATAAACCAAGAACATTTGTAGCCGAATCCTAATTGACCACAATATTGTTTCATAAACTGGTTCTCTTTCAATGCTTCCTTCCTCTGCCTCTTCCTTTAGTAAACCAATGCCAGCTCATCTCCTGTATGAGTCTGCTTCATCTGCCATAACAAAATATGACAGCCTGGGTAGCTTAGACCACGTAAATTTATCTCTTACAGTGCTAGAGGCTGGAAGTCCAAGATCAAGTGTCTGCAGATTTAGTTTCTTCTGAGGTCTCTCTCTTTGGCTTGCAGATGGCCACCTTCTTACTGCGTCCTCACAGTCATCCCTCAGCCTGTACTGTTTGTGTCCTAGTCTCCTCTTCTTAGAAAGACATCAGTCATATTGGATTAAGGCTCACTCATATGATCTCATTTAACTTAATCACTCTATCTCCAGAAGCAGTCACATGCTGAGGTTAGGGTTAGGATTTCAACATATGAATTTTGGGGGACATAATTCAGCCCATAGCACCTCCCATACGTGATAAGAGGGTATGACAGGCAGACTGATGTGGGGGATGGGATTAGGAGGAGATACAAACAGTGGGAAGTCTTTTGTCTTGAGGCTGTTAGCCCTCTATAAATTAGAAAGATGAAGTAACTTATAAGAAATCATCTGCTCAAAGTCTTCAATGCTTGTAAAAACAAATCTTATCAAGCTGACTTTATTGCTAATACATTGTGCTTTTTAAAAGGAAACCACTGTATATGAGACTGTGTTTGATGGAGAAGCCATTGATCCAGGTATAGTGTTTAAATATCTTTTGAGTTAAGTGCATTTCACCTATTTAGATATTAAACTATGTGAATGAATTACTTATTCTTTTATAAAATGAGACTATGTCCTAAGGCATACTATTTTATGACCAGGCAGGTGAAATAAATGACTGTAAGGGGTCAGATAAAACAGTAAATTCAATCATCAATGGCAGCTAATGCTTGGGGGACGTGGCTGTCACTCAGCTCCATCAAATTACTGGGAAGAGGTCTTGTGTTGCCATAATTTTGGTACTTCAAAAGGAAGCTAGAAATCCAAATTGTTACATGAAATCCACCCACTTTTAAAAGTAGTCAAATAATTCAATTAAACTCTACTGTGTAGGCCAAATAAAACACATCTACCTCATTCCCTAGTTATATATTGTGCAATAAACTTCCCCCAAGACTTACTAGCTTAGAATAACCACCATTTTATTATATCTCACATTTTAGTGTGTCAGGAATTTGAACAGGTTATCACCGGGACCTTTTTTTTTTTTTTTCTCTATAAAGGGTCACTTCAATGGTATTCAGCTGGCAGTCTCTCTGGTCTTGCAGGTCCACAGTGGCTTCACTCACAGGCATGGCAGCTTGGTGGGGACAGTTACAGTTTGGCCCTGCTGGGTCCCACTTCCTCTTCATATAATCTCAGAGCCTGATATGGTTTGGATGTGTCCCCACCCAAATCTCACCTTGAATTGTAATAATTCCCACATGTCAAGGGTGGGGCCAGGTGGAAATAATTGAATCATGGGGTCAGTTTCCACCACGAAACTGGTAGTGAATAAATCTCACGAGATCTGATAGTTTTATACATGGGAGTTCCCCTGCACAAGCTCTCTTGCCTGCCGCCATGTAAGATGTGCCTTTGCTTCTCTTTTGCTTTCTGCCATGATTGTGAGGCTTCCCCAGTCATGTGGAACTGAGTCCGTTAAACCTCTTTCATTTATAAATTGTGCAGTCTCAGGTGTGTCTTTATTAGCAACATGAGAACAGACTAATACAGGGATTCTTCATGTAGTTGCTCCAGCAGGAATAGGTGGACCTCCTACATGGCAGTTTAGATCTCTTGGAGAAAGCCCAAGAGATAGGAGGGAAAGTTGTGATTTCTTGAGGATCAGGCCTAGAAATTGGCACAGCATCACTTCTTCCTCATTAAAGCAGAGTCTATCCAGATTCAAAGAGAGGAGCAGCAACCCACTTCTCAAGGTACGGGAGTCAAAGAATTTGTGGCCATCTTTAATCAACCACATCTATAGTCCAAATGGGTCATGGATTTGCAATCCCTGGTCTCAAGATTTATCTGTTATGATCCCTGGAATTGCCAAGCAGATCATACCTCCATTTTATAAAACATTTTGAAGGTTTTTTTTTCATACATTTCTTTCCTAAAGAAAGAGGCAGAAATAGAAAGTCATCAGAGTTATTGGAAAAGTCCTGGTGTAGAGTTAGAAGACTAGGGTTTGAGTGTTGACACAACTACTAACACTCCATGTGAACATGGAGAAAGCACTTAACCTCCCCGAGTCTCCCTTTCACCAGCTGCAAAGAAGGCACAACAGTGTGGGCTTTCTCTCTTTCATGGGGTGGTTGTGAAGTTTAAACATGAATATAATAAAGTAAAAGTCATTTTGTAAACTGTCACTCAACATGAGGTATTAGCCATAGAAAACTCATTGGCACAATAACAGCTTGAGACACTTTACTGCAAGTTAAATCCTGACACCTCTGGATAGCTTGGCATGAAATTATTGATGCTTTATTACTGACTGCCAAGCTCTCCTTAAAGCAAGTCATTCCTTTAAAAAGTGTTTTGTAAAATTAAAAACATACTTTTTATATCCTAATCTGATCTATATTAAATAACTTGGCTCTAATGAGTTCCAATTTCCAGGAATTCATTGAAAGCATACATGAACATTTATTGAGTGCTCACCTATGCCAAATATGACTTGTCCTATTGAAGTTCCAAACAATGAGAATTAACATTCTATTTTCATGTTCTATCTTCCTGTGAAAGAAGTAGCATTGTTGTCCACATTTCATGGATATTAAAACAAGGCTTAGAGTCTAGAGTATGGAATAAATGTGCCTAGAGTAACATGGCTTTCTTTCCTTTCAAAGACAGGGAGGAAAAGAGTTAGTGGAAATGTTTAGAGCAGAGATTTAATCTTAATAGTGGTAGAACAGAGTCAGATAAGGAGTAGGTAGCTAGGTCCTTAGGTACAAGGGCAGCAAGATGATTGTTGTGTGCCAGCCGTGGGTGGAGTGTCTTGTACCAGACTTCTTGGTGTAAGAATGGCAGAGCAGCCTGCAATGGACCTCCATGCCCTTCTCTGGGTTCTTTCTCTACTTTCTTCTTATTATTGGAACTAATAAAAATTGCTATATGCCATTTCTTGTTTGCTTCTTTAAAAAAGTATATTTTTATAGGTTTTTTTATTATTATACTTTAAGGTCTGGGATG
Source organism: Colobus angolensis palliatus (assembly GCF_000951035.1). Classification (NCBI taxonomy): domain Eukaryota; kingdom Metazoa; phylum Chordata; class Mammalia; order Primates; family Cercopithecidae; genus Colobus; species Colobus angolensis. The sequence goes on from NW_012115821.1 coordinate 8,403,619, forward strand.
CATATGCAGAACAGGCAGGTTTGTTACATAGGTATACACGTGCCATGGTGGTTTGCTGCACCCATCAACCTGTCATCTACATTAGGTATTTCTCCTAATGCTATCCCTCCCCTAGGCCCCCACCTCCTGACAGGCCCTGGTGTGTGATGTTCCCCTCCCTGTGTACATATGTTCTCATGGTTCAACTCCCACTTATGAGTGAGAACATGTGGTGTTTGGTTTTCTGTTCCTGTGTTAGTTTGGTGAGAATGATAGTTTCTACCTTCATCCATGTCCTGCAAAGGACATGAACTCATCCATTTTTATGGCTGCATAGTATTCCATGGTGTATATGTGCCACATTTTCTTTATCCAGTCTATAATTGATGGACATTTGGATTGGCTCCAAGTCTTTGCTATTGTGAATAGTGCTGCAATAAACATATGTGTGTATGTGTCACATATGTGTGTATGTGTCTTTGTAGTAGAACAGTTTATAATGCTTTGGGTATATACCCAGTAATGGGATTGCTGGTTAAATTGTATTTCTGGTTCTAGATCCTGGAGGAATTGTCACACTATCTTCCATGATGGTTGAACTAGTTTACACTCCCACCAACAGTGTAAAAGCATTCCTATTTCTCCACATCGTATTCGGCATCTGTTGTTTCCTGACTTTGTAATGATCACCATTCTAACTGGCATGAGATGATATCTCATCGTGGTTTTGATTTGCATTTCTCTAATGACCAGTGATGATCCATAAAAAAGTATATTTTATAAATACTCATTTAGTACTTACAAAGTACCAGGCTTGTGCTACGCAGTTCATAATTATTAAGTTATTTAAATATTTATTGTGTTAAATATATACAACACAGAATTATCATTTTAACCATTTATGAATGTACAGTTCTGTGGCACTAAGTACATGCACATTGTTGTGCAACCATCACCACTACCTCCAGAACGTTTTCATCTTCCCTAACTGAAACTCTATACTCATCCAACAACAACTTTCTGATCTCCCCTCGCCATAGCCTCTGTTAACCACCATTCTACTTTCTGTCTCTATGAATTTGACTACTCTAAGTACTTCATATAAGTAGACTCATACAATATTTGTTTTTGTGTGGCTGGCTTTTTTTTTACTTAGTATAATGTCTTTCCTCAAGGTTCATCCACGTTGCAGCATGTGTCAAAATTTCCTGCCTGTTTAAGGTGGAACAAACATTCCCTTGTACTTACATACCACATTTTGTTTGTCCAGCCATCCATCAATGGATACTTGCATTGCTTCCACCTTTTGGCTAGTGTGAATAATGCTGCTATGTAATCTAGTTAATCTTAACATTATTATTCTTAGCAAACTGAAAGTGTTTATATTTAACTATGCAGTTGCAGAGGTTTTTAGGGTATTTCTAATATCAAATTACAGTAAACATTTACTGAATTCTGAGTGTGGTCAAAATGCTTTTACATGAATTGTACATTCTCACAACTACTTATGAGGTAGTAACTAGTATTATCCTCATTTTATAAACGAGAAAACTGTGGCCAAAAGAGACAAGGCAACTTCCCTACAATCATAGTTTAGTGAGAGGAAGGAGTCAGGATTAGAAGCCAGGCAGTCTGACGCAGAAACCTTTATCCCTAACACTATTCATGACCGCTCCTATCATTGAATGGCCTGACAAAAACCAGTGGATCAACAAAGACTTGGCTTTAGGTACTTCCATTTTCAAGAGAAAAAAACAAGTGTACACGATCTAATAAAGACAACAAGCTATTGCAGTCACTTTTGTTGATTCCGTGTTTGACAGATACTCATCTCCTTTGGTCTACTCAATAGGAGGACATTGTTACTGTATGTTTGGATGGATACATTTGGCTTATTTTGAACGTGGATGTTTGATGTGTACCTCAGCAATTGGTTTTCAGTTCCAACATGAACTGTTGAATGAGGTTATAGACTTTTTGGTGGTATAGATTTTTGTGTGTGTGAAGGAAGGGAAATGCATTGTCCACTCTAGTACAGTGGTCCTGGAAGAAGAATCACCTTTCAATTAATGTATCTTTGAGAGCAGACTCAGCACTGTGAAGTTTCATATGACATTTAAAGAAGAGAAATACTTTAAAATAAAAATAGGTTTAGCTATATTTGTTAGAACATACTATCATTTATCAAATGTTCTGTGGAACCTAAAATATGATGCATAAGGTACTATTTTGCTCATGGAGCGCATAAGGTACTATTTTGCTCATGGAGCCCAACTTAAAGTGAGGTAAGACGTGACCCCCTACCCTAGGTTGTTAGTATTTAGAGTCTGCAGCTGGACTGCTGGGATTCAAATCTAGGTCTGCCGCTTATAGATGATGTGGTATTGGCAGATTACTTAACATATCTGTGCTCTGGCTCTCTTATTTCTAAAATGTGGCAAATAATATTTACTACCTAACAAGGACATTGAACAGATTAAATAAATTGATATGTGAAAACAAAGTCTGGCATATAGTAAATACTATGGGATCAGTTGTTACTGTTATCATTGTTCTTTTTATTCATTAATTACACCTCAGTCACCTAAGAAATCATTGGTTGATTTCCTACTATATCAGGCCTTTTTTTTTTTTTTTACCTTATTTCTTTTCTCTTGTGTATTACTATTACTACATTATTGTTTCTGTGAAGGGTTGGCTAATTAAACCTCAGACACTATACATGGCAGATTAATTTCAATTAAAAAGCCCATTTGACTTAAAAAAACTTGCTTTTCAAACAATTACAAACTCACAAAAAATTACAAAAAAAAAAATACAGAGAGGTACTGTGTACCCATCACCCAGCTTTCCCCACAGGTCACATCTTTCATTACTATAGCGCATTGCCAAAATCAGGAAATTGACGTTGGTACAACACAACTAACTAGACCGTAGACTTTACTCAGATTTCCCCAGTTATTGCATATATTTATTTTTATATGTCTATGTGTATGACATTTAATCACCTTTATACATCCAGATAACTACTACCACTGTCAAGATGCAAAACTGTTCCGATACCACAAAATAACTCCCTTGTGTTAAAGGGGCAATTTTTAATGCATGTGAAACCACACACTGCTTCAGGTTCTGCTTCTAGTTTTCCCTTTGGTAAAAGAACAAGACTTGAGGAGATAAACTTGTCACTATGCCAGCTATCTAGCAAATGCTGAATAAAACATTTCATGGGAAAAATAAATGCTTTGCAAGTTCACTGTAATTCACTTTGTCTGTATTTTGTTTTTTCCTTCCCACAGTCTCTGGGAATGTATATGAATATAACAGCAGAACAGGTGCAAGAAAGTGGAAGAAGACCCCCAGGCACAAGAAGGAGCCCTTGGCAAACACACATTCCCTTTCAGAGGTCCATCCTTTAGAGGAGTCCACATCCTTAAAAATTCCTTTGCAAGCATAGCATTTTTCCAGTGCCTGAATGGTTGCTTTTTTGTGTATATGATTGTCACAGGCAGTTTTTCTCGGCTAACTAAAATTATAGACATGAGGCCAGCTGCTTTGTCTGTGTTTATAGCTTTCTGTGATCTTCCATTTCAGGGTGTCTGTGTGAAGGCGGCAGGAGTGTTGAGCTTTGAATCTCTGAACATGTTTTGCTGAAAACGAGATACTAAATTGACATATGTTCATTGTCTTACTTTGCCCAGTACAATGTATGCTTTTTAAGATCAGAGACTATTTTGCTCACTGCTTCAGCCCCAGTACATGCTTGGCACAGAGTGGGGACTCTCTATACATTTGTGAATAAATGAAGTTGAATATATGAATTCAGATATCTTGCCTTTAATTCAAATTGCTTATTTCTCCATGACTCATGGAACAGAAATGGGAATTATCTTTAGAAAATAACTTTTTTGGTGTCTGGTAATCATAAAAAAAATCAAGATTTTTTCAGCACTTTTCAAAAGCACAATTGATCTTGCTTTTAATTTTCTTTTTATAGCCCTATAGAGAATAATCACCTGAAAACTTTACTTATTAGTGAATTGCCAAGGAAATGTCAAAATCAAGTCTTAAGAGAGCTATGTATTTAGACAATAAGTTTTAAATGGACTCTCTGATTATCTCCTGCCTTGGATATCAGAAGATACATGATAGAAGGAGGCCAGAAATGCTGTTGATAGTAGAGGCTAAATTTACATTTACTCCATGATGGAGTTCAGCTTGGAATAATTTTTTTTTTTTTTGAGATAGAGTCTCTCTCTGCCGTCCAGGCTGGAGTGCAGTGGCGCCATCTCGGCTCACTGCAAGCTCTGCCTCCTGGGTTCACGCCATTCTCCTGCCTCAGCCTCCCGAGTACCTGGGACTACAGGCGCCCACCACCATGCCCAGCTAATTTTTTGTATTTTTAGTAGAGTCGGAGTTTCTCTGTGTTAGCCAGGATAGTCTCGATTTCCTGACCTCGTGATCCACCTGTCTCAGCCTTCCAAAGTGCTGGGATTACAGGTGTGAACTACCGCGCCCAGCCAACTTGGAATAATTTTTTAAAAATTAATCTTATCCAAAGTAAAACATATAATGAGCAATGAACTATTTGACTCAGAGGATATTGGGGGCTTGGATGATAAGAAATGTCTTATTTATCTTCCTTTGCATGTATACACACAGATGATTCCTTTTCAGCTCAGAGACGCCCGGCCTCCTAATGAAAGAGAGCATCTGAAAGTAAACAGACTCATTTTTTCTTAATGTCTACCTCAAATGGGTCGATTCTCAGGAGGTATTATGGTGCAAGGGACATCGGTGAATTTGAAGTTTAAGGCTTGTGGCAAATCTCGTAGCCTCTCTAAACCTTGTTGTTTCTTATTCCGGAAAATGTATACAATAATATCTGCCCCATTTCTATCCCATAGTTTTGTCATGGGAAACAACACAAAACAACTGAGGTTCTACCTTTGGCAGTGCTTTTTAAACTGTAAGCACTATTTTAAGCATAAAGTAGGATCAGTTTCATTAAATTAAAATTGGTTGCTGAGAGAGCAGTGGCTTGGGACATGGGAACACAGAGGGGGTCACTCCACGGTTCTAGGCCAATCCAAGTTGGAATTGGTTGATAATCAGCTGTACAACGTCTGTGAAAGGAGTATACTTCTTTTTTCCAAATGGCATGATAATTCTCCACCAGGGGAGACCAAAGATTGTCTAGGAAAATGCTCTTCTCTCTCCAACAAGGCTCTCTCTGGATCAATTATGATTTGATGGATATACATGTGTGAGTCTCCGCCTGCCATCACCTGGGCTTTTAAGAAAAAAAAAGGAAAAAGCATTTATTAACTTTCTTTTCAAAATTGGATTGGATCAGTTTGTATTTGATCTGCCTGTGCCCAAACCAAGAAAAATCGGTAAGTTAGTGTTTGTTTTCCCTTGTTTAGTTGTTTTGGGTCTCAGTTTCAGAAGTATCTGGGAGAATGCATGAACTGGAGATGACAGTCGTCACTGGAGAGAGAGCTACAAAGAGTGTCCACAGGGGCAGGACTGTGCAATCTGACCCCTCTTTGTGTCATAATCAGTTTGACTCCAAACTCTAGATGCTCCTTCCTGTTGTACTGACCATCTTCAATTTAGTAATAATCATTGTATTAGCTTTCTGAGGCTGCCATCACAAATTAGCACAACCTTAGTGTCTTAAAGCAACAGAAATGCATTCTGTCACAGGTCTGCAGGCTAGAATTCTGGAATGAAGGTTTTGGCAGGACCACATGACCTTTGAAGGCTCTAGGGGGAAATCTGTTCCTTGCCGCTTTCAGCTCCTGGTATCTGACCCTGCTTCCTAGACTGTGGCTGCATCCCTCTAATCTCAGTCTCCCCCCTTCACATCTCTTTTCCCTTTGTGTATCTATCAAGTTTCCCTCTTATAAGAACACCTATCTTTGGATTTAGGGCCCACCTACAGAACCAGGATAATCCCTTCATCTCAAGATTCTTAACTTAATCACATCTGCAAAGACCCTTTTTCCAAATAAGATCATGTTCACTGGTTCTGGAAATTAGGAAGTAAATACATCCTTTGGGGAGGGTCACAACTAAACTATTACAGTTTAAAAATAATTTAATATTTATAATAAATCAAGGCAATCTTTCTGATAGACAATATAACCGTTTTAGTTTTAATAAGTATTTATTGAGTGCCTACTAAGTACCAGAAAATTTTCAAGGCTTTTAATCAATAAAAATGCAAATGTCTTTGACTTGGCCATTTCACTGCTTGAAATTTCCCTGTAGAGGTTCTTACAAAAGATCTACAAAATGTATTTAGGTATTTGCTCTTAATAGCATTGTTTGTAAGAGAAAAACAACTTGAATAAAATAAAAACGTCCATTAATAAGAAATTGGTTGGAAAATCATATCATGTCAGTATTATGGAATGTACAATGTGGCTATTAGAAAGAATTAGGTTACATAAGCAGAACATAAAGAAAAAATAATTAAGCATGTATTGATATGATAGTATATTAAGTAATAAAGTTGGATAAACTACAGAATTATTAATATAAATTAAAAAATAAAAATAAGTATAGGTATATGCATAAACTTTAGAGGGTTGTAAAAAATTCAGGAAACTATATTAATCATTCTTAAATGATTCCTTTTTCCTAGAAAAGTCTGGGGGAGGAAAATGCAGAAGACAAAGTAAGATTTTTACTTTCTCACATAGTTTTATGTACCACTGAATTTTCTAACCTTGTACAAATATTATTTCTATTCTTTAGTAAAATAAGTAGGGATTTTTTGCTGGTGATAATTTAGGGCATTATTTTCTTTTTAAATAAAGACATAATTTTTCAACATCATGATCAGACTGTTACATTTGGCAATCAACAGCATGGGTGCAAAAAAAATCTATATTAAACCCTTTATTGGAATGCTTTATACTTTCCACAGGGAAGAAACTAAAATAACCTGTTATACGATTAGTCACAAATACAGTCCTTGAGTGTTTTGCCCACACACATGAGTATTTGTCTAAAACATGCCTTCTTTGTAGCAGCTAAGCCTTGCCACCACTGTGTATGGTTGAGTAGTATTCTATGGTGTATACATATATATAATTTATAATTTATATTTATAAGATACATAGTAATGTAGAATTTATTTATTATATATAATTTATATATATATTAGTATATAATTTTCTTTATCCACTTGTTGATTGATGGGCATTTGGGCTGGTTCCATGTGTTTGTAATTGCAAATTATGGTGCTATAAACATATGTGTGCAAGTATCTTTTTCATATAATGACTTCTTTTCCTCTGAGTAGATACCCAGGAGTGGGATTGCTGGATCAAATGGTAGATTTACTTTTAGTTCTTTAAGGAATCTCCACACTGTTTTCCATAGTGATTGTACTAGTTTACATTCCCACCAACAGTGTAAAAGTGTTTCCCTTTTCATCATAACTCCACCAACATCTACAATTTTTTGATTTTTTGATTATGGCCATTCTTTCAGGAGTAAGGTGGTATCACATTGGGGTTTTGATTTGCATTTCTCTGATCATTAGTGATTTTGAGCATTTTTTATATGTTTGTTGGCCATTTGTATATCTTCATTTGAAAATTGTCTATTCATGTCCTTAGCCTACTTTTTGATGAGATTGTTTTATTCTTGCTAATTTGTTTGATTTTCTTTTAGATTCTGGATATTAGTCTTTTGTTAGATGTATAGATTGTGAAGATTTTCTCCCACTCTGTGGGTTGTCTGTTTATTCTGCCAATTATTTCTGTTGCTGTGCAGAAGTCTTTTAGTTTAATTAAGTCCCATCTATTTATCTTTGTTTTCATTGTATTTGCTTTTGCATTCTTGGTCACGAAGTCTTTGCCTAAGCCAGTGTTTGGAAGGGTTTTTCCAATGTTATCTTCTAGAATTTTTATGGCTTCAGGTCTTAGATTTAAGTCTTTGATTCATCTTGAGTTGATTTTTGTATAAGGTGAGAGATGAGAATCCAGTTTCATTCTTCTGCACATGGCTTGCCAATTATTCCTGCACTGTTTGTTGAATAGGGCATCCTTTCTCCACTTTATGTTTTTGTTTGTATTGTTGAAGATCAGTTGACTTCAAGCATTTGGCTTTATTTCTAGGTTCTCTATTCTGATCCATTGGTCTATGTGCCTGTTCTTACACCAATACCATGCTCTTTTGGTGACTATGGCCTTATAGCATAGTTTGAAGTCAGGTAATGCAATGCCTCTAGGCTTGTTCTTTTTGCTTAGTCTTGCTTTGGTTATGTGGGTTCTTTTTTAGTTCAATATGAATTTTAGGAGGTTTCTTCTAGTTCTGTGAAGATTGATGGTGGAATTTGATGGGAATTGCATTGAATTTGTAGCTTGCTTTTGGCAGTATGGCCATTTTCACAATATTGATTCTACCCATCCATGAGCATGGGATATGTTTCCATTTGTTTGTGTCATCTATGATTGTACTTTTCCTTGTAGAGCTCTTTCACCTCCTTGATTAAGTTTATTCCTAAATATTATATTTTTCTTTTGCAGCTATTGTAAAAGGGATTGACTTCTTGATTTGATTCTCAGTTTGGTTGCTGTTGGTGTATAGCAGGGCTACTGATTTGCTTACATTAATTTTATATTCTGAAAATTTGCTGAACTTATTTGCCAGTTCTAGGAGCTTTTTGGAGGAGTCTTTAGAGTTTTCTAGATATACGATCATGTCATCAACAAATAGTGACAGTCTGACTTCCTCTTTACCGATTTGGATGCCCCAAATCATGTTTTGGGTTCCAGAGAAGTGTACATGTCTGTGTGTGTGTGTCTATGTGTGTGGGGAAGATATGCACCAGTGCATATTATATATGAATCTAGGTCATCTTGTTTTGCTTTTATTGAAGTTGTTGCCTGCCTCTTCCAACAGTTCCTTTTCAGTATTGGTCTGATCTGATTGTTTTATTTGTTCTTCCTCAGGATTCTTGGCTCCCTTGGACACTTGGGCCCCTTGGATGTATTATCATTCTTCTTTGTCTACTTTGAGGCTGAGGTTGAGTTGCAGTGGACCTTTCTGTGGCAGGGGTGGAGGCACTTCTGACTCCTCTGTGTTGGTTGATGGTACAGTGAGGCAGGCCATCAGATCTGTCATAATAACAGAGCATCCCTTGGTCTCTCAGTTCCAGGGACAGAGGAACCTTACCCTATACCTGTCAATGCCTCCACAGGTCTTTGGGGCCAGGGAGACATGGCATTTCTTTATTGGGTAAGTCCTACTCTTTCTGTGAGGATTGGGGGAGGTGATGGAATAAGCTCTATCTAAGTCTCTTCTGCAAAAATGAGACTCTTTCATATCTATGCAGTAAGGCTCTCCTATGCAGATCCTAAAGTTCCTTTTGGTTAAGACGAAAGAAAATTGTGATAGCTTTTCAATCACATTCTCCAGTCCTTATCTATATACTATTTGGAGCTGCTCCAGTCAAGCCTAACCCACAATAAAATCTTCAGGCAACCAGCAGATACATGAGTCCGACCAAGATGAACAGATCTGCCCAACTCAGGCCAGCCTAGATCACCTATCCTTTAGCTGGCCCACAGACATGTGAACTACAATAATAAATAATGGCTGTTCAGAGCCACCTCTTTGTTATATAGCAATAGCTAACTTACACCAGGAAAAAAGGTGAGATGATATCTTCCTGCATTTCTCTCTATATTAAAAAAACACAAATAAGTAGTTTTTAAAAAATTGACCCTAAAGAAAATATTTAAAAGTAGAAAATAGAGATCTGATATAAATTTTATTAAGATAAAGTTATAGAATCTCAAAGTTAAAAGGAATTACTGTGTTTTGCTTGAGGATAGGAGCTGCGACTTACACACAGTTTCATCCCATAATGCTAGGCTCAAGACAAAGGTTCAACACTTTTCTTTTACATATTTACTATGTGTAAAGTTTTTATATTTATAAGGAACATGTGATATTTTCCTACATGCATAGAATGTATAATGATCAAGTCAAGGTATTTGGAGTATCCGTCATCTTGAATATTTCTACATGTTGCAGACATTTCAAGTCCTCATCACTACTTTGAAATACATAATACATTGTTGCTAACTATAGTCACCCTAGTCTGCTACTGAACATTAGCACTTACTTCTTTTATCTAACTGTATGTTTGTGCACATTGATCAGCCTCTCTTTATCCCCACTCCCACCCACATGCCCTTCTCAGGCTCTGGTATATATCATTCTACTTTCTGCCTCCATGAAATAAATCGTTTCAGCTCCCACAGATGAGTGAGAGCACGTGAAATTTGTCTTTCAGTGTCTGACTTATTTCACTTAACATATTGACCTCCAATTTCATCTGTGTTGCTACAAATGACATGACTTTATTCTTTTTTATGGTAGAATGGTATTTCATTGTATATATGTACTACATTTCTTTTATCAGTTTGTCGGTCGATGGACACATAGGTTGATTCCATATCTTTACTATTGGGGAATAGTGCTGCAATAAACACGTGAGTGTAGGTATCTCCTTGATATATTGTTTTCTTTTCCTTTGGATAAATACCTAATAGAATTAATAAACAAATTACCTTTGAAAGATTGCTAGCCAAACCCTTGTTTGATAGACTAAGATGAATTTCTCCTACGATGTTTTCAGTGTTGATCCTAGGTCTCTTTAAATACCCTCGGGATAGGAAGCTCACTATCTACCAGGCAGCTCTTTTTTGTTGTGAAGCAAAAATAATCATTAGAATTATATAATTGAAGCAAAGAGGAAATCTAGGTGACTGTGTGAAATCTGATCTAGATAATTCAAAAACATTAGGTTTTTCCTCGTTAAGAAGGCTCCTTGTGCCAGATCAGCATATTTTCACCAGTTGAAAACAAAGCTGATATGGACCAAGACACATGCATAATGGCTTCCTTGAAGTATTGTTGCCTAATACTTCATCCAGCTCCAAAATTATACTCCATCTATAATAAATGATTTACTTTCAGTTGGGAAAAGCAGAATGATCCATTTTGGATCAAAATTATCAAGGAATGTAATTAATGACATCTCATTTTGTTAGTTCATCATCTAAGCTCTCTGTGGATGGCTTTAAATAGGAAAAATTGGCAGTTTTATTGTGTTCTTGATATAATGCACACATTGCTCCTAGTGCACCTGACTGTAGGGCCAGTCTAGACGTCCCATTGGACCTAAAACAAATTTAGTTTGTGTTTATTGCAGTGAATAATAACATTAGGTTTACACAGTTCTTTATTTAACAGTATGCAGTATCTTCAAAGGCACCAACCTACCTGATTGCAGGTAATGCTTATGGATAAAGACTATCGATTGAACTTTAAAAAAAACCCTCTTATTATTTTAATTAAAAAATCAACATGGAACACAATAATCAATTTATTTAAAATGATTAGCATAACATCTAACCCACAGTGTTTGAAAAGTCATTAATTATATTTATTATAATAACCAAAGTCAGTAGTACTGTTATTATTATTAGCTGTGTGAGCTATCTAGCTCCTCACACAATATACTGAATCTTCAAATGATTGCCTACTAGAAAAGGAAATAATTCTCTCCTTCTCAACAGTTTTGGACCATTTTAATCTAATCCACAAAAGTAATGTAAGTATAGCAAAACCCTCTTCTTACTTACCTTCCGAAGTCAAAGCTAGTGGATGCTTAGCAGAGAAGGTTAGGTGGACTCTTAAAGGCCACTTATTATAATACCAGGCTTTTCTAGTTAGGGCTGCAGAGACTGAAGAAGCCCATGGGGCTGAGGGCACACGTTTAATGAATTAGGTAAAAGCCAAATTCTTCACATAGTGAGTGTGTAATAAGTGACATGGAATAGACAAAGGAAGGGTAAGCAATTTATCATGAGAAGCCAAAGGAACACTTCCATTTTTAATCCAGCCCAATAGATAGACAGTTAACTAGATGGCAGGCAGGTTCCATTTCTTATTGGCATACCTGCTTTTTGATTTTCTTTCAGACCCAGTTGATTTTCAGGTACCACCATGATATTACAATTACAGACTTACCCATTGGCCCCTGTTTCTAATGTAGGGTTGCCAAATACCCAGCACAGATGCTGCTGTTCTGCACATGGACCATGGCAGGCATTGCTGATGGGCTGTAGCATGCCTGTTTGCTGAGTGTGGATGCACCCTGTGATAGACACATGAAGGTGTGAAATCCAGATTCCCTTTCAAGGAAGGCCTTGATGTCCAGCTGTAGGAAGTGCAGTTAGCAGCCGTTCCAGATGTCAGCAACTTGAAGTTCAACCTCAGCTACAGTGCACTCCCTGACTGAAAGTCATGCCCCTCCTGGAACAGCATTCACCTAGTGAATGAGCCAGGTGGGTGCTAGGGGAGGGAGTTTATAAAGACCCAGCTGTTTCTTCTAATGGGAAATACCAATACCGGCTCCAGAGCTCTTCTCCAGGCTGGCCAAGGTTTTGTCAGACTTGCCTTGTGTTTGTCTTCTCCCTCTGCCAAAACTTGCGTCTTCCTTTGCAACCATTGATCCCTAATAAACATCTCCTACCTCAAACACCATCTCAAGATCTGCTTCCAGAGAACCAATCCTGGAAGTCACTACCAACAGATTGGAGCTGGCTTGCAGAAGGAATCTCACTTTGTGTGCCTGTCCTAAGGCAAGGATTCACTGATAGGTGATACACTGATACAAGATACTAAGAATATTCAGAGAATTCCTTTTGACCCGTTGTCCAATGGGAATACAGCCAGATACCAGTGATATAGCTGATTTCAGCAAAAAAATGTAGGCCTTCTTTCAAAGTGTCAAAGAATTTCTTTCATTGTCTAAGATACAGTTTCTCAGCCTTGGCACTATTAATATTGGCCTGAATAATTATTTGTCATAGTGGGCTGTCCTGTGCCTTGTAGGAGTCTTAGCAGCATCCCTGGACTCTACCCACCAGCTGCCAGTAGCGCCCACCTCCCTCTAGTTGTGACAACCAAAATTGTCTTCAGGCATTGCCGAAAGTCTCTTGAAAAGCAAAGTCTACCTGGTTGATAACCACTGGTCTAAGAGTTCTGCTTGGGGTAGCAGCCTCCTGGTAAAGTAATCTAAACCCTTAGAATGTTTTTGTTGTTGTTGTTGGTTTTTTTTTCTTTTTTTGAGATGGAGTTTCTCTCTCGTTGCCCAGGTTGGAGTGCAATGGCACAATCTCGGCTCACCGCAACCTCTGCCTCCCGGGTTCAAGCAATTCTCCTGCCTCAGCCTCCTGAGTAGCTGGGATTACAGGCATGTGCCACCATGCCCAGCTAATTTTGTATTTTTAGTAGAGACAAGGTTTCTCCATGTTGGTCAGGCTGGTCTTGAACTCCCAACGTCAGGTGATCCACCCACCTCAGCCTCCCAAGGTGCTGGGATTACAGGCGTGAGCCAGTGCACCCGGCAACCCTTAGAATGTTTTGAAATGCTCCTTGGCAGGCCTAGATCATGATCTGAACTCTTCTCTCAAGAAAGTGGGAAATGGCTACTTGAACTAATCACTAAAACGGAAGAAGGTCGATTGCCTGTTTAACAACTTCTTTGGCAACCAACCCCAAACTCTGTTTCCTCGTTAAGGATATTGAATTTCTAACAATGTTACTGGCAGCTGTGCCAAATCTCAGGCCAGCTGTCTGACTCCCACACCTCCATCCTGGGAAAGGCCCCCTCACCCCCAGTGGCTTGCAGGTGGGTAGTGGTTTATGTTTACACATTGTAGGAGGCTACATTCCTCATGCTGTTGATAGCACTGAGGGCAGCAGGTTTTCTGTCCTCAGGACTATGTGAGCTTGAAAGGGCCAAAGTCATTTACTGAAAAGTTAAAGAAATAATGGGTTTCATTGGGCACTTCCAAAAATAATTAGCACTTAAAGACTGTTGGAATGTTTGGGATCATATATGAGTGTATGTATGTGTGCACAGGCTTATTTAAATATTCAATCATTACTTTTCTGTACAAGTAATACATATCTACTGAAGAAAATTCAAAACTATGAGTCAACTAAGAGCAGAAAAATTAAAAATCAGTCATAATTTTACCATCTAATGATAAATATAATTAATATTTTGAAAAGCAATCTTCTGAATTACTTTCCTTTAACATAAATATATGAAATATGCATTTTGTGATGAAAATAGGATCAAATTGTGATATTGTTTTGCAACCCTCTTTGTTCTACTTCTAAGTTTAGGCTGAGCCTATATTTTTTGCATGTCTATATTCTTTTTTGATGGGGGGTGATTGCTGTCCCTTCATTTACAACGAAACCTTCTGAAGGAGGGAGATTTTTCTTATGACTAACCCCACTCTGATTCTCAGAGGGGGTAAACCAAGGCTAGAAATGTGAAGTATGCTGACCACATTTCTGGCTGCCTCACCAGCACCCACACACCCAACACTGCTCCTCACACCCTTGCAAGCCTGGGGAGGGAGGGCTAATGCTGACTCACTTAGCTCTGCCTAGAATCCTGAATCCTGAAGGAAATCACCACTGATAATATAATAGCTGTACAGGAGCTTCAAAATAGCATCCGCCATAGTCGGCACAGAGCCTGTTAATGCCACTTACATAATACCTATCCATTGATAGGATTTTCAAGGTAATAGAATGACAACTTTTCTCGTAAAACCAAACTTTTCTTATCTTTCAAGGTAAAGCTTTCAATAAATGTGCTTTGGGCTGACCTTTGAGATCCTGTTTGCATCAAAAATGGCAGATTGACCTGGGAGATTGTTACAAAGAGTTTCCATGAGGCACAGGGGTGATACAGTTCCTTTTCAGAGTTGGCAGTTGGGAGCTAGAATCGCTTTAGTATTAATTATTCCTGTGACCTTGGGCCAATCACTTCCTCTCTCTGTACCTCCATTTCTTCCTCGGTACAAATATTCTTTAAAAAAACAACAAAAACCCACCCCAAAGTGAGTACTTATCTGGCTGTTTCTCTGAGCAAAACAGTCTGGTGCTGTAGACTCAGCAGTAAGATAGATGTGCTGTGTGTCCTCAGGGAGTGAAGTGTCCATGGCTGGGCTGTCCACTACGAAACCATTGGTTGTGTGACAGTACCGAGCCTTGAAATGGGGCTGGTCCAAATTTTATTGTGCTGTTAAGTGTAAAGTACACACTGGATCTTTAAAACTTAGTGTGAAAAAAATGTAAAATATACCTTTAATAATTTTTTAATATTGATGACACATTGAAATGGTAACATTTTGGATATTGGGTTAAGTAAAGTATATGATTAAAATGAATTTCATCGGCTTCCTTTCATTTTTTAAAAAAGTGTGACTGTGAGGAAATTTAAAATTACATTTATGGCTCACATGACAATTCTATCGGGCAGTGCTGGTCTCAAGGGAAGACACAAGGAATACAACGTAGATCTCCAAGTGCTTGTTTCCAATGGTGCTAAGTGCTATGAAGTACAGGGTGCGGTGGAGGTAGTCAAGAGAAGCATGGGACCTCCTCTGAGGGGCTCCTCAAAGACAAGGGAGTGAGCCAGGTAAAGAGAGAGCTGGGGATGGAGCGGAGGGACCTTCCTGACAAACCAATGCAAATATGAATTGGCAAGTCTGAGGAAGAGAAGGAGGGCTGGGGTGACTGAGTACAGGGGGGAAAGGGAAGACATGGAGAGGGCTGGGGAGGCCCGTTTTCTTTCTTTCTTTTTTTAATTTATTTTTTATATTTTTAAGTACTTTATTTTTTCTATACAAACCAGCCAACTTCTTCACACTATGAGAAACAGGTAATTAGTCTTTGCCTGTGTACAGGATTCATGTAATACCTTTCAATTAAGAGTTAGTGTTCGAAGTAGGAAGCTCACTTATGGAGGAACTTGTATGTATCCACTTTTCAGGTAACGAACGTTAAGCCTCTCACTACGTTTTAAAATTTTGATTGCCTAGGAACCCACTACTAAAATTGGTATAAAACTGTGTTAGCTATTATCAATATTAGCTTAGACTTATTTAATACAGTACATGAGTTTTAATCCCTGTCGTATTGTCTAATTACTTATATTTCTTTTATTTATTGATTGATTTATTTTGCCTGTTGAAAGCATCTATTTTAGAATTTTTTTTTCAACTTTTACTTTAAGTTCTGGGATACATGTGCGGGTTGTGCAGGCTTGTTACATTGGTAAACGTGTGCCATGGTGGTTTGCTGCACAGATCATCCCATCACCTAGGTATGAAGCCCAGGATCCCTTAGCTATTCTTCCTGATGCTCTCTCATACCCCAACAACCCCTGACAGGCCCCAGTGTGTGTTGTTTTCCTCCATGTGTCCATGCGTTCTCATCATACAACTGCCACTTATAAGTGAGAACATGCAGTATTTGGTTTTCCATTTCTGTGCTTGTTTGCTGAGGATAATGGCTTCCAACTCCATCCATGTCCCTGCAAAAGACATGATTTCATTTGTTTTTATGGCTGCATAGAATTCCATAGTGTATATGTACCACCATTTTCTTTATCCAGTATATCACTGATGTTCATTTAGGTTGATTCCATGTCTTTACTATTGTGAATAGTGCTGCAATGAACATATGTGTGCATGTATGTTTATAATAGACTGATTTATATTCCTTTGGATATATACCTAGTAATGGATTGCTGGGTCAAATGGTATTTCTGCCTCTAGGTCTTTGAGGAATCACCACACTGTCTTCTACAGTGGTTGAACTAATTTACACTCCCATCAACAGTGTAAAAGCATTCGTTTTTCTCCACAACCTCACCAGTGTCTGTTGTTTTTTGGCTTTTTAATAATAGCCCTTCTGACAGGCATGAGATGGTATATCATTATGGCTTTGATTTGCATTTCTCTAATGATGTTGGCCGCATGTATGTCTTTGAGATGTGACTGTTCATGTCCTTTGCCCATTTTTTAATAGGGTAGTTTGTTTTTTTCTTGTAAATATTCTTGAGTTCCTTGTAGATTCTGGATATTAGACCTTTGTCAGATGGATAGATTGCAAAACTTTTTTCCCATTCTGTTGGTTGTCTGTTTACTCTAATAATAGTTTCTTTTGCTCTGCAGGATCTCTTTAGTTTAGTTAGATCCCATTTGTCAATTTTTGCTTTTGTTGCATTGCTTTTGGCATTTTCATCATGAAATCTTTGCCTGTGCCTATGTCCTGAATTGTATTGCTTAGATTTTCTTCTAGGGTTTCTATAGTTTTGGGTTTTACATATAAGTCTTTAATCTATCTTGAATTAATTTTTGTATATGGTGTAAGGAAACAGCCCAGTTTCAATTTTCTGCATATGACTAGCCAGTTCTCCCAGTATCATTTATTAAATAAGGAATCCTTTCCCTATTTGTTGTTTTTGTCAGGTTTATCGAAGATCAGATTTTTATAGGTATGCAGTCTTATTTCTGAGTTCTATGTTCTGTTCTATTGGTCTATGTGTCTGTTCTTGTACTTGTACCATGCTGTTTTGGTTACCATAGCCTTGTAGTATAGTTTGAAGTTGGGTAGCATGATGCTTCCAGCTTTGTTCTTTTTGCTTAGGATTATGTTGGCTATTTGGGCTCTTTTTTGGTTCCATATGAATTCCTTTTTTTTTTTTTCTAATTCTGTGAAGAATGTCAAGGGTAGTTTAATGGGAATAGCATTGAATCTATAAATTACTTTGGGTAGTATGGCCATTCTCACAATACTGATTCTTCCTGTCCATGAGCATGGAATGTTTTTCCATTTGTTTGTTTTCGCTCTGATTTCTTTGAGCAGTGGTTTGTAGTTCCCCTTGAAGAGGTCCTTCACTTCCCTTGTTAGCTGTGTTCCTAGGTATTTTATTCTTTTTGTAGCAATTGTGAATGGAATTCATTCATGATTTGGCTGTTTGCTTGCCTGTTGTTGGTATATAGGAATGCTAGCCAATTTTGCACATTGATTTTGTATCCTGGGACTTTGCTGAAGTTGTTTATCAGCTTAAGAAGGTTTTGGGCTGATGATGGGGTTTTCTAGGTATAGGATCATGACGTCTGCAAACAAAGACAATTTGACTTCCTCTCTTCTTATTTGAATACCAATACCCTTTATTTCTTTCTCTTGCCAGATTTCCCTGGCCAGAACTTCCAATACTATGTTGAATAGGATTAGTGAAAGAGGGCATTCTCGTCTTGTGCTGGTTTTCAAAGGGAATGCTTCCAGCTTTTGCCCATTCAGTATGATATTGGCTGTGGGTTTGTCATATATGGCTCTTATTGAGCTATGTTCCTTCAATACGTATTTAATTGAGAGTTTTTTTTTTTTTAACATGAAAGGATGTTGAATTTTATCAAAGGCCTTTTCTACATCTATTGAGATAATCATGTAGTTTTTGTCTTTAGTTCTGTTTATGTGATGAATCACATTTATGGTTTGTGTATGTGGAACCAGCCTTACAATCATGGGATGAAGCCAACTAGATTGTGATGGTTAAACTTTTTGATGTGCTGCTGGATTTAGTTTGCCAGTATTTTATTGAGGATTTTGGCATCAATGTTCATAAAGGATATTGACCTGAGGTTTTCTTTTTTTGTTATATCTCTGCCAGGTTTGGGTATCAGGTTGACGCTGGGGAGGCCTATTTTCTAAGTAAAAGAGTTAAGTTTGTTGCCTAAGGTTACATGGAAACTAAGCGGCAGGGGCCAGGGTTCAGACCATGTTCTTTCTTTCTGACTCCAGTGCCTTGTGCTGCTTCTTCAGCTTGGGTTGTCATAATGAGAATATATGTTTCAGGTCTTTTCTTCGGGGGCTGATTTGCATGCTTTACATCAGAATGTTAAAAAGAAATCCAAAGCACCCCGCCCCACCTTTCCTCTTCTTGCTATGTTCATCCCTTCCAAACGAAAATGGTGGGAACTCTGACATCCCAGTCAAAACCACCCAAGCCTTAATTCCTTTTTTCTCCCCTTCCTGACATCCTGTGTTTGTAATTAATATCTGAGAAAGAATCTCATGAAGCAATTTAGGGAACATGTGAGGTGTGAAGAGAAGACCTGGAATTCAAACATTTGCTCACCTCAAGTGATTGCTTAGATGAACTACAGCAGAGACCAGAAAAAAGAAGACAAGACCAATTAAACAAAGGAAGGCCTCATTCTGGACCAGTTATAACCTTGATCTTCTCCCCAGAAAATGAGGCAGCTTGGCATGGAAAGTGGCAAGAATAGTGAATGTTAAAGATATTTATTCATCTGCACAATTTAATTGAGTGTCTACTCTAGGGATCTGCAAACTTTGCCTATAAAGAACCAGATAGTAAAAATTTCAGGCTTTGTGGGGCCATTACTGTCATTGTGTTGCAATTACACAACTCTGCCATTGCCATTTGAAAGCAGTCATAGAAGATACATAAATAAATGGGCATGGTGTATTAAACGTTTATGTGTGGACACTGGAATTTGAATTTTATATTCTTTGTGTGTGTCGTAAAATATTGTGTTTTGTAATTTTTTTCCCAAATATTAAACAGGTAAAAATCATACTGAACTCATGAGCTAGATCTGGCCTCCAGACCATAGTTTGCCAGCCCCTCGTTTTACTCTGTACCAGGCACTCTGTGAACAAACAGACATGACATTTACCCTCACAGAATTAACATGAAATTGTTCAGGTTGCTCATAGTGTGTTCCTTGAAACACACTTTAAATGATGTCTCACCAAAAAAGATATCTATGCACGATGATATTTGGAAATACTGAATTTAAGCAAAGTGCTTAATTTGCTGCAGGACTTCTCCGAGTTTTTAATATGTTAATGGACGTTGTGAATTTTTAAGACAGGGATAGGGCAAGACAAACGTGCAAGGCCAAATTTATTTGACTGTAGACAATTTTGCATACATAATACTTTTCACAACTGGTGTTACATGAAACACACTGTGAGAAAATGCTCTACTCTTTTTGACAGGAAAATGAAGTCATTTGCCAAGTTCTCCAGTGCCTGAGCTAAAAGATTAGATCTGAATCGGAGGACTCCTTCCTTCCAGCTCCATTCTCTATCTCCCAATGACAGTAAATGTTTTAGAATTACATCTACTTTTTTGATATGACGGTGGAAATAATAAAGAGAAAGTTCCATTCCGTAATTTTGTAAGGTGCATTGTGTTTGTTTTCATTTGCTTATGCAAACCTCTGCTTGGATGTGTCTGTGGCTTTTAGTCCTTACAGTTCCCATGACTGCCCTCAAACTAAACCCACTATCGGCTGCTGGATTCATTTTCAATTTCATTCTTCTCAGTTGTATAATTGCTGCTTTAATAATTAAACTTCAAAGCCCATCTGACCCTAAGCTCTTTAGGGCCTGGGGCCACGATGCCAAAAGCAGCAAAAATAAGACTGGAAACAGCTCCTCTACGTTAAACCAAGGTATGAGTTATTTAAAAGCAAACATGAATACTAGGATTTAGTGGGGCCAATTTCCATTAGAATCAGAGAGCCTTTCAAGAAACTAATATAATATGAATGACTTTTGAGGCCTGAAGTGCTAAAGGACATAAGGGTAGCATCGTATCTTATGTGGGAGTTAGTATTTAAAGTCAGCACATACGGCAAAAATTGTGTAGCATCAAAATTATCCTTGAAAATCCTTTAAATTATCAATAAAGTGCCAAAAAAGGCATCGTGTACACTGTAGTCTCTCTCAGTAAGCCCAAAAAGCTAAAAAGTGATTTTTCCCCTTCTAGTGTTGAATGAGTTTCTTATTTTTTGGTTTAACAACAGATGAAGTATTGGCTTACATGTAGGGGCCATGCTGTATAAAAACAAGCTTTGGTGGTTGACTTACCCTGAGAGATATGCTCCTCTGATGTGGCCTGTTTGCCCTGAAATGTCTTCTCATAAATGAGTTTAGATAAATCACCCTGGAAAATGTGGTGTTATTTTCCATCTGTCCTCATTGGTAGGGTCTCAGATTTCTTTTGTGTTGAAGTTCGTTTATCACTATCATAAAGTCCTTGGCATTGTGGTGACACTGGGTGTTCATAGACCCTGTCTGGATGCTCTACCCAGGCACTCAACAAAGATCCTGAGAAGGACATGGGTAAATGTAAGGGTAAAGAATATTAGCAAGGTCCATTTCATCTAAATAGAAGAGTTGCAATAAACAAATGAAATAAACAAGTTGAAATGAGGTAAGTATCTTAATAGTCATATGGACCCTTAGCCCCCACTCTTCTCTCCACACATACACACAACAGAGAGGAGGAGAAAGAGATTCTATTATTAGAAGGTAAAGCCATTTCTTATATGATTCAAATACAGGTCTTCTGACTCTAGACTCCATGCTTCTATTCATATGCCATAGCCTGTACATATCCCGTCTCTCAGAGTCACCAAACGGGACACCTAGATGTGGCTGGAAACATCTTTGGAGCTGCAGCCAAATGCTCCATCATTGACCACCATCTGATTCTGGAGTGATCTCAGACATTGTCTGGTGAATTGGTTGCTATTTGAACAGAATTTTTAGGATTAGAATTAAAAGATTAAAGTGTACTTAAGTTGGTCTATGGGTGGGCCTTCAAAATGCTGTTTGTGGAAAAGGGAACATCTAAGAAACAATGGCTTGGAGAAGAGGTCCTCCAGAGAGGGACCTGCTCTAAATCTATTTTGTTTCTCTAGGGTTGAAGAGCATAGAAGATGTTTTAATTGTGTTTGTTGGATGGAACGGTATTGCTGGGGGACAGTGAACATTTTTGTTTGGCTGGAGCACAAGGAATATAAAAAAGAATTCAAGGGGGAAAAAAAGGCTGAAAAACAGATGGCGTCAGGTCAGGTCAAGCTGGAGGGAATGCTGTTTGTGGGAGGCAGAAAATGACTCCCAAAGATGTCCATGTCTTAATCCCTGTAACTTGGGAACATGTTTGGTGACATGGCAAAGGAGAATTGAGTCTGCAGATGGAATTAAGATAGCTAATTAGTGGACCTTGAGATGGACATATTATCCTGGATTATCTGGTGGGGACAACGTAATCACATGTTCTTATGAATGGAAGAGGGAGACAGAAGAGGGAGAACCAGAAAGAGAGCAGTGTGGGGAAGATGCAACTCATGGTTGCTGGTTCCATGGTAGATGGAAAATGGGGCTGCTAGCCAAGGTATTAGGGGGTTTTTTGAAGCTGGAAAAGACAAAAACCAGATTATCTTCTAGAGCCCTCAGGAGGAACACAGCTCTGCCAAAACCTTAATATTAGCCCAGTGAGTCCCATTCAGACGCCTGGCCTCCAGAGCTACAACGCAGTAAATCTGTATGATTGTAAACCATTAAAGTTGTGGTGATTTGTTACAACAGCAAGCAGGACACAAAACACTGTCCTAAGGTGAGCTTGTGTGTTCTATGAGGCAGAAGTTGGGATAAGTTCAAATTTTTAATAGTCATAGAATCTTACACAAATTACTTTGCCAGTTAGAGCAACACTGTCCAATGAAAGTTTTTGTGGTGATGAAAACACTGTACAGCTGTGTTGGCCAATGTCATAGTCACTAGCCACATGTGTTTACTGGCCATTTAAAATGCGGCTAGCATGACTGAGAAACTAAATTTTAAATTTGATTCCATTTTAATTAATTTCAATTAAAATTAAAAATAGTCTCATATTGGTAGTGGCCATCATACCAAACGGCATAGTCTCACAGCCTGGTTCTCTCATCTACAAAAAGGACGTAATAATAGAACCTATTATATAGGGCTGCTGTTTATTAATCAATATATGTAAAATAATATTTGGACTATGTTAAGAAGGAAAGAAAGTATTTGCATCCACTTGTGCAAAGACATTTCATTTTATGGAGAGTTGGAGTTAGGCAATACATCACTGGAAAACAAGAACATTTTTTCATGATTATCCATGACTTTCCCTTTAGCAAGCTAGGTAATTTTGCTAGTATGTTGGCTTTTTCCATACATCTCCCTTTCTAGCTTTTAAAATAACACTTGAACTTCTATTCCAGCTGGGGGCATGTGCAGCATTTTTAAGTTTCCCTAAACTTGTATCAAGATTTGTCTCAGTTCATATTCATTTTTGGCTGCTGTTTACAAGAGGCAGGCCGTCCACAGCTTGTGTACCAGATCCATGGTGTTTTCAGTGTTCCAGGCTCTCTGTCTTGTTCTGCTCCATCATCTCCCACATCTGGATCTATTTTTCATCCTTACTCTTTCCAGATACTTGCTCCGCTTCTGGCCTTGTGTCATGTTTGGGCAGGTAGGAAGAAGAAGTGCACTTCATTTTGAGACTTTGCTGTTTATTTTGGGAGAAAAGCCCTAACTAGAAGTTTTCATTTCATTGACCAGAGATATATCACATGGACACCGCCAGATGCTGAGAAGACTGGGAAAGCATGCAAGCACACATTGTACTTTCTAGTCTCTACAGCAGAGGAAGGGAAAATGGTTGGGGTGGGTGCTGAATAAGTGAACTTACAGTATCTGGCACAGGGCTTAAACAATTAATTCAAGTGATAGCCACCAAATGTTTAAGATGTATTTGAATATGATGAGTTTAACCTCTTTGAGCCTCAGTTTATCCACCTCAAAAAGGAGAAGGACAATATTGAACTCCTTTCAGTACATGTAAAAGGATTTTTCAAACTATATGGTGATGAAAAATTAAGGAGTAGTGATGATCTGATCTACTATTTTAAATATCTCCTTTTAAAATACTTTTTACATTATCCTCATGAGCTATGATTAGCATCTTTTACAACGGTCACATTAACCCATTAACCCTATTAATAGCTGGTTTAATTAGAGTCCAGTACCTTAATTTGGGCTCCTTAAAAGCAGAGTCTAAGATGTGGATTCTTATGCAAGAGGTTTATTGCAGTGGTGCCTCAGGTGGGATCTGTAAGGGAGGGAGAAAAGGATAAGTGTATTAGTCCGTTTTCATAGTGCTATGAAAAAATATCTGAGACTGGGAAATTTATAAAGAAAAAGAGATTTAATGGACTCACAGTTCCACACGGCTAGGGAGGCCTCACAATCATGGAGGAAGGCAAAGGAGAAGCAAAGTCACATTTTACAAGTCAGCAGGCAAGATAATGTGTGCAGCAGAGCTGCCCTGTATAAAACCATCAGGTCTAGTGAGACTTATTCACTATCACAAAACAGCACAGGAAAAATCCACCCCCATGATTCAATTACCTCCCACTGGGTCCCTCCCCTGACACATGGGGATTATGGGAGCTACAATTCAAGATGAGATTTGCATGCGGACACAGCCCTCCTATAGGTGCATTTTTTTTTTCCAATGTCCAGCCTGATTTCAGGATATGCTCTTAAGTGTAAATTGCACTACAGAGGTTGTTCTGCCTAGGTGCTCAGGGCCTGGTTTTTGTATCTCCACACAGTCAGCCATTGGCCACACACTATCCTTGGGAGTGGAGGTGACAACTCCCAGACATCTTTGGACTAGGCAACCCATCAGTATATGGAGACAGGCACAGGTATGAGCAATCAGCAGCCAATAACTGCAGAAGTTGGGGGGGTGGTATAGGCCGGAAACAGAAAGATCTGGATAGAGCATCAATAACCTCTGTGAAAAATGACCTGGGAATAGAGCCATTGTTTACTCTTCTAAGTTGAGAGAACCAGTCTCCTCCTCATTTGTCAGAGAGAGATTTCTTCACCCATCTTTGCTTTGTGATTTAAAAAAATCAGAATTTGATTAATAGAAATTTTGGAACAAAGTTGGGGAGGATGGTCTAATTGCATAAAAAAGTATATAACATTCCCAGTGGCAATAATCCTCCTTTTCTACTTTGCCTTTTTCCCTGACTTGGAGGATAATGTGAGAATCCAGGAAAGTTTTTCTTCTTACTAATACAGTTCTAGATATTTGTTAGTATGTAGTGCTTAAAAGAACTGGTGAATAGGCTAGTGAAGAGCAAGGAAGCTTTGTTCTGTAAATACAGGAGGGTGGAGGATGAGTTCTTCTTACTGAGAGTATAACCTGGAATCAAATACAAAAACAGTCATAATAATATTAGTAGTAGTTCATTCATTTGGAGCACTTAGCTGTTCTAGGCCTTGTGCATAGAACTCTGCTCATCTGTTCTCACTCAACAATTATGACAACTCTACAGAGTAGAATGTATCATTGTATAATTATCCTCATTTTACAGATAAATACATTGAGGCTTAGAGAGGTGAGCCTGCTTGCCCGAGGTCACACAGCTAGTAAGGATTCTCATTGCAAGAGCCCCTCATATACCAAAGTGTGCACATACTCAAGTTCTGCAGTCAGTCCTCCAGAAATTGCACATACAAAAAACCTCTTGATACTGGAGTTTCACATCCCCCAAATACTGTATTTTGCATCTCTTTTTGGTTGAAATAAATTCATGTGTAAGTGGACTCTCACAGTTGAAACCTGTGTTGCTCAAGAGTCAACTATATTGATTGTATGCCAAGCCCTAGCCTGGGCACTGGGGATAAGATCATAAAATGCTTCCTGCCCTCATGGGGCTTAGAGTCTGGTTTGAAGAGATCCACATTAAGTTTGTGACAATGATACAAAGAAAAACACCAGGGTGCTATACTGTAAGAGTATCCGAGCACACGCTCCTCATCTAGTGTAAAGCTAGAGTGTTTCAGGGTCAGCTTCCCTGGGGAGGTAATCTTTTAATTTTTTTTTAACTTTGTTGAGGTATAATTGACAAATACAATTTTTATATATTCAAAGAGTACAATGTGATGTCTTGACATACATAAACTTTGTGAAATCATGACCACAATCAAACTATTTAACATATCTCATCACCTCACATATTACCCCCTTCTTTTGGTGATGAGACTACTTAAAATTTACTCTGTTAGAAAATTTCTTTTCTTTTCTTTTCTTTTTCTTTTTTTGAGACAGAATCTTGCTCTGTCATCCAGGCTGGAGTACAGTGGCATGATCTTGGCTCACTCCAACTTCCGCTTCCTGAGTTCAAGCTATTCTCCTGCCTCAGCCTCCTGAGTAGCTGGGATTACAGACGCACACCACCACACCCAGCTAAGTTTTTGTATTTTTAGTAGAGATGGGGTTTCATCATGTTGGCCAGGCTGGTCTTGAACTCCTGACCTCAAGTGATCCATCCTCCTTGGCCCCCCAAACTGCTGGGATTATAGGTGTGAGCCATTGCTCCTGGCCTCTCTTAGCAAATTTCAAGTGTACCTTATCGTTAACTATAGTCATCATGTTTTACATTAAGTCTTCAGAACTTATTCATCTTACAATTGTCAATGTAACTTGGCAGTTTCCAATTGCCTTTGACAAATATCTCTCATTTCCCCCCACTCCCCCAACCCCTGGTAAGTACCCTTCTGCTCTGTTTCTATGAGTTTGAGTATTTTCAGGTTCCACTTGTAAGTGACATCACGCAGTATTTGTCTTTCCGTGGCTGGCTTATTTCAATTAGGATAATGCCATCCAGGTTCATCCATGTTGTCACAAATGGCAGGATTTTCTTCTTTCTAAAGATGGAATAACATTTCATTGCATACGTGTACAATGTTTTCTTTATCTATTCATCCATTGGTGGACATTTAGGTTGTTTCCATATTTTGGTATTGTGAATAAGGCTGTAATGAACATGAGGCCAGGTGTGGTGGCTCACGCCTGTAATCCCAGCCCTTTGGGAGGCCAAGGCAGACGAATTGCTTGAGGTCAGAAGTTCAAGATAAGTTTGGGCAACATGGCAAACCCATCTCTACAAAAAAAAATACAAAAATAAACAGGCGTAGTGGCACATGCCTGTAGCTCCAGCTACTTGGTGGGGCTGAGGCAGGAAAATCGCTTGAACATGTGAGTCAAGATTGTGCCACTGCACTCCAACCTGGGTGACAAAGTGAGACCTTGTTTCAGGAAAAAAAAAAAAAAGGTGTAATGAACATGAGAGTGCAGACACTTATTTCATATTCTTTGGATATATACTCAAAAAAACGGGATTGCTGGATCATAAGGTAACTATATTTTTAATTTTGGGGGAAATTTCCGTATTGTTTTTCATAATGGCTTTACCAATTACATTCCCACCAACAATGTAAAAGGATCCCCCTTATTTTCATATCCTTGTCAACACTTCAACACTTATCTTTTCACTTTTTTTTTTTTTTTTTGAGACAGGCTTTCACCCTGTTACCCAGGAGTGCAGTGGCATGAACACGGCTCACCTTAGCCTTGACTTTCCAGGCCCAAGCAATCCTCCCAACTCAGCCTCCTGAGCAGCTGGGACCACAGGTGTGTGCCACCATCCTGACTAATTTTTATTACAGACAGGATCTTGTCATATTGCCCAGGCTGGTTTTGAATTCCTGGGCTCAAGTGATCCTCCTGCCTTGGCCTCCCAAGGCAGGAGTGGCTCATAGGCATGAGCCACTGGGCCTGGCCTCTTTTGACTTTTTGATAATAGCTATCCTATCTGGTGTGAGGTGATGCCTCATTACGATTTTATCTTGTATTTCCCTAGTGATTGGTGATGTTGAGCACCTTTTCATATACTTCTTGGCCACTTGTATGTCTTCTTTGGAAAAAAACTCTATTCAAGTTATTTGCCCATATTTCAACCAGGTTATTTGTTTTCTTGTTATTAAGTTGTTTGAATTCCTTATATATTTTGGATATTAACCCCCTATCAGATGTAGGATTTGCAAATATTTTCTCCTTTTTTATGGGTTGTCTTCCCATTTGGTTGACTGTTTCCTTTTCTGTGCAGAAACTTTTTAGTTTGATGTACTAGTCACACTTAATTACTTTTGCTTTTGTTACACGTGCTTTTGGTGTCATACCCAAAAAATCATTGCCAACACCAAGGTAATTGAGTTGCTCACCTATGTTTTCTTCTAGGAGTTTTGAAGTAAACTTTCAATTGTGATGTGAAAGCCAAAGGTAGAAGGAAGAATGTTCCAGCAAGAGGAAATAGAGAAGACCCTGAGGTGTGAATAGTATGCTCACAGCAACACCTGAAATGTCTGCTTTTGCCCTCGTAGTACTGGGGGCCAATAATTTGAAAAAGGTTCAGATCAGCTGAATCCATTCAAAGGAGAGTAATTCAGATGTTCATTATGCATATTGATTTTGTAATCAATAATCATGTAGTGATACCAAGGAGTAAAATGTATAGAGAGTATTTCAATATGCCAGATTCCATGCTATGTGCCTTACGTAAGGAATTTATTATGCTTCCATAAGTTAGATTACTATTATTGTTCCATTTTACTGATGAGAAAACTGAGGCACAGAGAGGCTTAATAATTTACCCAAGGAAACAGAACTAGTATATGGAACAGTCATGATTAGAAACTAGGCCTTCAGATTAAAGAATCCACACTCTGAACCTTTGATCTGAAACCACTTGGTGACTGTGTAGCATGAAAAAATAGAAGGAGTGGGGCATAGAGACTGAACTTTACACCAGTGTACTCTTGTTTCACATTTCCCTTCTTAGTAAATGGTGCTGCAATTTGCTTAAACAACCTGGATGTCACCAAGGACTTCTCCATTTACTTGTACACTCATAGTCAAGCACTGTCATGACCTGTGGGTTCTATCTCCTGAATTCAACAGAATTTCCTTATTTTGTTCTATCTGCAGTGCAGCCAGCTGGTTCAGGCCACCATCATCTCTCTCCTGGATTCCTGTAACAGCCCTCCAGCACATCTTCCCACCTTTGCTTTCATCCTTCCAATCCATCCTCCACCCACCCTGATTCTCAAGGGATCTTATTAAAATTCAATTCTCTATGGGCTAATCTCCTATTTAAGTTTCAAACCAATCTTAAACTAATACACAGCACCTAGTAGGTGCCAGGCACTCCTTTATGAATCACTCATTTAATTCTTACAACCTCCCTATGATACAGTGCCTTTTTCTTCTTTTCACACAGGATTGGTTTATAACAGAACCTAGGCAGAAGCTGTAAGCAGGAAGGATTTTTCTCTCAACATAAAAACATTAAAAAATTCTTCAAAGGTCTGCCTCTAGTTAAGTATCACTGTGTATTTCAGAGGGTAAAAACATCAAGTCTAATTTCTTTTTCCTTAGATTATTCTAGGATGTAATTCTTCCATCTTGCTAACACATTTCCAGCTCCCAGTGCCACATTTCCCACTGCAAATGTAAGGTGTTCTATCTTTACTTTTTGTCACATGCCTGAATTTCTAGGTTTTAATAGAAGGACTGGAGAGAGAGGTGCAAACTCTGGAAAGGGAGCTGAACCGGTCCTCTGACCTAATAAATATATGAATTGAGGAAGTAGAATTTTTTAAGTAGTAAACTTTTTCTCTTACTCTCTTTCTCTGTCCCCTTACCCCACCCCACATACTGATCTTCCATCTCTTCTCAGCTTCTCCTATATTAACAGTTGCTTCAACTCATTAAATATTTATTATGTTTCTTTAATAGATGTTACTTGTAATTGCCTGGATATTTTCCTCCATCTATCCTCTTCAGAAATATTAATCTTTATACTTACCAAGATCAATAGCCTCAATGTTTAGGGATTTGAAATTAAACATCAGTCTATCGCTCAAACTTAAAAACAGACTAACCTTCAGGAAAGGTGAAATTTAATTTCATTTAGCTGGGCTTGTGGGTTGGAGGAATGTTGGAAACATTTTGGAAATTAGTTTTTGCTGATTTTCTGCGGAAAGAATATGTATTCTCCAGGGCTGTGTCACAGGCAGGAAGCCATGCCTTTTGAAATGAAGACAAACAGAGCCATTCATCCTGGGCAAATCACAAGCAATCATACTGCTTCCAGCATTCAATTATATCTGTCACAGCTTTGGTTTAGTAGAAAACTTTGTTATCTTCCTCAATTTGTTGAGTGCTGAGTATTGTTTCTGAGCCTCAGGCTTAGAGACTGGTTGACAACTTTGTGTCACATATTGGAGATCAACCTAAAGTCCTGGCAGAGCCCTGGCGGTGGGGGCATCATAACCGCTTGTGATTTAACAGAGGAGTCTGCTTAATCACGATTAAACAGTGGCCTACCTCACTCTACCACTTGGCTGCGTGACCTTGTGCAGGTAGCTTACTCTATCTAATCTTGGGTTGTCTAACAAGGATGACAAAAGGGTCAACTTCATGGAGGTGCTGTGAGAATATTAAATGGGGCAACATATATAAAGCATTTGGAATAGAAGCTGGTTAGAGTAAATGTTCAACAAATGTTTAATTATTACCAGTGTTAACTTTTATTCTGTTATCTACTTGTCTTATTTTCTACTGTATTTCCTGAGCCTACTGTGATACATCACATTGTGTCAGCACTCAATAAATATTAATTGAATGAATGGATAAATGAACTGGACAGAGGAAAAGACCTGAGGGACTAAAGCCCAAACAACAACAATAAAAATAATACCAGTAACAATTGAGTACTCTCTGTGAGGCATGGTAAATGCATTTGGTCATTCACTAGTTCATTCATTCCTCAGAATCACCCTAGGAGAAGGTTATTATTATTACCTCCATTTTACAAATGAAATAAACTGAGGCCAAAAGAAGCTAAACCACTCATCTGAGGTCACCCAATAACAAATGGTGGAGGATCTTTTGACCTCAGGTTTGTCTAATTTCAGAGCTGGACTGTATTGCCAAGGCAATTGATGAGCAATAATGGAGCACTCAGGTGTAAATCAGCCATGTATTTTGTTTTGTTTTGTTTTTTCAGACGGAGCCTCGCTCTGTCACCCAGGCTGGAGTGTAGTAGCATGACCTTGGCTCACTGCAAGCTCCGTCTCCTGGGTTCCAGTGAGTCTCCAGCCTCAGCCTCCCAAGTAGCTGGGACTGCAGTCGCGTGCCACCATGCCTGGCTAATTTTGTATTTTTAGTAGAGATGGGGTTTCACCATGTTGGCCAGGCTGGTCTTGAACTCCTGACATCAGGTGATCCACCTGCCTCGGACTCCAAAAGTGCTGGGATTACAGGCATGAGCCACAGCACCTGGCCTCGACCATGTATCTTTACAGGGCCTGTTAGTCCTCTCTTCTCCCTCCACCTCTTGTCATTCTCTTCTTTTTCAGGCAAATTCCAGTGAAAGATGCCCAGTTTTGTATCCTTTCCTTTCATTGTCACCTCTGTGTTTAGCTGCAGAGAAGTGGAGGTAAAACTATTGATGATAGTTTTAGAGTGGCAGCACCCGCTTCATTTATTTTGACAAAACAAACCATTTAGTTGAGATGATACCCTGTGCAGACATGCAATGCACATGTTCATGCTTGCACTTCTACTATATATATTGTTTAATGTTACAACAACAACAAAAACACAAGGACAGCAATCATAATAATATTAATTATTTTATTCAACAAATATTTCCTGATCTTCTGTGACAGGCACTGTTTTGTGTTCAGGGTATATGCACAGACAGCTGTCAGTGGCCAGGAGTATACATTCTATCAAGGTTGCTGTCAGCTAGTGACTGACTAGTGGAGGGCATTTGAAAGCCTGGCTTCCTTTCTTTTGGCAGGGCAAACTGAGGAGTAATAGGATCAGTCTGAAATTGCAACTTTGCTTGATATTGAACCCTATTTAGCCTTTTCTTCTCCCCTTTCTTGATTTCCCTATTCCTATTCCTATTTCCTGGGAATGCTTTCTTAATAAATCACTCACAAGTGAATTCTTATGTCAGGATTTTGTTCTGGAGAATTTGACCTAAATGGCACTCTGCGAACTGTGGCCTCATCTCACTGTTTGCCCTGCCACAGATGGTAGAAAATTCTTAAGGCAAGGAAATTTCCAGGGCCAGACTCCCTGCTTGAAGGTGAGGAGGAGAAAATTCAATAAATTATCCCACTCTTTGCAAATGTCTGAAGCCAGCCATTTTCCGAGTGAACTGTCAGGAAGAGACTGCTGAGTTCGACCATGAGTCAGGGGAAGAGGGTGACATCCTAACTTGACTGGGTTTGCCATCAAGCCTTAAAGTTATCAGTTAGAAATGGAGAGGTGACCTCTCAATGGCAGGGAGGAACTGAGCTAGGGAGCTTCAAGGGCTTCTGGGAGTCCACACAGGACCCAGGTTTATCCCGCAATCAAGAACAACCTCATGGGGCCACAGCATTTCAGTGAGGGAGAGGAGGCCTTGGGAAGATGCCTATTTTTCTCAGAGGAGGAGTAACTTCAGAATGATAATTACGATTCTTGCAATGCTTCTTTATGCATATCCCTGTGCTTTTTTTCCACCCCAAAATAGCTTTTTACTCTTGAGTTGGTGATGTAGATCACAGAGAGAAAGGGAGGGAAAAAAAGCCAAACCTCACTTCTCAATGCAGCGACTTTAACTGGAGCTAAGATACCCTTGAAATTGAAAATGTCACTGGTAACTGACTGTCTGGAATTCATCCCTGTCTTTAGTTTTTTATCTTGTTCCAAGTCTTGCCTATTCCATAAATAGTCATGTTCTCTAGGGCTTAGTCCCTAGCTGCCAGAGGCAGAATGATGCTCACCCAAAGATATCCATGTCCTGATCCCCAAAACCTGTGAATATGTTACCTTACATGGCAAGAGGGCTTTGCAGATATGATTAAGTTAAGGATCTTGAGATGGGGGGACATTTCTGGATTATCTGAGTGAGCCGAATGTAATCACAGGAGCCTTTAAGTTGTGTGTGAGAGAGGCAGGAGAGTCAGAGAAGAAAATATGATGAAAAAAGAAGTTGGAGTGAAGCCATTGCTGGGAGGAGACCATGAGCTGAGCAATGCAGGCACAGTCTCCAGATGCTGGAATAGGCAAGGGACAGATTCTCCCCTAGAGCCTCCAGAAGGAATGCAGCTCTGCTGATGCCTTTATTTTGGTACCACAAACCTCATTTCTGACTTCTGACCTCCAGAGCTTTATTATGATAATAAATACGTGTTGTTTTAACCATCAAGATTGCCTTGATTTGTTACAGCAGCCATAGGAAACATACACAGGATTTCTGCTCTTCTTTTTCTGAGTGAGCTATTAAAGCCTAGTGGCTTAGATTTCTACCTGTGTGCTGATGATTCCTTACTCTTCATCTCTAGCCTTGGCCTCTTTCTATGACTGAGGCAGAGCTCAACTGGGCTTTCCACCTCCATTTCCCCCAGGCACTGCAGACACCACATGCATTCTTCATTCCATTACTGGTTGGTCAAATTGTTGAACTGGCAAACCACATTTCTAGCAATGTGTGTTGCATGAGACGGTCTCAGTGGCTTTTGAGGATTTGGGGCTGTGCCTTTGGGAAATGTCAACTTAGTTGTGATTTTTAAATTTCATGAGAACTGTGAGTTGTGAATGTCATGGAACATAGTGAACAGCAGTGTGGGTTTCTCTCTGCCAGTTCATTTCCAGTGAAGTTGTCTGCTTCCATGTAACAGAAACCCGGGTATTTTCCCCAACTCCTCACTTTCATCAATTCTCCATACTCAGCGGTGTCCAAGTTCTAACAATTTTACCTTGTAAATATCACTTGGGTCTTTTCTCTCTTCTCTGTCAGCTTTGCTCTCCCCAGGTCAGGTTCTCATGATAGCTCACCAGAGTTACTGCAGTGTCTTCTATCTGACCTCCCAGTCCCTGGTGCTGATGTACTCTGATCCATCTGCTCCTGTGGCCTAGGCAATGAGGACCTGATTTTTTTCTGTTTTCCCTAAAACTCCCTAAAGTCTCCTCAGTGTCATATGGAAAAGGTTCAAATTTCCTAACAGGTTGTGGATGATCTGATTTTAGCCCTTTTCCTCCTAATATATTAGGTTGGTGCAAAAGCAATTGCTGTTTTTGCCATTCCTTTTAATGGCAAAAATCATTTAGCTCAAAAACTCATTTCCCACTCACATCCTCTTCCTTCCTACCCTAGTCGGTCCTAAACTCTATTCATTTGTTGTCCTTGCTTACACTGAACAGGAAGCAAAACTTCCTCCTTGCCTTTGTTCACACCATTTCTCCTGGTTAATGTGCATTTTCTGGCCTTCTTTGCCTATCTAACCACTACTAATCCTTCAAGACAGTTAGTCTAGATCATCCAAAAAATGTCAAGGCAAGATACATTCAAATATATATATTTTTCTTTTGGGAAAAATGTCTACGTGAAACGAAATTCGGAGGAAGCTAGCTGGAAAGGACTGAAAGAGTCGTCAGACCGCAATGCAAGTCTGATCCCGAGTGAAGGAGACAAGGAGAGAAAATTGGATGGTGGGAGTATCTGGCCTGTCTTGGAATTTAAAAAAGGTTAAGCAAAGGCATCAGGGAGTCCTTGAGCCAGAGCTGGCTTCCTGGAATGGGCTTGCCTTAGTATCCCTGCTCTTTTGAGTTATAGGAGCAGAGCAGCTTGTGGGGACATGACCTTGGTGTGAGTGCTAGAATGGAGTCCAGAGCAACAGCTGCTGCAGCCTCTGTAATAGGTGTGTAAGGCCACCACAAAGACTGACTTTGTGTCACCTCGTTCAGATGTGCTCTTTCTCTCCTGCTCATTAATTAATTACTTTTTGTTGTTGTTGTGGCTCTTTTAGCCTTATGTGATTGCCTTTGTTATAGCACTATTTTCATTGTATGGTCTTTGTTGGCTTACTGATTTGTCTTCTAGGCAGGAAAGTCTTTGAAAACGAGAACATTGTCTTATTTATCTTTCAGTTCCTACCCCTATCCTGGAGTGGGGCACATAGTGGGGGCTTAGGAAAAGCTTTGTGTTTACAGAGAGGGAGATGGTGTGCTGGCATCATTCTTAGGTAAGGAAGCGGTGGCTTGTGTGGATGTGCAACTATGCTAGGGTCAGTTTTGGGTACAATGCGGATTTGAGCACAGGTTGCCTCACCACCTCAAGCAAAGAATCCTTAGGTTGACCTGGAGATGGAGACTAATGGACAGCCTTTCTTCACCAGATCATTTCATTCTGGAGTCCAGGACGTGGAATCATGCTTGGAAATATTCAACAAGGAAACATTCATTCAAAATGAAATAGACTTGGGGTTTATCTAGACATTCTGGGCTCCTAATGGAGTAAAAAAAAAAAAAGGTAAATCTCTTTTCTTTGCTTCTTTGTCTTAGAATCCATTTCTTGTCTCAGTGTTGTAGCAGCTGCTGTTGGTACCCTGGCCATAACTCTCAGCACCCACCTTTATACACAGAAAGTTCGTTACTGTGAATATCTCCAAACCGATGCCTGAAGGTTTTTTTTTTTTTTTTTCCTGGTTGTGCGAATATGCTTGGCCAAGAGCAAGCCAACAGCAACAACAAGCTAATGCTCTCAGAAGCTGTTCTTAACCAGTGATGGACAGGAAGCTGGTGGATGAATACTCTAGCCTTCTCACCTCTCAGTTGGGGTAGCTCTAGGCATATTTTACACTGTCTCCTGTGGTTTCCCAGCAAGAGTGTGCTCCAGTAGTCAAGTGATGACTTGCTTGATAACATACCATTTATTGGCTTCCTTCCAATCCCTATCTCATTCCTCACTCTCTTACATTTTGGGACTACTTCCCAAATAAACTACTTGTGCTTGAATCTTTATCTCAGGGTCTATTTCCAGCGAACACAAACCAAGACAAAACTCTAGTTAAAGTGTTACCATGTTCTATCAGCATGTCTCTTGTCTAAATTCCTTTCTTAATCTGAAGGGTAATTGTTCTTAATTCCATTTACAGGTGAAGAAAATGAGGCTCAGACAGAGTGGTGGGGGGTTTGGAGGTCTGGAAGTGCTGGTCTGCTTGGTTTCAGATTCCATATTCTTAACCACTTGGCTACCATGTGCACTTTGACAGTAGGCAGACCCAGCTTGAATCAAGATTGTGACTTGGGGCATATTGCCTCAGTTTTCTGGCCTTTAAAATCAAGTTAATGATAGTAACTTCATAGGGCCTCTTTTTGACTGGGTGGGCAAATATCTATAAAATTTTGAGTATCAGGCTGCACGCGGTGGCTCTCTCTTGTAATCCCAGCACTTTGGGAGGCCAAAGTGGGCAGATCACCTGAGTCAGGAGTTCAAGACCAGCCTGGCCAACATAGTGAAACCCCATCTCTACTAAAAATACAAGAACTAGCTGGACATGGTGGCAAGTGCCTGTAATCTCAACTACTTGGGAGGCTGAGGCAGGAGAATTGCTTGAACCCGGGAGGCGGAGGTTGCAGTGAGCTGAGATCATACCACTGCACTCCAGCCGGGGCGACAGAGTGAGACTCTGTCTCAAAAAAAAAAAAAAAAAAAAAAAAAAAAAAAAAAAAAAAAAATTAAGTAAATAAAAGTTTTGAGTATTACACTTGCCACATAGTAGGAATACAGTAAGTAGGCTCTATTATTATTGCTGCAAAATAAACGTAATGAATAAAATTTTCCATGGATATTCTAAGTTCCATGGTAGTCAGATCTTTTTGTATATTTTACCAGAACTTTGCACAGTGATCCAAATACACTATCTGGAAGTAGACTGATTATACTTTACAGATGGATTGCCATTGATATCCCAGTCAGAATGAAGGGACTCTTGCAGTTGCACTTAATTCTCAGAAATAAAAGAAGCACCTATATCATTTGAAATTTGCATATATCTCATTTTTTCCTGATTTTTCTGAGCCACCATCAAAAAACTGTAAGGCTAATGATCTTCAGCACAGTGTGCCCAATTTAGAGGGTCTCCTGAAGGGATTCCTGTATAAATACATTATTATGGGAAACGTTGGTGATGTCTCTCAGAGTCCTCCATAAACATCCCTCTTTTCAGTAGCTGGTTTCATTGCTCTGGACACTGAATCTAATTGTCATATTTGTCAGCATTAAGTTGTTCACAATATTCTTTAATTTTTCTTTTAATATCTATAGCATCTATGATTATAACCCGTTGTTCACTTCTGACGTTGGTGATTTGTGTATTCTCTTTTACCCATGATTAGACTTGCTATGGGCTTGTCAATTTTGTTAATATTTTTGAAGAACCAACTTTTGGCTGTGTTACTTTTCCTGCTGTTTGTTAGTTTTCTTTTTCATTGATTTCTGCTTTCATTTCTATTTCTTTTCTACTTCCTCTGTTTTACTTTGTCTTTCTTTGCTCTTTCTCTGGCTTATTAAGGTGGAAGTTTAAGCAGTCAATTTCATAGTATTTCTTCTTTTCTCATATAAGTGTTTAAAGCAGTGTATTTCTTTATAACCATTATCTTAACTGCATCTAACACATTTTGTTATGTTGTATTTTTTACTATTTTTATATTTTTTATTATTATACTTTAAGTTCTAGGGTACATGTGCACAACGTGCAGATTTCTTACATATGTATACATGTGCCATGTTGGAGTGCTG
>NW_012115821.1:8442882-8443197 GCF_000951035.1 Colobus angolensis palliatus
ATAAACTTTAAAGTAGTTTTTTCCAATTCTGTGAAGAAGGTCATTGGTAGCTTGATGGGGATGGCACTGAATCTATAAATTACCTTGGGTAATGTGGCTATTTTCGCGATATTGATTCTTCCTATCCATAAACATAGAATGTTCTTCCATTTGTTTGTGTCCTCTTTTATTTTGTTGAGCAGTGGCTTGTAGTTCTTCTTGAAGAGGTCCTTCACATCCCTTGTAAGTTGGATTCCTAGGTATTTTATTATCTTTGTAGCAATTGTGAATGGGAGTTCACACATGATTTGGCTCTCTGTCTGTTCCTGGTGTATA
>NW_012115821.1:8448295-8471131 GCF_000951035.1 Colobus angolensis palliatus
TCTGGGTTGAAAATTCTTTTCTTTAAGAATGTTGAATATTGGCCCCCATTCTATTCTGGCTTATAGAGTTTCTACTGAGAGATCCGCTGTTAGTCTGATGGGCTTCCCCTTGTGGGTAACCTGACCTTTCTCTCTGGCTGCCCTTAACATTTTTTCCTTCATTTCAGCCTTGGTGAATGTGACAATTATGTGTCTTTGGGTTGCTCTTCTGGATGAGTGTCTTTGTGGTGTTCTCTGTGTTTCCTGAATTTGAATGTTGGCCTGCCTTGCTAGGTTGGGGAAGTTCTCCTACATAATATCCTGAAGAGTGTTTTTCAACTTGGTTCTATCCTCCTTGTCACTTTCAGGTACACCAATCAAACATAGATTTGGTCTTTTCACATAGTCCCATATTTCTTGAAGGCTTTCTTCATTTCTTTTTACTCTTTTTCCTCTAAACTTCTCACTTTATTTCATTAATTTGATCTTCAATCACTGATGCCTTTCTTCCACTTGATCGAATTGGCTATTGAAGCTTGTGCATGCGTCACAAAGTTCTCGTGCCATGGTTTTCAGCTTCATCAGGTCATTTAAAGTCTTCTCTACACTGTTTATTCTAGTTAGTCATTTGTCTAATCTTTTCCCAAGGTTTTTAGCTTCCTTGCAATGGGTTCAAACATTCTCCTTTAGCTCGGAAATGTTTGTTATTACTGACCTTCTGAAGCCTACTTCTGTCAGCTCGTCCAGCTTTGTTCTGTTGCTGGTGAGGAGCTGTGATCCTTCGGAGGAGAATAGGCACTCTGGTTTTTAGAATTTTCAGCTTTTCTGCTCTGGTTTCTCCTCATCTTTGTGGTTTTATCTACCTTTGGTCTTTGATGATGCTGACCTACAGATGGGGTTTTGGTGTGGATGTCCTTTCTGTTGATGTTGATGCTGTTCCTTTCCATTAGTTTTCCTTCTAAGAGTCAGGTCCCTCAGCTGCAGGTCTGTTGGAGTTTGCTGGAGGTCCACTCCAGACCCTGTTTGCCTGGGTATCACCAGCAGAGGCAGCAGGACAGTAAATATTGCTGCCTGATTCTTCCTCTGGAAACTTCGTCCCAGAGAGGCACCCACCTGTGTGAGGTGTCAGTCAGCCCTACTGGGAGGTATCTCCCACTTAGGCTACACGGGGGTCAGGAACCCACTTGAGGAAGTAGTCTGTCTGTTGTCAGAGCTCAAACACTGTGCTGGGAGAACCACTGCTCTCTTCAGAGCTGTCAGACAGGGATGTTTAAGTCTGCAGAAGTTTCTGCTGCCTTTTGTTCAGCTATGCCCTGCCCCCAGGGTTGGGATCTACAGAGGCAACAGGCCTTGCAGAGTTGTGGTGGGCTCCGGCCAGTTTCGAGCTTCCCCGGCTCCTTTGTTTACCTACTGAAGCCTCAGCAATGGTGGACGCCCCTCCCCAGGCTGCTGCCTCACAGTTTGATCTGGGACTGCTGTGCTAGCAGTGAGCAAGGCTCCATGGGCGTGGGACCTGCTGAGCCAGGTGCGGGATATAATCTCCTGGTGCGCCTTTTGCTAAAATGTTGGAAAAATGCAGTGTTTGGGCGTGAGTGTCCCAATTTTCCAGGTACAGTCTGTTATGGCTTCCCTTGGCTAGGAAAGGGAAATCCCCTGACCGCGTGTGCTTCCCGGGTGAGGTGATGCCCAGACCTGCTTTGGCTCGCTCTCCGTGGCCTATAGCCTGTACCTACTGTCCAACCAGTCCCAATGAGATGAACCATGTACCTCAGTTGGAAATGCAGAAATCACCGTCTTTGGTGTCGGTCGTGCTGGGAGCTGCAGACCAGAGCTGTTCTATTCGGCCGTCTTGGAACGGAACCCAAGTGTCTTTTAAAAAAATGTATTTCTTTATTTTAAATTATATAAAATATACATATCAAATTTACCATTTTAGCCATCTAATATTCAGTGGCACTAAACATATTCACATTGTTGTTCAACCATCACCACCATCCATCTTTAGAACTTTTGTAATAACTTGAAAACTCTTGAAAAACTTCAGAAACGTCAGAAATTAGAGATAAAGAAATAAAAAAAAATTCAATAACTTTAAACAACTCCTCATTCTCACCTTCCCAGCCCTACCATTCCACTTTCTGTCTCTATGAATTGACTACTGTAGGTTCCTTATGTGGATGGAATCATTCAGTATTTGTCCTTTTGTGACTGACTTATTTCACTTAACATAATGTCTTCAGGTTTAATTCATGTTGTAGCATGTGCCAGAATTTCCTTCCTTTTTAAGGATGAATAGTATTTTATTGTATGTATATGCCACATTTTGTTTATTAATTCACCTATTAATGGACACGGGTTGCCTCCAACTCTTGGTTATTATATATAGTACTGCTACAAACATGGGTGTTCAAATGTGTCCCTGCTTTCAATTATTTTGAATATATATCCAAAAGTGAAATTACTGGATCATATGGTAATCTTTTTTCAATTTTTTGAGGGGCCACATGTTGTTTTCTAAAGCAGTTCCACTATTTTATATTCCCATCAGAGTGTCAAAGTTTCCAACTTCTTTATGTCTTTACCAATACTTGTTATTTTCTATTTTTATAATATCCATCCTAGGGGGATGTGAAATGTTATCTCTTTTGATTTGCTTATGTTTGAATCAAGTTTTTTTTTGTTGTTGAACTTTAGGAGTTCTCTATGTATTCTGGATACTAAGCCATTATTGGATATATGATTGGCAAATATTTTCTTCCATTCTGTGGGTTGCCTTTCTACTCAGTCGATAATATCCTTTGATACACGAAGGTAGACAGACCACTAGCATTTAATGTACTTATTCATATGATTGGATTTAGGTATATAATTCCAATTTTAATTTCCTGTATTTCCTCTTTGCTTTTCATTCCTATGTTCCCCCTTTTCTGCTGTCTTTTGAATATCTGAATTTTTCTTTTAGAATTCTGTTATAATTTACCTACTTGTTTTCTGGCTATATCTCTTTGCATTTTTTAGTGATTAATCTAGGGATCAAAATATATATTCTTTACTTTCACAATCTATTTAGAGTTAATGTTATATCAATTTATGTAAAACGTATAAATCTTTTAAGTGTATAGCTCCCTTTAATTTCCCCCACTATCTGGTAAGCCATAATTATCATATTGATTATGTATCCATACATTATGACGACCACATGATGTATGTATATTGCTTTTTTTCTTTAAACAGTCATTTATAATTTAAAGAAATTTAGAGAAAATAGCCATTTATTGTTTTTGATGCTCTTCATTATTTCCTGAAGCTCTGTTTTATACTGATATTACTTCTCTCCATCCTGAAGAATTTCTTTAGCATTTTTTGTAGTGCAAGTCTGTTAGCAGTGAATCCTGTTATTATTTTTTAAATCTGAAGACGTATTTTTTCCTTTATTCTAGAAGGATATTTTTGCTCAGACAGAATTCTGGGATTTTAGTGTTTTTCTTTCAGCCTTTAAAAATGTTCCATTCATTTTTGTCCTCCACAATTTCTGATGAGAAGTCCTTTGAGTCTTGCATATCAGTTCCTCTGTATGTAATATGTTGTTTTTCTCTGCCATTCAAATCATTTTCCTATATTTATTGTCATTTTAATGTTACTGATTCACATTTTTTTCTTTTTTCCCTTTCCAATATCTACATTAGGTTGTCCCTGGGTATGGTTTTCCTTGTATATATCCTGCTTGGGGTTTGATGCTTTTTAGCTTTGTAAATTTATATATTCACTATTTGGGGATCATTTTGGTTAATATTCCTTTAAATAACTTTTGTGGCTCATTTTCTCTGCCCTCTCTAACTGGGACTCCAGTTACATATGTTAGAGTTTTTGATGTTGTCTCACAGGCTTAATGTTTGATCTTGCCCCTGAGGCTCTGTTTATTTTTGTCTCTTTTATTTAGGTTGAATAACTTGTGTTGATCTGTCTTCAAGCTCACTGAGCCTTTCTTTGTTTGTGTCTATGCTGTTGATAATATTAAGCCCATTCCCAGTGATTTTTTTCAGATATTATATATTTTCTTTCTAGAATTTTCATTTAGTTCTTTTTTATTGTTTTTATTTTCTGCTAACATTTTCTTTTTGATTCATTTTGTGTATATTTTCCTTTGTTTCATTTAGCATAGTCGTAATAGCTGTTGTAAGTCTTTGATAATTCCAACATCTAGGCAATCTCAAAGTTGACCTCCGTTGATTACATTTTCCTTGAGAACATGTCACAATATCCTGACTTATTACATGTTGTGTAATTTTGGATTGTATGCTAAACATTGTGACTACAGTACTGTGGTGATTCTGGGTTCTGTTATATTCTTCTGAAGAGGGTTGCTGTTGTTTTTGTAAGCAATTAATTTGGTTAGGTTCAAACTACAGATTCTGTCTATCCTGTTGTGGATATGAGAATTTCAAATTGAACTTCATTTCTTCTAGCTTTCTCTGAAAACTGCTTTGTGTTTGCCCCATGTGTGCATGATTTATTGGTTTCCCAGAGACTTGGGTAGAGCTTGAAAACAGAATCTGGGACTCCTTTTCCTTGGATTTCTCCTTTACAAGGTTAGTCTCTCATTTTCCAGAAGCTATGGTTGCCCTGAGCTGTCGTCTGGTTCTTCAGGCCAGAGAAAAAATGAGTTTTCTATTGAAGTTTTGACCACCTTAAGCCATGCAATGACTACAGTCAGCTCACAGGATAGACCTGTAAAAATAAGAATCTCACTCTGTATCGTTCTTCTAAGCTTTGACTTCCTTCCAAAATCTTCCTATTTTGCTCATTCTATAGAGCTTTGGTTAGTTGTTTTTGTATTTTTCCCAGAGCTTACAGTTGTTATCTGAGTGTTTAGTTTGTTAGGTGCTTACACCGCCATACCAGAAGTGGAATTCCAAGTAACTCATCATGATCCCTAACTTCAGAAGTGGCTGATCTGAGAATATAGTATCTCATGCTTTGTTCATCCTTATTTTGATTATTTCATAGGGATAAGAGAGAGAGGATGTCAAACTGGTCCTTTAGGGTGTCAGTGGTAAGAAAATAATTGGCAGTGGAAGAAGTGGGGAAAGAGGGTGTTAGCTATCTGCCTAAGTAAAATTTGTGTATTATGTATGGATTTCACTTTTCACATACTGATTGGTCACCTGCCACAATTCAGAGAGTTACGCAGGAGGCACCCCTGACTGTCATCTGTTAGCCACAAATAAATCAGAAGTGAGCTGCACCAACCGTAGACACACCTGATTAGAAACAGGATTTGTAAAGTACACAGAAAGTTCCTGCTGACTTCAAACATCTTACTACGTCTAGGCTTGTGAGTGATGTCACACATCTACCATTAGAATAGAGGTTTTTGGCCTGTGGGCTTCCATAATTGTAACAAGACTTTTTGGTTTTGTGCATTTCTTTTTGGGAAGGTAGTCCGGAGTGCTTGTTAGTCCGTCAAAGGTATTCGGGAATGCTCTCCTAAAAGAAATTATTTATTATTTCATAAGTGATTAAAAACTAAAGTATCATCACCTTTTATTTGAATTCAAATTTCCTGGAAAATATACCTTGAAACTGTGTTAGCTATTCAATAATGAGACTTAACAAGATACTTTTAAAGTGATGTCTGTGAAGTGGCTGGTTTGTATAAGTTCTTCAACACAAGTTTACATTCTTCATTTCTTTCAGTAACTATGCCCTGAAGATCCCTAGGAGACACAGGGCAGGAAAATGCTCAGGCATTCATATCTAAAATATCTGCATTCGATTCCAGGCAAATTACTTACTAGCTGTGTTACTTCAGGAAAATTACTTAACCTTTCTGAAACTCGATTTCTTTTTCCTTATAAAAACAGTTACTTATTTATTGTTAGAAATAACACTTGTTTATTATAGAACATTTAGAAAAGTCTGAAAAGAATTAGAAAGAAAAAATCAATTATAGTCCTGAAACCTGGTGATAATTACTATTATCATTTTTTATATTGAGAAACTGAATGTACAAATGAAAACGGGTGCAATCAGATATAAAAA
Source organism: Colobus angolensis palliatus (assembly GCF_000951035.1). Classification (NCBI taxonomy): domain Eukaryota; kingdom Metazoa; phylum Chordata; class Mammalia; order Primates; family Cercopithecidae; genus Colobus; species Colobus angolensis. Next base: position 8,454,317 of record NW_012115821.1, read on the forward strand.
CAGAACTCTGACCCAAAACCTAACAGCAACCAGTTCAAGAAGCTAAACTGTTTCTCACTTAGGACAAAGCAGAGAAAGCCATTATGTTCCCCTAACCAATCACATAGGATGTCCTGCTTCTGGTCAGTCCCATCCAGCTTCCTTGGGTCAACAGCCTCCAATAAAGGCACACCAGAAGCCTTCCCTTTGTTTTCACTGTAAAGTGTTCCCATTCCTCTGCCCGCCTTTCATTCTCTGTCAAATGCAAGTGATGGTGGCTGACTCCCTTGTATAGCAGGCTCTGAATAAATAGATTTTGCTTGTTCTCATTTGGGTGATCTTCAGTTATTTCCACAGTATTATTCTCCATAATTTTGCTTCTAGGGCGATTTTTTCATCCTATGTATCTTCTGTGGATATGTTATTATTATTACTATTTTTAGACAGTCTTGCTCTGTTGCCCAGGCTGGAGTGCAGTGGCGCGATCTTGGCTCACTCCAACCTCTGCCTCCTGGGTTCAAGCGATCATCCTGCCTCAGCCTCTGGAGTAGCTGGGATTACAGGCACGCATCACCACACCCGGCTAATTACTTTTGTATTTTTAGTAGATAGGGTTTTGCTACATTGGCCAGGCTGGTCTCAAACTTCTGGGCTCAAGTGATCTGCCCGCCTCACCCTCCCAAGTGCTGGGATTACAGTTGTGGGGCACTGCGCTCGGCCTGGGTATGTTATATTGTGCAGTTTTGCCTTCTGTTTTCTTTCTCTTAGTGATATGCCAAGGTGAACATGTCATAAAATGTCTTTCAAAAATGTGATTTTAGGCTGGGTGCAGTGGCAGTGCTGAGGCAGGCAGATCACCTGAGGCCAGGAGTTCGAGACCAGCCTGGCTGACATGGTAAAATCCCGTCTCTACTAAAAATACAACCACCATCAAAAAAAATGTGATTTTAAACAGCTGCATAATAATCCATCTCATACATATGCTCTTATTTAGTGAACCTTGATCTGCTGTTTGGCCTTTTAGCCTCTCTTTGCTCATCCATAAAATGGACAGGCTAATATTAATACTACAGGATAGCTGTGAGAATAAGATAAATCAAATTTGTATAGTTTCTAGCAGAATTCCAGACACATGACAGACATTCCATAAATTTTATTTCCCCTGTCAATGAAACACTCAAGATGCTTCATCTGAAGGCTCCACCCCTCCTTGCTCTCCTACCCCGCCCCATAGACTCTGGGTACTTTGGCAGACTCCTAGTCTTCCCCACTGGGGTCAAAATAATTCCAATGCCCAGAGAAGTAATCTGGAAGTCAGAGATCCGATTTCTTAGCTTTTTTCATAGCTAAGAGCTACTCAAACTGAGAACCTGGTGATGAGTAAACAAAACCCCAGTAGGGTCTTTTCCTGTTGACATGGCAACCTGATCACCAGCTGTCTAGGCAGTGCTGTCAGGCTGTGCATTTGGGAGACCTTACCACCAGTACCGTATGAACAATTCTCAGCTGGGCGAGGTAAGTGGTGGATGTATAAAAGCACTTTTCTAGAGGCTTCTACAACCAGCCCCTCAGCCAAGTCAAAGTCCCCCTTTGAAGCAGGGTTTAGGGTATACTCTCTATTATCCTCCTCCAGCCAGAGCAGCTGCTTAACTAAAGGCTGTCAACAACATCTGCTTGAAGACCTTTTGTCTTGAACTTTCTGCCTTGCTGGCTTTCAAAGGCTTTTCCAACCCATGCTCAGCCCACTGTTTGAAGGCACATTTGGCAAGTAGAACCACCAAGGGAAGACACAATAGGTGAGAAACAGCCAGTTGTCAAAAACACAAGCAATTGAAAGACAGAAATCACTTCCAAAGGAGCAACTTACTGCCCTGGGGTCTGAAGCAATTAGATTCATCCCATTCATTATTCTTCCAACTTTAGCAAAAGGGTCTGATTTTTCTCCCTGAAAGGCCAGACAGCTGTCTCAGGGTAGCTCTCCATAGTGGTGCAGGTTATGCACTGCAAGAAGCTGCCTGACAGAGGAGTCAAATAGGGACTGAGGTCCTGTCTGTACATCACTCACCACTGTGGCATGTGACCTTGTCTTCCCAAATTGTACGCCTTTGCTAATTAAAAAATGCCCTGCCGAGGCTGTCTTAATGTATCAAACTCTTTGGAGGGGAGAGCATGGGCAAGGAGTACAGAAGAAGAGGAGAACTTTTTACCTGGGCCTCACATTTCTAGCAGGCCTCAAATTTAGACTTTTCTCAAGAAGTCAAATTGAGTTTATAAATGTAATCACAGAATCGAACCAACAGGATTGAACAAATGAAATTGCTCGCAGTTTTTATAAAATGATTTTAGGATGTTTGCATTTGCTAGTACCACAGAAATCGCTAGAGGTGAAAGATGCTTGGACCACTCTGGAAGCCCTTACTCTGCTTCCTGGGCCTAGATGTTCCAGCTCTATTCAATCCTCATGGGTGGGTAGGTAGGTGTGGTGAGGCTTTGGTTCAGTCACCTTGCACTGTGGGAACATTTTGCATGTTTACTCTTGCTGCTCTGCCTTTGACGCTTAGAATCAATACTATGCACAGTACTTTACTATGTAATAGAACAATCTGTTGAGATGATAATTTGGGCTTTTTCCTTCCAGCACTTTCCCCTGACCTCCTGCACTTGCCAGGAATGAGTGAGGGGAGGTGTGTATCTTAAACCAAGGATAGGAGTTGTGGCCAAAGGCACTTGCCTTCCCGAAGAGCCTGTGGGTTTTATAAAGACAAATACTTGCTTTCCTTTACTCCTGAACCTTCGTTACCTGGCACCTAATAGGTTGGGTGATCAACGCTCTTGGTTTGCTTAGGACTTTCCATTTCAGTTCTTAGAAATCCCACATCCCGTGAAACTCCTTTATCGGAGGCAATCTGGGATGGTGGACAGTCACCTTATAAGGATTTGTTCAACAAATGAGTGAATGATGAATAAATTGCCTTTATTTTCAAAAAGTCTAAACTCATGAAACAAACTATGTTAAGCTTTTTGAGGATGAGAAGAGGATGGAGCAGAGTTTGGCCAACTCTGGGATGTGTGCCAAATCTGGCCCACTGCCTATCTTTTTAATGGTCTGAACATTAGAACGGTTTTTTAAAAATTACATGAAGAGGCCGGGTGCAGTGGCTCATGCCTGTAATCCCAGCACTCTGAGAGGCTGAGGCGGATAGATCACTTGAGGTCAAGAGTTTGAGACCAGCCTGCCCAACATGCTGAAGCCCTGTCTCTATTAAAAATACAAAAATTGGCCAGGCGTGGTGGCAGGCACCTGTAATTACAGCTACTCGGGAGGCTGAGGCAGGAGAATCGCTTGAACCTGGGAAGCAGAGGTTGCAGTGAACAGAGATTGTGTCACTACACTCCAGCCTGGGCTACAGAGCGAGACTTCGTCTCAAAAAAGAAAAAAAAATTATGTAAAGAATATTATTTTGTGACACATGAACATTTTACAAAAATAGATTTTTTGGGTTCATGAATATAGTGTCATTAGAATGTAGCCATGCTCATTAATTTACGTGTTGTCTATGGCTGCTTTAGCCCTGCAGCAACAAAGCTGAGTAGCTGTGACAGCGACAGTGAGGCCTGTGAAGCCCCAACATATTTGCTACCTGAAAAAGTTTTGCGAACTCCTGGGATGGAAGGAGCTCTGTGGACTCCAAGAGAGATCAGAGATGGAAGGTGAGAGGTGGCAGGACCTTCACATTGCGTAGCGGCAGTACCAAGACATCAGAGTACCAAGACATCAGACAGTGACTGGACCAAAGACACAGAGCTGTCTGCCTTAGCAAGGTTTCTGCACCCACCAAAGCTGAGAGCTTCTGAGACTGGGGAGGAGCCGCTGTCAGCTGTGACAAAGAGGAAGTTGACCATGATGGAGGATAGGGGGTGAAGGATGGGAAGTCAGGGGCTCTTTCTCTATCTTCTGGGTACTAGAAATGTCTCCTGGATTCTAAACTGACTCAGAGAGATAGGTGCTCAATGTTGACTAAGATGAAATTTCTACCCAGTGTGGTGGGAATTAGCCTTGGAAACTGATTTAAACTGAGCTTCATGAAAACAAATAAGTAGTGATTTCTTATACATCTGAGTTGGGTGGCTAACCTTGGTCACTACAAGTTGTCTGAAGGATTCTATTGTAACACTATAGAAGTGCAGAATCTGAATATGTACGGAACCCAAGAAGTGATCTAAACCAAGGCCTGAAGGATGAGAACCATGAGCCTGGCAGTTTGTTTCAGGCCAAGAAAGGAACATTTTCAAAGTCCAGGCTTGTCTTTGTCCCTATCCCCAAATGCTGCAAACCTGGCATATAGTTGGTGCTAAATAAATGCTTAATGAGTGAATAGGCAAATGTTTTCTTTCTCCCTTCTAGTAGTCCTCAGAACCTGTTATAATCTGACATGGATCATTTGTAGTTTAATATGAATTTAAGTAAATTGCTATCACACCCAGATATTTGCAGTAAAGCCTTATCTGTAACAGTAGAAGGAAAGCATATTCTTCAACTGAAGGTACTTAAATGTTAGCAAATTAATTGGGGAAACTGGAGACCCAGGCTCTTCCAAGGTTCTTGAAATCAGCACCCCAGTAACAATGCTAACAGCTGCTGTGTTTCTATTATGAGTCAGGTTCTAAGAAAACCACACTGTGTGAATTATCTGGAGTCCTCACAGAAATGCTGCCAGGTGGGTATTCTTACTGAACAGGTGGAAAAAATGAAGTTCGGAGAGGCAATAAACGAACTCAAAGTCACACAGCTACTGTTTATCTTTCTCAGCCTTGTTAGTCCCCAGAGGGAGGTGGGTGGCTGGAAGAAAATGTTTTAATCATCGTTTTCCAGAAGAACAGGTTCCCAGAACTAGTCTCCTTGCCTTTTCTTCCACATGTTGAATTTCTGAACAGTAGCAATTTCATGGCCAGGACAGACTCTTGCTTGTAGGAGACACACTAAGCGTTTCTCTAGATTGCTTCTCTAGTTATTTGCAGCTGATTTTTTCACAAATCATCTCTGAAGGAACACAGATAAATCTTTCCTTCATTAGCTTCGTCTGCAGCTTGGGGAAGTTTAGCAAGGGAACTGTATTATTTTGAATAATTCAGCTTTCCATCCCAACAGTTCCCCATATATAAGAAAGTACCTGTATTAGAGTACTATGGGCCTGGCTGATGCCCTTATTTATATACATGAAGGTCTGTCTCATATGGAGTCAAGTTTGGCGATATTTGCAGCAATGTAATGAGGTGTGAATTGAGGATTAATTCCCAGACCTGTTACTGAACAGACTTCAAAATCCAATTATAAATTATAATGCAATATAACATATTCCCAACTCTTACAGAACCTCAGGGACTTGAAGAAATCATTTACCTTGGAGTCATTTACATTTATTGGTTCTTGTTTTCATAATGCCCAATACTTCCAATTTATTATTTAAGGATTCTATTTTTCGCTGAATCCTTGCTCTAATGCTTCCTGTGTTATCAGCTTATGGAAATAAGGAACTTGTTTTCTATGAGGGAGGCATAGGGGTTCTCTCCGCAAAGCTACATCCCCCAAGGGAGTTTGTAAGGGGCTTAGCTTTTGATTTTAGAATATCTTGGCATTAGTTGCACACTTAAGACCCAGAGTTTGAAAAAATTAACCTTTTTTTCCCCCGGAGTACAAAAACCAATCAAACAAAACAAATCATTGTGAACAATGTGGAAAATTTCAATTTGAACATTCAAATGAAAAAAATTAAAATACATATAATTACACCATTCAGTGATTAGAACTATCAATATTTTTGCATATTTATAGGTGCAGTGTTTTTTAGTGTTAAGCACTGTGCTGTTTTGCATGGATTGACTTACTTAAGCCTTTCAGCCATCTCACAAGATAAGTAATATTATCCACGTTTTCTAGATGAGAAACCGGCACAGCAAGGTTAAGTAATTTGCACAAGGTCATCCAGAGAGAGTTAGAGGTAGGTGTGGGATTCAGACCCACCTAGGCAGTCTAATGTTAGATTTCTGATTTCAGACTCTTCCTTCAACTTCAACAGTGTTATGTTTCCATGTAGATGTACATGGGTGTCATATCAATGGCTATGCATATTTTGTGCTTAATGCAGTTACTTATATTGTGTATATAGTTTAGTGTCCCTTCTGGGTTTCTTTTTTTCATGGAGTCTTGCTCTTGTCCCCCAAGCTGGAGTTCAATGGCGTGATCTCTGCTCATGCAACCTCTGCCTCCCGGGTTCAAGTGATTCTTCTGCCTCAGCCTCCTGAGTAGCTGGGACTACAGGTGCCCACTGCCATGCCCAGCTAATTTTTGTATTTTTAGTAGAGTGGGGGTTTCGCCATGTTGGCCAGGCTGGTCTCCAACTCCTGATTTCAGGTGATCCACCCGCCTTGGCCTCCCAAAGTGCTGGGATTAGAGGCGTGAGCCACCTCGCCCGGACTTCCATTTTTTACTTATCATGTTGTGTGTATTTATCTCTTCATTATATTAAGTTGTTAAAAAAAAATTTAAATTGTGATTGATTGCATTTTTAGAAAACAAAATATTTATATCTTACTTCACATCATGTTCCTAATTAAATTTTAGATGAATTAAAGTTCTCAAAAGTTTGTAAACAAATTAATTTTTTGGAAAAAAAAAAAAGAAAATGCAAGGGAATCAACTCACTTGAGTTTGAATCACAGCTAGTTAACAGCTGTTATTTGGGCAGATTACTTAACCTCTCTGAGCCTCTGCTTCCTAATCTGTAAAATGAAAATGAGATAGTTTCTAAACCAGAGGTTTGTTAAAGGATTAAACAAAAGGTTTAGTACTGTGTCAGGCATATAGTAAGCTCCCAATATATGTTGGATGCTGCTAATACACGCAGGAATAGAAAAAACTGTCCACAATTTTGAGGGACTAGCATCCCTACTTTTCACCTCAATGGCTGACTCTCAATAACCTACTCTGTTTAAATAACCAGATCCCCTCAACCATCATCCCATCTTGATAAGAGGTTTATTTTAATTGGTATCTAATGAGGAACTGCTATTATTCTTAGATGTGGCTTGGGACAAATTAAGCCTGCTGACTTCAAGTTAAGTTCAGAAATGATAATGTCTTCCTTCCTCTCAGCTTATTTTCTTCTTTATCATAGAATCACAAATGACAGTTTGAACTATGAGTCTGCATATTTAGAAGAAGGAAAAAATCTGATTTCCATAACCAGTCTCCATCTCCAAGGAAAAAAGCTGGCAGAATGGCTAAGTAGAAAGGGTGGGTGAATTTGATTCCAGAGTCCCGGACCACCCACCCAAATGAAGCCAGAATTGTATGAGATTCAACACCAGGCCACTGACACTTAAACATTTTAACTTGCTCAATCTCCAGGATGGCAAATCTCCATGTAACCCTGCTATATGCTCAGCTTATTTAGGTCTGAATGATAAAGTCAAGAGAGCAGCATTTAATCAGAAGGCAGGGAACAATGTGTGGGAGATTAATGAAACACTCAGCACTTCGAAGAAATTCTGAGTGATTATTCCAGCAAGTGTGAAGCACAGTATTTTAGGGTTCAAGAATACCTTTGAGATGACTCATGCCAAGCTTCTCTTCACATGCTTATTCTCTATCTCAATATCTTCTTTGGTAAAACTATCTGTTCAAATCTTTGTCCATTTTTCTTTCAGTTGGATAGCTTGTTTTCTTATTCTCCAGTTGTAAGAGGTCTTCACACATTTGAGATGCAAGTCACCTGTCAGACACATGGATTGAGAATATGTTCTGTTGCTGGCCATTCTGCCTTCTTTATGCTGTTTTTCAAAGAACAAAATTTTAAAATTTTGCTAGGTTCAATTTATCAGTTTTGAAAGAAAAAAACCTTTGAAAAATGTACAGTTTAAAGAAACAGTCTCTTCACCAATCCATTGATAGCCTAACACAGTCCTTGAGGAAATAGGAGGTCATTGTTAAGAACAGGATAATGTGAGAATAATCTAAAATGTGCTTAATATTCATGCAACAAGATATATAAAAAATAAATTGAAATAAATTGAAATCGATTTTCTTGAGAACTGCTGTCAGTTCAAACACTTGATTGAGCATATATATGTGGGAAGGGAAAACATGTATACATATACCTATATAGTATATGTTTATATACATATATATAAGCATATATAGGTATAAATATATATTGGTTTTTATCTGTTTATTTTTAGTGTGGACCCATGCATTTTTTTTTTTTTTTGAGGTGGAGTCTCACTCTGTTGACCAGGCTGGAGTGCAGTGGCACGATCTCGGCTCATTGCAACCTCCACTTCCCGGGTTCAAGTGATTTTTCTGCCTCAGCCTCTGGAGTAGCTAGGACTACAGGTACCCGCCTCCACACCCGGATAATTTTTATACTAGTAAAGATGGAGTTTCACCATATTGGCCAGACTGGTCTCGAGCTCCTAACCGCAGGTGATCCGCCTGCCTCAGCCTCCCAAAGTGCCGGGATTACAGGCGTGAGCCACCACGCCTGGCCTGCATTCTTATTTTCAATTGTTTATAATTATTTTGATGCCAGAATTATCTCAGATTTGGCCATCAGGAGGCCCATGCAGCTGCCCACTTTGTCCTCATGAAATGCCCCGTTATTTATTTACTTTTTGAGCACTTCTTTTCCTCCTGGCACAAGATATTCAAGTCTCATCTTGTACTTCCCTGACCCTGCTCTCAAATCGACCAATTATTTCTCCTTGGACCCCTAGTTCCGTTTAGTTTCCCTAAACTCTTAATCTCCAAATACTAATAGTGGTTCTTTCTGAATAGTGGACTTTGGAATAGCAATGTAATTTTTTTGCTTTTCTGTTTGCTTGACTTTTGTTTATAATGAGCACATATCTTCCCCTTGCCCCACCCCTAAAGCCACAAAGATACTAGGAACAAACAAACAAAAAACCCCCCAGCAGCTACTATCAACCAGATTGTTACCTAGGTGTAATTTCCACATGGTGCCCTTCTTTTTTTTTTTTTTTTTTTGATTCTTCTTTTAGTCCTCTTTCCCTATTGACTGTACTTTTAAGGACAGGAGAAATAGGGTTTTGGGCTCACATCAGATCTTTGGCCTAAGGAACTCCATGCAGGAACTTTGAAGGTGGGTTGGGAGTTGACACACAGCAAACATGAAAACATCAGGTCTAAAAGTTAAATAAAAAGGAGGTTTTATTTCTTCCCCTCCAGGGCTGAAATGGAACATGGAAGGCCTTCTTGAGGTAGGCTATACACTGAGGTGACCTTTCAGCAGGTGGCAGAAGAAAAGAGCAGATGCTTGGTGATGGAGGGCTTTGGTTCATTGTCCACTAAAGTTCTCCACAGAACCCCATTATGGCCCCTTTTGGTTGAAGCGTGAGGCAGATGCTAAGAGCAGTCTGTTTTGTTCTACAGCTGATGGACAGGGGAGGCTTGAGGTAATGCACAGAAAATTTAACCTAGAAAAGGTCAAAGGCATTCCAGTGTGGTTATCTGAAGTTCAGAGATTTTAGCAAAAATCACTTAATCCAATTTTTCCATTTTAAACAGATAAGGAAACTGAGGTCTAGAAAGAGAAAGTGGTTTGCTCAATGTCCCAGAGCTATTTAAGGAACTCATTATGATCAAACCATGGGTTGCTTGATTCATGTGCAATGCTCATTCAGTTAACTGTCCTGTCTTGTATGTATGTGCGTGTGTGCATGCTCAGAGCCCACTTCTCTCAGCAGACATATGTATGATGGAAAATTTCAAAATATAAAATAATCAAAAGGCTATAGTGAACTTTCAGGTACTTATCACTCAGCTTCAGTAATTACCAACTCATGGAGAATTTTGTTTAATTTCTATCTTCATCCACTTCTCTGCACCTTTATTATTTTGAAGCAAATCCCAGACACTATGTCATCTCTTCCCCAAATATTTCAGTATGTACCCTAAAATATATGAGCTCTTAAAATTCATCTCAATAATATTATTCTTTACAAAATTAACATTAATTCTTTAATATCAGAGGATCTTAAAGTTACATGTTAACTCAGATGTGACAGGTATCAGCTCCTGACATAGGCCAATTATAACATAGAAAGAAAAATACCGCACAGGAGAGTTGCGACACACTGCAGAGAAATGTATAACTAGGACTGCGGATAAAATGCCTAGTTAAATTTGAATTTCAGATAAACAAAACATGCTTTTTTAGTATAAGTATGTTAAAAGTATTGCCTGGGACATATTTATACTGTAAAAGGTATTTGCTGTTTATCTGAAGTTCAAATTTCACTGGGTGTTCCATATTTTCATTTCGTAAATCAGGCAACTCTTAACACCACTGGGGGAAGGAGGGTCCAAAGGCTTCCTGGAGAAGGAGGCATGCCTGTCAAAAGATGGAGACATATACATGTGTGTATGGGGAACAAGAGGTAGTAGAGGTGTGGAGTAATGGGGTTCTTTATCTTTCCCCCATTTCCCTGTAAGACTTCTGGAAGATTTTTAGCTTTCAGTCATCTGAAAATATGAGATTTTGATATTAATAAATATAGGTACTACTGTTGTCATAATTGCTATATGCAAGATACCATTAGTTTACTACAGTCAATGCTAATTCACTTCATTCTCTCATCATTTTTCTGAGGTAAACATTCCCCAGTTGATGCAGTTTGCCAAAAGTCACCCAGACTATGAAAGAGTCAGAATTATGACCTAGGTGGATTTGGCTTTAAAGCCTGTATGCTCAAATGATGGTCTAGGTTGCTTCTGGGCTTTAAGGAAGCATTGGATATTTTGGAGATTTGACTTGGAAGTTCTGAAGTTGGAATCAGGCTTTGTTCCTTCTGAACTTTTGGATATGAACTCCATGAGTCAGTGCCACCATATTTCTCAGGCCCCAAAGTGATTCTGAGAAGATGTTTCTGTGCTCAGCCTGGCATGAAGCCACATGATATATCAGGGGCCAGGCCTGGCATAAGGAGGTGAGATGGGAAAATGTTTAGCCCTATTTCCTTGCTCCGATAGAGTTCAAGCAAAGGCAGAGTCAAGAATGGCATGTCAGGATAGGGGGCTTCATTCAGGAAAATGAAGAAGTAGAAAGGCTTGGGGGCTGCTCACATGATGGATAAAAGCATGGACTTTGGAGTGAATATCCTGTGACTGCCACTTATACCAGTATGAGTGGATGAGTTGCCTGAAATCTCTGAGCCTGAGAAGCATGGTTTAACATAGCTACTTGAGGTGGTGGTTCTGATGATCTAATGAGAAAATGTTTGTAAAGCCCTTAAAGGTGCAATGCTCAATAAATGGTAATTATCATCATCAGCATTATCATTACCACAGGTGGTCATCATCATCATCATCATCATCGTCTTCCTTATTATCTTATTAAGAAACTAGAAATACTGAACTACCTTGTCTTGGAACCCTGACTCTTGCATTGCTTGCTTTCCATATTTGTTAAACACTTACAAACTTGCACCAGACCCTGGTAAAGAGGAAAATGAGAACTCTGAGTCTAGTGGGGGTGTCTGATCCCCTCACTCTGGCAAAAAAAAAAAAAATGACACAGTACAGAGTGGTTGATAGCACTGTAGGGATGGACTCAGGGCAAAGGGAGCCTAGATGAGCAGTATAGCAAGTGATAAAAACAAGCTTCAACTCGCTCAAGTCAAAAAAAAAAAATGACAAACTGGCTTACATAATTGAGAGGTAGAGGGGGAATCTAGCTTCGTGAATTGTTGCACTCCAACAAGACTGGAGCCAGGTGCTTGTACAGCGTCACCATGAACCCCTCTCTCTGCCTCTCTCACCTCTGGTTTCTTCTGTGTTGCTCTCATACTAGGTCCAGGGTGCTTCACCATATGTTGCTGGTTCTCTCAAACCCTGTCTGCACTTTGTAAATGGTTCCCCTGTTATGTCTCCTCAATTAGCATGTTTGAATGTGTTACCTGTGTCTTGTGGGTCCCTTGATTGGTACAACAGTATATAGAGTTAGGTGTAATGTGCAGTAGAATTGGTTCCAAAAACCCAGTTGTTTCTTTGAGCAGAGCCCTGCCTCATCCTCCCTCAGTATGCTGAAAGGCACTGTCAAATAACATTTATGGGCATCTTGCATCGTGTTGGCCAAAAGTCAGTAAGAGAAAGAAATGAACTGCAGGCTGTTTGTCACCAGTGGGCTATCCAATCAAGCCCCTTCATGATTTGTAATACAAAGTAGACTTCAACAGGAAACATTTATTTTAGCTTCATCATTCCTCCTCCTAGTGATGTTTACTTTGCAAAATACTTCTCATAACTTCTTTCTTTCTTCTTCTTCTTTTTTGTTTGCAACTGCATCCTCCTGTCAGCATCCTCTTGTGCCAAGAGCACAAACAGCTCAGAGATTCCAACTTTGTTGGAAGAAATATGACTCTATTAATTACCCTCTGAAATGGGACTTCTAAAATTCAGCCATATAACTAAATAAGAATCTGAGAGGCTGGGTGTGGTAGCTCCTGTAATCCAAGCACTTTGGGAGGCCGAGGCAGGCTGATTACCAGAGGTAAAGAGTTCAAGATCAACCTGGCCAATGTGGTGAAACCTCATCTCCACTAAAAATACAAAAATTAAGCTGAGTGTGATGGTGTGCACCTCTAGTCCCAGCTACTTGGCAGTCTGAGGCAGGAGAATCTCTTGAACCCAAGAGGTGGAGGTTGCAGTGAGCCAAGATGGCACCACTGCACTCCAGTCTGGGTGACAAAGTGAGACTCCATCTCAAAACAAACAAACAAACAAACAAACAAAACCAACCCTGAGAAATAACACAGAAGGATGAACAAATGATTCTACCCAAATATGTACTAGAAAGTCAAGGTCAAGCCACCTAGTATTAACATTCAGAGGCCACTGATTGTATTCATTCATCTTTCCTTTTGCTCATCTAGCCATTATATATTCACATTCCTCCACCACTCATCATCTACAAGGTAATTGGCCTAATGCAACCAGAAGCCAAAGACAAGGTTGCCTGTTGATGCAGTCCACGCAGGTCAGCCTTCCTGGATACATGGCAGCTTAGAAAAGAGTAAAGAGATCTGTAGAAATAAACAGAATAAATACAATACCTCCTCCTATTTCCACAATTCCTTATTCATTATATGAATACATTCATTAGTCAAGACCTACCATAGACACCGGCCCACCCAAGATTCCTCTCACCTGTGCCATTCCCTGTCTTCACCTGGAATAAGCTTTCCTCATCTCTGAATAGTCTGATACTTTCTCAGGATCTCCACCAATTCTCATTTTGTACCTTAGTCCTTATCATAGTCAATATAGGCTACTGTAACAGCCCACCATAAATGAATGGCTTAAACAACATTTATTTCTCACAGTTTTGGAGGCTAGGAAGTCTAAGATCAAGGTATCCTTCAGATCCAGTGTTACTGAGGGCAGTCTCTTCCAGCTTTGCAGATGGCCAACTTCTCCTTGAACCTTCACAGGATTGAGAGAGAAATCATCTCTTCTTATAAGGGCACTAATTCCATTCATGAGGTCTCCACTCTTATGACCTAGTCACGTCCCAAAAGCCCCACTTTGGGAGTTAGGATTTCTTTCTTTCTTTTTTTCTTTTTTTTTGAAACGGAGTGTCACTCTGTCTCTCAGGCTGGAGTGCAGTGTTGCGGTCTCAGCTCACTGCAACCTCCACCTCCTGGGTTCAAGAGATTCTCCTGCCTCAGCCTCCCAAGTGGCTGGGACTACAGGCACGCACCACACGCCCAGCTAATTTTTGTATTTTTAGTAGAGACGGAGTTTCACCATGTTGGCCAGGATGGTCTTGATCTCCTGACCTCGTGATCCACCCGCCTCCGCCTCCCAAAGTGCTGGGATTACAGGCATGAGCCGTCGTGCCCAGCCAGGATTTCAACATAAGAATATTTTTGGGTCACAGACATTTAGTCTATTAACAGTCCCCTATAATTTATATGTGTGTGTTTTTGACTGGGTTCCTCAAAAGCAGACTCTGAAATGAAAATTTGTGTGTGGAAATTATCTATTAGGAAGTGCTCCCAAGAAGAACTGGTAGGGAAGTGGGGAAATAGGAAGGGAAGGGCTCTAGGCTGGGGTATGACTTAATCCTACAGAGAAGGTCTGGGACCATTGCACATCTGGCCTCAGGGCTGACCTAACCAGGGGCAAGGAGCAAACTAAATGGACTAGCACACAAGTCAATGGTGAAGGACTCTGAGCTCCCTGGCAAAGTGGCTCCAGCAGCCTGGGGCTAGATGCCAACAGAGAGATGCAGGTGCTGGCTGTTGAATGTAGAAACTCACTGGGATCTGATGTGCATAAAAGTGGTGATGGATTTGAAAAGGAAGATATGAAGCTCTGATAGTCTTATTACATACATCTTCTCTCCCTTCTTGGATAGTAGCTTCTCTAGAGCGAAGACTGAAATCTTCTTTGTAACCATATGTATCTTTGTAAAACCAATGTCCAGCCAGGGCTAGCTTCTTGGGTGTGTGGCCTGTGCAATTGCACAGTAGTCAGAAGGGCCCCAGGCTTGGTATAGTACTCTGCTGTCTCATTTTGATATTCCTGATACTGTAATTGCTGAACAGAAGCCCTGAATTTTTGTTTTGCAAAATTTAGGGCCCAACAAATTATGTATCCAGTCCTGTCTAGCACCGTGTCTGGCAAAGATTAGGCATCCAGTATATTTTTCTTGAATTAAGGAACGAATGCCCAGCATTCACTAGGTAGCTAAATGGGTGTATCAGGAGAAAGTGTTGTCCTTATGCCTTCAAGCTAGAAAATAAAGAAGCTGGAGTTGGGTGTTCTCTGACCCCTTTCCCTCCTCCCCCAGTCTTTATATCTCTTTAGGATCCTAGAGTGAGCAGAACTTTGTTTATTTTAAGCCACTATTTATTTTTCTCTTCCTGTGACAGAAAATTCTTGGCATCAGGCAGCTTTCAGGCAACACTATTTTTATTTCCCTAGCAGATTAATTAAATTTAGGCTCATTTGCTTTTCTTCAGCAAAATGGAATACATGGGACTGTGGCAGAGGACTAGCTGGGATGGGGTTCTGTAGTGGTTAGGTACATTGATTTGAAACGCCATTTACTATGAATCCACATGAGAGAAGAGAGTTAAGGCTTTGCTAAGATCAGTCACTCTGACTTCCCTGCTGTGTAGGGCAACCTCACACATCGTCTTATAATCCTACAGCTGGAAGGAGCTGTAGGAAAGGCCAGACCAGGGGTCAGCAAACTACACCTGATGGGTGAAATCTGGCTGGCCACCTAATTTTATAAATAAAGCTTTATTGAAACACAACCATGGAAATTCATTTGCATATTGTCTCTGGCTGTTTTGGGGATTGTCACAGCAGAGTTGAACAGTTGTGTCAGACACCATCTGTCATGTAAAGCCAAAAGTATTTACTATCTTTACAGATAAAGTTTACCTTTACAGATAAAGCTTATTGACTACTGATCTAGAAGGAGCCCTCAAAGTTTATTATGTGAAATATTACCAGCCTTCAGGATGTTCTAGACAGAGAAGATTCTGTGGTCAAATATACTGGGAAAATGCAAACTTAATCTACCTCTTGGAGCTTCACAAACCACGTTACCTATTGGAGGAGTTGCTGTTCTTGCTCTACTCATATTCTCTGCACACTCTGCATAGTATAAGCTCATGGGACTTTTGCGCAAGTTTCTTGTTTTGTTATTTGTGTTCTTTTACTGCTGACTCAGGAAGTACATGTTGTGGCCTGCAGAGCAAGCTGGAAGTACCTGAGAGTCAACGCCTTTGAAAGCAGACTTCGACAAATGAGGGATGGTAGTTGGAAGAAAATTTCACAGCTTTCTCGCCTGTTGGTTGGGATAACTGAAGTGTGTTCTACATCGTCTCTCAGAGATCACCAGTGGTATTGAGCTCCAGGTCCCCATAGTGGTAAACCAGCTCATTAATGTACCCTGTGTTGATTGACTTCACTTCTCCTAGTGAAGTTGCCTGAAATAATGTCCCAAATAAATTAATTATATTCTAATTCTTATTTTATAGTATGCTTCTGGGGGAACCCAAACTAAGATATCTACTAAATAAAGGCTCAGAGAAGTCCTGCAATAAACATACAGATGGTCCTCAACTTAACAATGGTTCAACTGGCGAATTTTTTTTTTTACTTTACAATGGTGCGAAAGCAATATGCATTCAGTAGAAACTGTACTTTGAAATACCCATACAACTATTCTGTTTTCTTTCTTTCTTTTTTTTCTGATAGAGTTTCACTCTTGTTACCCAGGCTGGAGTGTGGTGGCGCAATCTCGGCTCACTGCAACCTCCACCTCCTGGGTTCAAATGATTTGCCTGCCTCAGCCTCCCAAGTAGCTGGGATTACAGGCATGTGCCACCATGCCTGGCTAATTTTGTATTTTTATTAGAGATGGGGTTTCACCATGTTGGTCAGGCTGGTCTTGAACTCCTGACCTCAGGTGATCCACCCACTTTGGCCTCCCAAAGTGCTGGGATTACAGGTGTAAGCCACCATGCCCGGCTTCTGTTTTCATTTTAAGTATAGTATAGTATTCAATACATTCCATGAGCTATTCAACACTTTATTATAAAATAGGCTTTGTGTTAAATAATTTTGCCCAACTGTGAGCTAATGTAAGTGTCCTGAGCACATTTAAGGCAGGCTAGGCCGAGCTATGATGTTCGGTAGGTTAGGTGTATTTCATGAAATTTCAAATTATAATATTTTCAATTATGATGGGTTTGTTGGGATGTAACCCCATCGTAAGTTGAGGAGAAGTTTACATATAT
>NW_012115821.1:8474711-8500578 GCF_000951035.1 Colobus angolensis palliatus
TCCTGCCTCAGCCTCCTGAGTAGCTGGGACTACAGGTGCGTGCCACCACGCCCAACTAATTTTTGTGTTTTTAGTAGAGATGGAGTTTCACCATGTTGGCCAGGAAGGTCTTGATCTCTTGACCTCAAGATCTGCCCGCCTCGGCCTCCCAAAGTCATTTTTCTGTTCAATATTCACTAAGCATTTGCTATACACAGGTGCTGTTCTAGGTGCTGAAGCTACTGTACAAGACAGGCAGGGCTCTTGCTTTTAAAGATCTTACAGGTTAATAGATGGCCACATGAATTGTTTGACCTTATCTTCATATTCTTAATCTAAAAAGCACTGAGAATGTGTTAGCTTCTCCAGCCCCTCTTCTCATTCTCCCATCGAAGACATCACCTGCTTCTTGACATTTAGCCCTCTCTGTGCTCGGCTTATGCCACAGACTGTCATGGTCAAAGGTTGTGGAAAGGGGTAGAAGAGACAGATTCTTAAGTGATTAGAATTTGCCCATATGTGTGTTAGTCCCTTGTTATAATTTTCTTTTTGAAAATATTGGTTTGCATAAAATGGTATCAGAATGGGAAGGGATTTTAGGGAACATCTGGTCACAGAGTACCTTTTTCCTAAGTAAGGAAGAATCTGAGAGCTAGAGAGGAGGTAGCAGGTACAGAGCTGGAAGTAAAAGCCATTCTAGCCTTTGCATCAGTGTTTCTACCGTGCCACCTGTCATGTACTAAGATCAGGAAGATACTTTCACCATCCCAGGGGCTCTACTGCCTTTCTTTCCCTTCTTCCATGGTCTTCTTCCCAGCATTTGTACCTTCTTTAAGGAAAACCATGGGCTACAGGCCACACAGATTTAAAAGCTCAACTGTCTTCTCCCAAAGGAATAATTTTCTGGAAAACTAAACTAAATGACAGAGAGAGGGAGGGAAATTGTTATATTGTTAGAGCACTAAAGAAAACCCACAAAACTCTTCTTGATTCCTTTGAGCTCTGGGCATGTGAAATGCTGCTGCTTCCCCTCCCTCCTCCTCATTTTACAGAGTAAATTTGTGGTAATTAAGTATAAACTGTAAATAATGGAAAGACCATCCTTTGGTGGTTTTACATCCACTCCTGGTATCATAAAGAAGCTAGGTTGTAGCATGAAATAATCCTGGGTTGCAATCCTGGATTCGATCTGCCACTTAATGCTCTGAGATCCTGGGTAGGACACTCAACCTTCCCTAAATTTCATTCTCTTTTGTAAAATAGAGAAATACCAATGTCCTAAAGCTGTGTAGGGGATTAATAAAAGACCGTACAGCAGTACTTGAGTGCAGTAGATGTTCTATAAAGGGCAGTTATTAATAAAGAAAATGAGGGTAACAATTTGTCTAGAATTAAACAAGCTAGAATAGACATCAGACGTGTGCATAGGTACACTTTGTGCTCCTGAAATGTGTATATGCCTCTTGAAGTCCCACAGCAACTTCTGTAAGAAAGCAGGCCCTTTCTGATCTCAAAATTTTATTTGAAAGAAAAACACGAGGCTCATTTAGAAAAGGTGGAGGACTTTTGCAGAGCTACCCAGTTTGTGGTGGTATATCTGGGACTGGAGTTCAGGTTCTCTCTCTGGCCCACTTCTATAAATCAGTGGTTTCTCTAGGGCACAGATCTCCTAGCTACACACTGAACACTCACACAAAGTGGAAGAAATAAAGGCCACAGTTAGTTATAGCTCGTAATTTGTTATCAAATAATCATGAAAAAATTTAGATGGTAACTGTTCTTTAGATTTAGAGTTGTGAAAAAGGTACTGAGAACTTGTAACAGGAACGTGTGGTATTCCTCAAGTGTGTGGGAGTATAAAACATCCTAAAATTTCCATTTTATACCATGCCACCTCCTGTATTTGATTTAAAAATCGTACCTTCTAAAAGATCAAAGAGAAATCGGAATCCATGTGGCCTAGATCGAAATTAGAGAACAGGAGACTAGCACAACAAATCTCTCAGGCTTGAATGCTTTGGGTCACTCTCCCCACTTGTTAATGGGCTGGCCCAACCTTTTTCTATTCAGCAGAATGTTCTCCCCAAGAGCTCTCCTTAGCTCCACCCACGAAGAAGATCAGCTGATGAACAGTACTGCCGTTGGTTTTCTTCCAACCCTCTCCCCCTTTCTTATAAAGGACTATTTAAAGCACAAATCCTGATCTCAGAGTTGGATCCATTTTTAGATGCTAAAATAAAGAAAATTAGGGGTTCTTGGACAGGGTATGTTTCTATCATGTTCACCAAATTGCAAGGGTGTTGCACCAAATTGCAAGGGTGTTGCAGCTCTTGTACAGGAATATCTTGGCTATATTTAATCACAGGAAAACTTCCCAGGGAGACTTAGGTTAGCTTCTTTTGTACAATGACAATACACAAAAGGTTTCACTTGGAGTAACAAACAAAATTATTCCTTCCAGGCACTTTCACTGAGCCCATATCTGAGATGCAAATACCGTTGCCCTTCTAGTCCAAGTTACAGATTTTGTATTAGAGATTCTTATAATTTCCTCTGTCAATCACTTCCTCCCCAGTTCCTCTCTTCTTTTTTTGAGAACCCGTCCGCAGACTCTGTAGTGTCAGTTCCTACAGTCTCTGCTAAGCGAGCATGTCAGCCTCCTCCTCGACCTCAAACAATTATATTAGAAGTCATTACTCAAATTCAGCCAATCAGCTTCTCTCTCCTGGGATAAGAATTGGGCCTTCTGAGATGCTACTGAGTGTCTGTTGAGCATTTAAAGAGAAAAGTCAAGTCAGCAATGGGGACATTGTGTTTGGTTCTTGTGCCAAGAATCCAGAAATAATTGGTTTAGGAAATAGAGATAGAGGGATAGAAAGAGAATACAGAATAATGGCCACATATAGAGAGAAGCAGAGATCAGAAACCAATTCATTTGAGAGAAACTGAGAGTGAAGCCTCAATTTTGCTTTCTATTGCTGTTTTCAGGATTGTGTGGACATTCATTGCATTCTCTATCCTTTCACTCCATTATATGCTCTGTACCTTTGTGAATACAACCCTCCCATTTTTCCTTTGTTTGTGTGTGTGTATGTATATATATGTAATTGGAAGGGATTTTTTTTTTCTTTTCAACCAAGGTATCTCAAGACAGATTTGCATCATGATCTCACTTGTGATGATCAGTAATATTTTCAAGATGGCAGCTTGGTTTTTAGAGTAGAGCCCATGGTCCTGGCACTAGAACCAATAAGTAGATATCCTGTGTTTTAGTGTCTTAGCATCACACTCATTGATTTGTCTGTCGCTGATGCTTCAACACGTGCATGTGCTTTTGCTCTGTTTGCATTCTTTGCATCAGCCTAAAATAGATTCTATAATTGATATCCCTCCCAGAGGAGTGTGACTTTCCATCTGGGATGGATTTTCAAAAATTCTTACTGGGAGCCCATAGAGTTGGAAGGACTCCAAGATTCTTCATCACACCATTGGTCAGGCTCTCTGGTTTCCTTCTCTGAAAGGTGTGAATATGACCTTTCCATTGGCCACCAAGGTTGCCATATTCAGCTACTTGCAACTGAGACACAAAGGGCTTCGAGAGAGAACAGCCCACAGAATTCTATTTGAGGAATGCCAAATGGTTCTCTAGGGCCCAGCTGGTACTGCTATCTCTTGCATAGTGCCTGAAATGTGCACAGCTATTTTTGGTGAGTTATAATATTATTGCTCCCAACGATGTCTAATAATAAAGCAAAATTAACAATGCTCTTGGGGAAGGCAGAAAACTCTCGAATCTTCTTAGTTGTGTGATTCATGAAAATCAAAACCTTCATGCTTCGGTTTCCTCATCTATGAGATGGTGATAATAATAATGCCTATCTCACAAGGTTGTTACGGGTATTAAATGTGTTTCTATTTGGAGCTCCTTAGAACAGTGCCTGGCTCATAGCATGAGCCTGTGTTTGTCAAAAAAAAAAAAAAAAAAAAAAAGGAAATCTTTTCTGTCACTCAACTTGAAACAGCTCAAAGCAAGAAGTCTTTGAAAACTGGACATATAATAAATTTCCTTTAATTCCTTTTCCTTCTTTTGTCAGATAAGTGAGTTTGAATGTTTTTGTGAAACAGTCTTGCCTCCTGCTAAAATGGTGAGAGGATAAGGTCTGGGACTTTCCTTTACATGATCTGTAAGCTCTTGGATTTAGAGTGTCTGAGGTTTGGAAGTGGGGAGGGCCAGGGAGTTGGGTTCTGGTGGATCTGGAAAACCACAGGACAAGGCAACACTTCACCAGAGCAAGGCTGAAGGTTTCACTCTGGAAAGGATTTTTTTTTTTTTTTTTTTTTGAGATGGAGTTTCACTCTTGTTGACCAGGCTGGAGTGCAATGGTGCAATCTTGGCTCACTGCAACCTCCGCCTCCCGGGTTCAAGCAATTCTCCTGCCTCAGCCTCTCGAGTAGCTGGGTTTACAGGCATGTGCCACAACACCCAGCTAATTTTGTATTTTTAGCAGAGATGGGGTTTCGCCATGTTGGTCAGGCTGGTCTCAAACTTCTGACCTCAGGTGATCTGCCTGCCTCGGCCTCCCAAAGTGCTGGGATTACAGGTATGAGCCACTGTGCCTGGCGGATTTTCTTAACATAGATTATGAGGCATACAATGTTGGGCTAGGAAGAAACTGAGAGGTGAGGGAGGGACTTGGGAAGTTATAATAATTTTACAATGAATAACAGTCTTTTTTCTGGTAAAAGATTTGTTTCTTCCTTCAGCAAGATGTCCGTATCAGTTTGTCTGGGCTTCTGCTCCAAACTGGCCTCCCTCAGGACCTAGGCTGAAGGAGCAGCCTCCACGGGGCATTTGCCAGTTATCACAGCCCAGAGAAGCAGGGCAGTGAATTGAGCCCAGGTTCTCAAAGCCTTCACCTGGGAGTGGCACATTTCACTTCAGCTCAAATGTCACTGGCCAAAGGATGGACACACTCAACTGTAAGGAAACAGATAAGTAAAGTCCTACCATGCATTTGACAGGATTGTAGCATAGCTCCAATAGACCACATGTGACTCCTTCCTCTTTGCCTCTCTCTGGCAACAGCCTGCAGTAGAAGTGCAATACATGTTAGGTGACTGCCTGCCTGATTGTGGAGCTCAGCAAGTGACTGGAACAAAATGGAATCAAAGCCGGAAAACTATGTCTCCTCTTTCTCCTCCCCTTTTGGCACCTCTTTGCTTCTGCCAGGATTCTGACTCTGAAACTGATTATCTGAATGATCCTGGACCATCATTTAGCTATTCTAAGCCTCAGTTCCTGCAGTTGGAAAGGGGGGACATTATTACTCCTATGTAAAGATAGATAGAGTAAGATGGCATCGCTGAAAGCCTGGGTTGATTAAGACTTGTGCCTCTGGCTGTTGCCCAGTGCCCGCTCTGGGGACCTTGAGTGCCCATTGCAATATGCTGAGCTACCCTACTGGGGCCTGCTGTCCTCAGGCAAGGTCCTATTTGAATAAAAGTCTTTGTGAGAATCTGTCTTAAAGGTTCAGGCATTGGTTATGTGTGTGTGTGTGTGTGTGTGTGTGTGTGTGTGTGTGTGTGTAATTTAAACTCAGGAATACAGGAGGTGGTCATGGGAGTCAGTGTGGATCTCTGGGATTTGACTACTTTTACATCATAATCCCAAGGAGTTGTTGGTTAAATTGTGGTCAGAGATTACAAGAATACTGGGTTTTATTTTTTTGTTAAGTCAAATTTATTTAGGTTTAATAGACAGACAGTACAATTCACTCTTTTCAGTGTGCAGTTCTATGAGTTTGACAAATGCATACAGTCATGTAGCCACACCTCACAATCAAAATGGAGACCATTTCCAGCCGCCTTAAAAGTTCCCTTGGCCAGGCTTGGTGGCTCATGCCTGTAATCCCAGCACTTTGGGAGGCCAAGGTGGGTGGATCATCTGAGGTCAGGAGTTCGAGACCAGCCTGGCCAACATGGTAAAACCCTGTCTCTACTAAAAATACAAAAAAATTAGCCTGACTTAGTGACACATGCCTGTAATCCCAGCTACCCGGGAGGCTGAGGCAGGACAATCTTTTGAACCTGGGAGGCGGAGGTTGCAGTGAGCCGAGATCATGCCATTGCACTCTAGCCTGGGTGACAAGAGCAAAATCCCATCTCAAAAAAAAAAAAAAAAGAAAAAGAAAAAGACTCCTTGTGCCCATTCGTGGACAGCCCCATTTCCTACCCATATCCCTGGCATCCATAGACCAATTTCTTTGCTTTTTGTTTTGCCTGTTATAGAATGTCAGTAAAGCTTCTCTGACCTTTGAACTCACATCAGGTGATAATCTCCTTTAGCATCCTATAGCCCTTATTTCAATTCTAATTATACTGTGTATGCAATTAATTAAAAATTGTTCAATGTCCATCTCTTCTGCTAGACTTCTGCCAGCATGTCTGAAGGAGGGAATTGTCTGCCCAATTCATTACTGTATCCTCAGCAGTCCCATCAAGTAGATGCTCAACAAATGTTTAGTGAATGAATGAGTGACTCAATGACTATAAGTAGAGTGCTCTAGGTCACCTTTGACTCAGCAAAAGCAATGTATTATTCAGTGGTATCAAATCTATCATATTGTAAAGCATACAGAGACCTTATCATTCAAACATTCCTGAAGTGTATGGGTAAATTTTTGGAGTTACATTGGATCTGAGTACCAGCAATCAGAACTATCCTAGGCAATTCCAGTTGCATGATTGATATATTTAATTAATCAAAAATAAGATGGAAATATTTTATTGTCTTTTGCCATTATTTTATATATCATATTTGAGACTGTTTATTTCATAATTTTTACACTCCATATATTTTGTAGCAGATCTGACATGACAGTGATGCTTAACAGCAAGATCATGAAGTCTTCAAAATCTAGCTTATTTTCTGTGTGCTCATCAAGTTCAGAAAGGATCTCTCTGTATTTTGGCTTGGTTTCTTGTCCCTGTGAGAATAGAGAAATAAAAACCAAATTCATTGTATAGACTTTAGGTTTACAGATCATAAACAATAATGTCTTAGTCTGTTCAGTGTTGCTGTAACAGAATACCTGAGACTGGGTGATTTATAAAGAAAAAAGAAAAATTTGGCTTGCGATTCTGATGGCTGGAAAGTTCAAGATGATGCATCTGCATTTGGTGAGGATCTCAGACGGCTTCCACTCACAGTAGAAAGTGAAGGGGAGCTGGTGTACGCACAGATCACACAGCAAGAGAGGATGCAAGAGGAGGAGGGAAGTGCCAGGCTCTTTTGAACAACCAGCTCTCATGGTAACTAATAGAGTGAGAACTCACTCAACACCCCCCCACACAAGGGAGGTCATTCATTTATTCATGAGGGCTCTTGTCCCATGGCTTCAAACACCTCCCATAAGGTCTCGCCTCCTACATTGGAGATCAAATTTCAACATGGAGTTTGGAGGGGACAAACATCCAAATCATAGTAAATAATAAACATGTTATTAACAATAATAACACATTAAGTTGCCAACAGTGCTACCAGTAAAACACCATGTTAAATTTTTTTATGCGTTATCTTATCTAACCATCATAGTGACCTTATTGAATATATACTACTATTATCGTCATTCTATAGATGCCGTTATCAGAGACAGGTGATCATCAACTTGCCCCAAGCTGGGAAAGTTTTGGTGTGGAGCCAGGGTTTGAAGCCTTTCTGCCTCTTGAGAGCCCACACTCTTAACTGCTAAGCTATTCTGCCTTTCTTTGAACACACATACTATGTTTTTAAATTTTCAAAATATGATCTTTGTGTTAGGGAAGATATCCACCACGGGTTCATTATCAGAGCCTTAAGATTATGCAGAAATATAGAATAAAATATGCTAAAAGAAAATATGTGCTTTGAAAGATTATTTAGCATTCAGTTTGATTATAAATAAAATATATGTTCATAGTCTTTGTAAATCGTCAGATTGAAGGAAAACATCTTAATAGTATATAAATGGAGACACTTTTTAGTTTCAAATCACAGCTTGTGAAATATCTTCCCCAGTGATGTTAAAAATGTTAGAGTCATTTGATTCACCATTATATTGAACCATATTTGCGTTTAGTTTGACCCCAAATGCTCACCTATGTGCTAGGTGTACAAAGCCATCACAGCAGTGACTAAGGCACTTTGGGAATGATGCTACATTCCTCTTATAGGCTTAGACTCATTCTGGTTTCTCACAGCTGTTTCTCCTCAAGAGGTCACCGTCACCCTATCCATGAGGGCCAAGGGGCACTCTCTACGCTCTCCCTCCAAAACAGCTGAGTGCTATTTGGAAAGGGTCAGATTCCAAGACACAGGTAGATGGCTGCCACTCTGCTAGCAGAATGGCACACTGTTTGCTCAGAGGTACGAGATAGGTATTGATCTTCTTCTTTTTTTCCTGTATATTTTAAGAGCGCACCATTTTCTGAGGTCCAGTCCTCCTGGGGCATGACCTGTCATCTTTCTATATCTTCCCAGCAGCGCCTTTAGGTGCTTTGTTTTATTCTATCTGACTGGCTATAAAGTGCTAAGATCCCCAAAAGCATGTTTAGCCCTATGGGAATGGCAATGTTCGCCTTAGAACACAGGCCTTAGCCAAAAGAACCAGCTTAGTTTATCAGAGGACACAACTGGGATTGAGGAGAAACTCCAGTTAGGAATGAAGTGAGCTCCTGAGCTTTACCATTGACTCACGTGCATGCACCTGCCCTAGGGGGTCTCATGGAGTGCGGTGATTGGGCCAAGGCAGCATTCTGACAGACATTGCAGAGAATGCCTTGGGATGAACTGCCCCCTCAAGTCCCTGAAATATGGCTCTGCTTTCATCTTGAGCACAGGGCAAGATTACACTGAGGCCTGGGTGTGCCTGGTGCTAGAGAGATCCAGAAATTGGCTGTACTTCTAGGGTTTAGCCTACACTGAGAGACACTGAAGGTGTCTTTCCTAAGGACTGTTTTTTAATTATTTTCCCCTGGTGTTCTGATAGGGATGATGAGTTACATCAAGATGATGCATCCACTAGTTCTTCATTTTCATATGTGTTAAAAGCTTGCTGAGTATTTGCCAGGCTACCAGGTAATGAGCCCCTTTTCTGTCCGGTATATGGGCCCCATTTCTTTTGGCTTTGGATGCAGGCAAATGGTATAGGATTTATTTACCCATCCTTTCCTTAGACTCCCCAAAACTTGTTATCTCTTAATAAATTCTGCCTGATATTTCTGCCTGAAAAAGTAGCTTCCCCCCAAAAAAAGTCAGAAAAATACATGCTTCATATAGAACATTTAGAAAAAGTAAATTTAAAAAAAGGACTGTGACTGTAACCTTTTACCCCATTACTCAAAATAGCTAACCCTTATTAACATTTCTTTCCATTCATTTATCTGTGCATTACACTATATTCTCTCTTTCTCTCTTGAAATAATCACCCACTCACAGAAAGTTGTACCTTTGACTCAGCTCCCCTCAGTGGGTGACATCTTATATAACTGTAGTGCACTGAAACCATATATTGGTGTGTATGTATGTATATGTGTGCATATATAGAGAGAATACTATCTTTTCAATATTTCACAACAGATATAGGGACTTGGAGACTGCCTCTTTGTGCTTTCTTGCTCTTCCCATCAATAAATATTGATAGTTTAAGCTGATATGAGGCCCTCTTTTCCTCTTAAACATTTTCCCTAGGCTGGTATTTTCCAAAATATGAACATATGCTGCTGATAGAATGTAATGCCATTTTAGGTGATGCAAGAATAAATTTTAAACACTAAATAAAAATTGACAGTCATCTATTTTTTTCACCACTATTTTTTACTCTCATCCACTGAATTTATAACAAGAATAATGATACAGTGTCCTTATAAAAATTTACTTAAGTAGAAAGAAACATAAAGGAAAGTTCAAAGCAACACAGGCTATAGGCAGATGTGGGAAAAATACTAACTGTGGTATTCAATAGCTGAAGTTTGAGAAATACACCCTTAGGTGTGTAAGGTAGTAACCTTTACACCAGTGACTGATTATATACTGCTGACTCTCATTTCTATATTTTGAACACAGATCTCTATTCTCACCTTTGAAGTCATCTATCCTGTTGCTAAGTCTCTCCTCTTAAATGTTTCATGGACATCTTAACATTGACACATCCTAATGGAATTCAGCGTCTCCTCCCTTCCTCCACCCCACCTCAAACCTGCTTATTCTTTAGCCTTTTTCTTCTCTAGGAATGGGAACACCATCATTTCTTTCCTAAGTCAGAAATTGGGTGTTCATCATTTGCTTTGCTGTCCTTCAACTCTCACAGTCAATCAGTTGTCAGATCTTGCTCATTCCACCTTCTAAACGTCTCTACTATTTGTCTGTTTCTCTCCATCTTCATTGCCGTAGTCTAAGCCATTACCGTCTTTCTCTTGAATTGCCTCCTCACAGTTAGTTATTCCCTTTTTTTCTATTCCACCCCCAACCCCAGTCTGTTCTCTGTACTGCAGTTGGTGTAATTTCTTAGGCCTGGATGTAGAAACCGTTCCTGGTTTCCTCTTGCTATCAGGCTGTGCTTCTGTAAGATTTGGCTTCTCCTCACCTTCCCAGCCTCATCTCTAACCACTTTCCAGCTACCGTCCCATCCCTTCTCACCAACTGGACCTCCACATCTCTGCTTGGAATGCCATCATTCTTACTCCCCCTGGCCTAGCTACCTCCTGCTCACCCTTCAGATCTCAGCTATACCTTCGTTTTCCAGGAGTCCATCTCTGACTACCTACCCCAAGATAGTTCCTCTGTTTTACTCTCACTGAATGTTCTACTTTTTCACATCCTTCAACTATTTTTAATTACTCTTTTAGCATATTTCTTTCCCCTGCTGAGGATTGCTGTCTTCACTGCAACAACTCCAGTGCAGCTCACTGCCTGGCATAAGGTAGGTGTTCAATAAACATTTGTTACGTGAGACAACATGACAGGGACCTGGAAGTGAAGTTATTTGCTCGTTGGGTCAGCCATGAGGGTGTGGTTCCTGTTTCTTTATGCAAGTTAATTCTCTTACCTCTGTGAAATTCCCAAATTGGGTTCGCAGCAGATCTTTGGCAGTAGCTTTTTCAAGTTTACCATCAGAGTCAGAAGAATTTCTGAAAATCAGAGCAGTGGTGGCAATGGCTTTTTCCAGATCTGAGCACTTCCTCAGAGCTAGGAGAAAAGAAATGTGCAACGAAGTATCCTGAGTTGGAAATAACCCTTCCCCAGACCTGCTGTTGTGTCTTCCAAGGGAACCGTAGGGAGCCTTCTAAATCTTGGCCCTTTGCCTCCTATCTGGGAGCAGGATGCGGGAGTTTCCAATCCTGCATCTTTAAACAATGGAGAACAAAAGTTCACTTAATAGCAATTAGAACTAGTAGAGTTAGAAATGAAATTTACCAACTGCTTGCCATGTGACCTTAGAACAGTCCCTCACCTCTGTAAGCTTTGGTTTTCTGATCTGTAATTTCATTCAACTATTCAACAAATATTGATAGAGCATCTACTATGGATGAGGCTCAGTCCTTGATATTAGGAATCACTGAATAAAATGAAGTCCTGCTCTTGTGGAATTTATATTCTGTGTCAGACACAGCATCACTTCATGTCAGTATGATAAAGGAGAATGACTTTCAGGAAAAGCTGTTTGCTATAATGATGAATAAGGGTTCTCTTTGACTCGTGGCCTAAAACAGAGTGATCTCCCAGCTGGTTTCTCTCAGGTCAGCTCCTTGATAGGGCAATGCTAATTTGCTTCTTTCCACTGCGTTGCTGTGAACACAGGGAAATGTACGAGGTACCATGAAGAAAATTCGTATGCTGTGTTCTTTTAGTCACCAGTACATCCCCTAGTGTATAACTTACCACACTTTACAGTTCTTACATGTTTGTCTGTCCTTTCCTCAACTAGAAAACAGTCTCCATGGGCCAGGGATCAGATCTTTTTTCTTAAAATCACTATATTCCCAGTGACCAGTACAAATGTCTGCTACATTGTAGGTGCTAATAAATGCTGTTAAATGAATGAACGTGAAGAAAATAAAATCTCCCAGCTTTCAGCCCAGGTAATGTGCAACAATGACAGGTTCAAAGAATGATGTTCAGTCAGAATAACATGATTTTCATATTGAGTGCTTACTAAGTGCCTGGTACTTAGTAAGTACCAGCACATAGAGGGAACAAACCCAGATGTGGGGCCAGGCACAGTATCTCATGCCTATAATTCCGGCACTTTGGAAGGCTAAGATGGGATGATTGCTTGAGGCCAGGAGTTTGAGACCAGCCTGGTCAACATAGCAAGATCCTTGTCCCTATTTTTTTTTTAATTAAAAAACCTCAGATGTGGTTTCTACTCTCATAGATCTTACGATCTAGCAGAGAAATCAATAATAATCAAGAGTATGTATATGCATACACGTGTATTTATTTTTTGTTATTTGTCCACATACATGTTATATATATATATATATATATATTTACAACTTGTGGTACATGAAGCAAGGAAGGTACTGAAACAGGAAAAAAGTCACAGAGTGGGTCTAGGTGGAGAACTACTTAGATGGGTGCTCTGGAAGGCCTCCATGAGTAGGTTAATATTTAAGCTAAGATTACTAGCATGAGGAGGAGCCAGCCATGAAAAGGGTAAGGGTCAGGGTGAGATTAGGAATTTGCTGAATGTTCCAGGCTCGGGAAGCCAGATATATGAAGGCTCAGGTCAGAAGAAATCTGGCATATTTGGCAGATTTCTGAACGAAGACAGTTGTGACTAGAGTCTAGGGGCTGAAAGAATGTTTGTAGACAAAAGCTAGATCATACAGGACTTATAGGCCGTGTAAAGGAATCAGGATTTTCTTCAAAGTGGAAAGAGAAGGCATCGAAGCATTTTGAGCATCTAATTTTTCAGTTAAAGATGATGAGGAGGGACAAGAGTGAAGATAAATGGGTGAAAGGAGGGAGTGTGTAGGCCTTCTCATTTTTTATCGTATCTCTGAGCAGTGCCCAGGCTATATATTTGGTTAAATAAAGTTCACATTGCTAAGAAGTGGCAAAGAAAGTATTTGAAACCTTTGACTTCAAAGTCCATAGAAAGATCAGCCACTTAGGAGTATCTTCTTGCAAGGGCATCCCCATGGTGATTGTGGAATCCAGATATTTTTTGACCCTTGAATGAAGTTCGGGTCTGACTGCACTCTGAAATGGGAACTCCATCTGGTCTAGCTAGCCAACTTCCCATTCTTTTCCTCCACCTCTTTTAAAAAACAGCATGCCTTTCCCCTGACTATAAAATAGCATATGGCCATGGTAAAAACAGAGCTAGAAAATATTAAAAATAAAAGATAACGAGGAACTCTGGTTGTTCTAATAACACTGATGATATTTGGTGAGGCGTTTCAGTTTCCTGTTTTTATGGTTGGATTCTTCCGTTAATAAACCCAGCATGTTGCCTCTTAATTCCTTCGCTGTCTGCCTTGCAGAGTTGGGAACTAGCATGTGAAAGCATATTGTAAAGGGCTAAGTGCAACTGAAAACACAAGGGGCTGCTGTTTCTCTTTTGGCATCTTTTATTGGCTCTCTTGCCTCTGGAATGGGGGTGCAGGGAAGGAAGTTAAGCCCGGCCGGGTTCTGCTGCCCTCTTTGTTATTTTCTAGCTCACTGTCAGTACTTTAATAATACTGAACTGTATGTAGTCCCTACATACTCTATCCACCCAACAAGCATTTATTGGCAAGTATTACCAGGCCCTGTGATAGTTCTGGGGCGTAGAGCAGTGAGCAACATCAAAAGAACAAACCCTGACATTTTGGAGCTTGTGTTCTGGTGGGCAATAATATATGACACACATTCTACGTGCCAATCACTCCTCCATGGGATGCATGCACATGGTTCAACTCACTACATTCTGATGTCAGTCTGATGAGGTAGGTCTTAGTATCAACCCCACTCTATCGATGAAGAAATGGAGACAGCGAGAGGCTAAGTATTATAGCTTGCCTCACAACAACTCTGGTTTCACTCCAAGATGCACACTGCCTCTAGGTGTTGTTTTTTCAGGCAGCATATTTTGCAGGACTCTTTCCCACACCCCCAGATGGGGCTACATGTCGTTCCTTTGTGCTTCTATAATTCTTAAACATAACCTTTTCATAATCTTCACACTGAAACACTCTGTCTACATTATCTTCTACATCAGTGCTGCCACCCCACCAAAAACAATTTGAATCACAATCATAAGTTTAAAATTTCTGATAGATAGCCACATTAAAGAAGTAAAAAGAGGCCAGGCACAGTGGCTCAAGCCTGTAATCCCAGCACTTTGGGAGGCAGAGATGGGCAGATCACGAGGTCAGGAGATCGAGACCATCCTGGCTAACATGGTGAAACCCCATCTCTACTAAAACACACAAAAAACCAGCCGGGTGAGGTGGTGGGCGCCTGTAGTCCCAGCTACTCGGGAGGCTGAGGCAGGAGAATGGTGTAAACCCGGGAGGCGGAGCTTGCAGTGAACTGAGATCCAGCCACTGCACTCCAGCCTGGGTGACAGGGCGAGACTTAGTCTCAAAAAAAAAAAGAAGTAAAAAGAAACAGGTAAAAGTTAATTTTAATAATCTATTTTATGGAAGCCAGTATATTAAAATATTATTTCAGCATGTCACCAATATAAACAAATTATTGGGATATTTTACTTTTTTTTTTCCTACTAAGTCTCCTAAGTCTTAACACATCTCAGTTCAAATTAACCAAATTTCAACTGCTCATTATCTACATGTAGCTGGTGGCTGCTATATTGTATAGCACATTGGACTGTGTATTCTTTGCAGACAGTTACTGCCTCTTGTTTATCTTTGCATTCATTCCCAGGCCCTGGCGTGCTGTAGGCCTCACTATACATGTGTTAAACTGGTCTGATTTGAACTTCAGAATAATTCTCTGCCTCTTTCTCTTCACCTGCTCTGGAACGTGGAACACTCAATCTCCTAATTCCTTCACTGTCAATTCAAATTGAATGGTGTCATGGAAATACCAGTCTCAATACAGCAGGATGAAAGAACCTCCTCATTTTAGAACTTGTCGATATCTGCTATTTTTGTGAATAATGTGAAGACCTACAGGAGAGTAGTTGTTTGCTCAAGCTCACATAGGTAGTATATATCAGAACCAAAAACTAGGTCCCTGCTGTCTACTCTTTAGACCAGTAATTTTCCCAGTACTTCACAAATTTTCCCACAGCAAAAATACCCTGGGTGTTAGAGGCAAATATGTACTCACCCTGCATTCCTAAGCCTCATGAGATCAGGGGCATAGGCCCAAGTAGCAAGCAGAGAAAATGTGGGTTTGTATTGACTTCTATGTCACGACCTTTCCATGTCTGATTTCGATGAATAACATCTAGAATTATTTCCCACTAAATAAACTACATTCTGGGGAGATGAGTCATGTGTATCCTGTGATTTTTTAAGGCATAGAAATAAATGTGGTTCAGTGGTCCGATTTAAGGAGTCTGGTGCTAGGAATGTTGTGTATGTGGGCAGGGGTGGGTGTGCAGTGGGGTTGACAGAGTTACAATCTCAGCCTCCCAGAAGGAGAAGTTATGTTAGACATGTGATGGGACAATTCTCGAAAGTGCCTGAAATTGTGTAAATTATTGAAACATAAATCACGAGTGTGCTGTGTTGTAATAATATAGAAATAGTTCCATAAAGATGGAGATATATTTAAATAAAATTACAAAGTCTCTTTTGGAGAGTTTGGCTAGTCATCTAGGAGGGAAAAACCTGCAATATAGTAAAGTCCAACTGTGCTTGTTGCTCTGTAAACATGTGAGGCCTTATATTTTTGAATAAAATAATGTTCCAAGTATACGAGCATTTTTTCTTATGTTGTTATTTCCATGGCAATGTTGTTAGTCCTAAAGTTATTTTACCTATGAAATTGAATTCCAGGGCAAATATTTTTACACTTTGAGAGGTGGCCACACTGTTTCCACTCAGTCAACAGAGGCAATTGGGGGCTGATTGCATCCTGAGTTCCACTCAACATTCATGAGTCAGATACTCATGGCCCTGCTCTAGACATTCTGAGCATGCTGCCTTTGGAGATGCAACTGGATATGGTGGGGAGAACACTGAATTAGGAACCAGGGGATCCATGGTCTCATCTCAGCTCTGTCTTTAATGAGCTGTGTAAGTTTAGGCAAGTTAATTCCTACTCCTGGACCTCAGTTCCCAGATCTTTAAAGAGAACATCATGAATGTTTGATGATTTATTCAAAAGTTCCCTTACATCTCTGGCATTCTCTGATGTCCTATTATTTTTTTAACACTTGGCATGCCGTCTTGGTAGAGGAGAAAAATGTACATCTCAGTCATCTGTGCCTTACCTTTCACTGAAGCCAGTTGTTTGGATATTGAAATGCTGCCAACAAAATGAAAGAAATATAATGATTCTGGGAGTTGGGGTATTGATATCAGCGTTAAAGCAGAGCAATATAACAATTTAAAAATTATTTATTTTGGTAAATATTCTCTGAGATTTTAGTGGAGCAGTCATCTGTCTTCCAAAATCCTTTTTCTCCTTGCCACATAATAAAGAAATGCCTGCACATAGCTGGCCAGCTAGCCCACATATTTCAGTTTTCCTTGTAGTTTTGCAGCTACATGACTGAGTTCCTCCAGATGGAAATGGAGCAGAAAAGAAGTGAACACCTTCTGTGTAAGCTCCTCCGTGCTCTATCCCATTCGAGCTGACTAAGGGGGAAATTATCAGGAAGACTTTAGAAGCCACGTTCTGATCAGCCTGTGTCTCACGGGATTGCATGGAGTAAAACTGCCACATACCTGGAACTCCCACTCTGGACTGTCACATGACAAAGAAAAAAGAACTTCACGTTCTGTAAAATGCTCAAACTTTGAAGTTTCTTTGTTCCAGCAGCTTAGCCTTCCTAACTAAGAATCTGGGTATTATGCTGAGGTGTGGAATGTATGAGTGACTGAGAGAGACATTCCTACCCTCTTGGGGCTTAGTCTAGAAAGGAAGACAGTTTACTAGGCAGGTAACTCGATAAAAAGTGATGGCGAGCATGTAGAGAGGGCAAAGAGGTACTAACCTAGTTTACAGTCAGGGTAATGGCATTCTGCCTGAGCCTAATGAATCAGTAGTGAAGAAGGAGGAAGAGTGTTCCATGCAGAGGGAACTTGTGTTGAGGCCTGATGGAGCAGAAATCACAATATGATTGAAGAACTAGAGGAGGTATAGTGTGGATAGAGAAAGAAGGAGATAGTGATCAAAGGCCAGGCAGAGCCAGGGCGTATTGAGCCTTGGAGGTCTTATGAAGGATGCCAGTTATTATCCTAAGGGCAATAGTAATCACGTGATCAGATTTGCATTCTAGGAAATTATTTCATGATTATATCAGAAGTAGACTGAAAAGGGGCCAAATTGGAGGCAGGAAGTTGTATTTTGCTCCCTTATCAACAGCAAATCAAAGTTTGCTTGATTTTTCAACCCCTAATGACTGGAGTGTTTTTTGAGAAAGCCAATAAGAATAGAATTTGGTAATACCTCAGATAACTCCTTAGAAGGACCTTTTGGGTTCAGGATCTGGTTTTGGCATTAACTAGTTGAGGGAACTTTGTCTTTGGGGGTCCTCATTTTTTTCACCTGTAACATTATAAAGCTGGACCTGTGTTATCTTGAGCCCTTCATGGTCTTCTTGGTGAGTGCCTCCTGCTCTTCTACAACCTCTGCACCATTATTACTTCCTTTATAAAATGAAGGACGTTTCACTTTGCACAATGTGCACTTGGAACATGGCATGTATTACTTTCTATTGCCATGATTGAGAAGCAAGCACTAAGCAGTCCATCTCCATATCTCCTTCCCCTGGCCTCGCAGAGTACCTAGCACTTGCTAGGTGTCCACAAAAGGTTTTGGGAACTGAAGCCAGTCTCCTAAATGAAATTATATGAGAAAGAACATTTTTCATTTATTAGACCTAACTTTACACATTTGAAATATAAAACAATTCTCTCTGTTGTGGATAATTTCAGAGAATATGCTACACAGGTAAGTCATTACCAATTTTGATTTACAAATGTTTCTCAAGGGCAATCAAAGACATTTGCGTTAATTGCACCATCTTTTCACTTTGCAGACAAGGCTGCAAGTTTGTTGTCTTTGTTTTTCCAAGTCAATTTAAAGCTGGATTAGGGTAGGTAATAGGCACCAAACTGGCAATAACTTGGCTTTTAAAGCAGTTGACATAAACTCTTTGGAAATATATCCACAAGCTCCAAATGAAACTCAGTAAAAGACAGCCAACTGTCACTGACCTTTTGGGCATTTTCCGAGGTGCTCAGGTAGATGTTGGGGCTGCACAAGGATTGGGATCCCCTTCTAAGTGGAGGGCTTTGTGCTAGGTACTGTGCATACAGCCACCCATTCTCTTGTCTTCTGTTTTGTGTCAGTCCTTCCTAAGCAACAGCCACTTGCCCACTGTTGCTATTGTCATTCACTCCATGACAACTATACGATTGCGTGTCTAGAAGAACTTTCCCACAGTGTCATTGTATGTAGACATCAAATCATTCAATAAACATTTTCATGCCTACTGCAAGCCAGGCACTGTACAAGCTGCTAGGGAAACAACAGTGAGCAAAATCAGATGTAGACCCTGGTCTCAGGGAGTTTAGTGGGAATGACTGATATTAATCAAGTAATTGCACAAAAAGTCACACCTGTGAATAATACTATGCAAGGCAGATGCCATGAGATTGATATCAGTCAGGGAGTCAGTGGGGCATCCCTGGAGAAGTGATGCTTGATGATGAGTAGGCGTTAACTAGGCGCAACTAGGCGCAAGGATAAGGGATCCATATTGTAGACAGAAGGAATAGCCTGCGCTGAGCCCTGGGGCAGGAGGGAATGTGGTGATCAGAGGGGACTGAAAGAAGGCCAGCATGACTAAACCAAAGAGATTGGGGGTGTGTGTCTCAAGCTGAGGCTGAAGAGCCAGGGCCATGTAGGAACTTGTAGGTCACTGTAGGAATTTTTTTTTTTTTACTGTATGTCAAAAGAATAGGAAGCCATTTGTGTATTTTAAGCAAGGAGGTTAATGAAGTTAAATTTACATTTTTAAGAGATCACCCCAACTTCAATGTGAATAATGGTTTAGAGAGGTGGACAGGATAAACGTAGGAAGGCTGATGGGAGGCTATTTCAATTCTGGTAGCTTAGAGCCCTTTCTGTAAAAATGAGAGGATGTATCAGCTCAGCCAAATGAGTCCAGTTCAGGAAAGACATGTCAAACAATTGCATAAGCCACTGGTGAGCTGATGGGTGAGAGGAGCTAGAATTCTCAAGAGAAGCTAAGAATAATCACTATTCAGACTATGATAGGCTCCAGGGTCTCTGCTGTCTTATTGCTGCTTCACTTCACTGGTCACTGCTCCACCATCAAATGACCATGTGTGTCACTCTCCCATTGCCTGCTTCTCTTTATGAGTTTTCTTTTTTCTCTTCCCTCTACCTCTTCATTAATTTTCTTAGCATTTTTAATTCAAATTTGGGATGCAGGGGAGAGTTTGATTGGTCTTACTAATTGCTGTTGCCCATGCTGATCAGAGTTTTAGTGCCAGTTCACCCCATAGGTTGTCAGTTACCCCATGCAATTATCTTCTGTGGGTCACGTGATGACCCTGAGCCAGTCTCACTGCTCAAGTGAAACCCTAGAGATGGCTTCCTCAGAATGGGGAGTCTGGGCAAGTTTCCCAAAATCTGGATTTTCAACAAACACTTCAGGTGATTCTTATGTGGGCTGTGTTGCAGAGTTGTTGGCAGTGGTTAAAAACAGACTTTGGAGTGGCAAGAGCTGGGTTGGAATTCTGACTCTGACACTTCCTAGTTATGTTGCCTGGAATAAGATCCTTAAAGCTGCTAAGCTGGCTTTCTCATCTGCGAAATACTTTCCCACTGGAATTTTTGTGAGGGCTAAATGAGTATGTGTTTTGGGGCACTTAGCACAGTGAGGAGCAATCAATAAAATAACAGCTGTAGAGAAGATGATATTACATATGACAGTATCAGAGACATTCACAGAAGGATGTGCAATAAGCAAGGTCAGGGAACTATACAGAGGTGCTGCAGCATCCAGAGATTAGTAATAGTGGGAAGCTGTTACCACCCTTAGTTCTGAGGGGCAAGGAGAGAAAATATTATAGTGTCTAGTGAGAGCTGAATTATTGGAGCAGATCCACTTGACAGCAGCTGTGATTGAAGGGAGGCAGCTACTCTTAGAAATGTAAGCAAAGCAGGGAGGGAGGGTGAAGAAACATCCTATGCTCTGAGCTCCATCCTGTGCCTCCAATTGACTAAGCCAAGCAGGAAACTGGCAGTGAGGGAACCCGGGAGATGGGGTCTGTAGGAATCATCCTCTGGGGGCATAGAGAAGGGCAGAGAATGGAATGGGAGGGAGAGTTGAACAAATGGGCAAGAAACAGCATGATGATATTAATGATGATGATAATGATGACAGAAGCAAAATACTGGGAATCTGAGATTTTTTTATTAACTTCTTATTGTCAGGATTAAATTAAAGCTGATATTCTCAGAGAGACACAGCAATTTTTACAGACATTTCAAGTGAAATTGCACCTTTTTTTCTACATCAGAATCTCATCTCACAAAACATTCAGGCTGCTTACACACAGTATCAAACTATCTGGGCAAAACATTGTTTTAAAAATCCCTCAGTCAACCTGGCCCTTTGGCAATGTGAGGGCAGGGCTCGAGTGTACTGAGTAGATATCCATGTGGGGAAAGGAAATGTATTGATGACAGTAGGGGTTTGACAAGCAACTCCATGTGGATTTACTGACAAGCACACAAGACCATGGACCTGAAGGTCGCAGCAGTGGGGCTCTCGTCTGTGGGCTGGGCAGGCTAGCACAGTATTAACAGTGCTTGAAATTTGGTAAACTATTGGAGTGAGAAAAAAATTCCATCACAGAGAAAAGTGTTTTTTTTTTAACCAGGTTCACTCTTTACACTTGAGTCTGCCAACTTACTTCCTATTCAGCAAAAGTTAAACATCAGGTAATAGGAGAGAGAGTCTAAAAGACTTGCCTTTGAAAGTTTGACTTATGCTTTTTTTTTTTCTCTCCCCTGGTGCTAAGTTATTTATTGAGGGCTCTGGAAACTCAGTAACTTCATGAATTGTGTTTCAGGGAGTGTTAGAACCACTGGAATGAATGGAAAAATTTTCATGTGTATGGGAATTTTCCTGGCAGAAAGGACTACTAGATTCTCCTAGTGGCCTATAACAACTGAAGGGTCATTGCTGGATGTGAATGCCCACAGGCCAGACATGAGGTTGCCTTTCTGAAAAAAACCTGCCCTCTGCCCAAGCCTCACTCACAGAGAAATAGTGTGTGGACCCTTAGTTTCATGGTCAGTTAATATGTTAAAATATATTATTGTTATATTAATATAATATTTATATAATATTGTTTAACAATGCATAATTGTTAAAATTTATGCATTCAGTAACTGGTATTGTGTGAGGTGTTTGATAAATATTCTTTTTATTTTCAATAACTGTTAGAAATAGGAATTGTCATCATTTGCAAATGATGAAAATGAAGTGTAGAGGAGTTAAATTCCTTGTCCAAAATCCTCTGGCTAATTAATGGATAAGACTCAATTCAAATCTAAGGCTGTGTGGTGTTTCAAACCTGATGCTATTTATTTTACAATCATTTCACCTCTTCCTGCACTCTGATCATGAAAATTAAAACCACAGTTCTTGTTTCCTAAGCTGATAAATCATAACTCTCTACAGGTCTCATGAGAACTCACCAGAATTTTTCTAGTTCAAATCAGCCTCTTCTCCCTCTAAATATCCTCAAAACATGTTTTACTTTTATTTAGCATCTCTTGTCATTGCTTTATGTTTATAATTACTTATTATTTGCCTTATTTCCTTACTAGGTTGAGAAAATCATTAATAATAATAATAATAGTAATAAATAGAATTGATTTAAAATCTAAGCACTGGACATTGCTTCACATGTATCCTCTCATTAAATTCTTAGGACGCTCTTTTGGTGGGCACTATCGTGATTGTTTGCATTGTGCAGATGCCTTATACAGATTGGGAGACCTGGACTTGCCCAAGAGTACGTAGCTAATAAGACGTGGGGTTCAAGTACAAATCTTTCTGAGTCCAAGAATTAACCTGTAAGTCACTATCTTCTCATCAACGATCATGGCTTAATCGTTTTTGTATCTTCTGTTCATGGTCTAGCATCATGAAATGTTTATGTAATTGGACATTTGCTGAATACAGCGTGACCTGGAATCTAGAGTGTGATAGCCACTGGGGAAGTTGCGCTTGTGTCTGGGGTGAGGACATATTAATATATAGTGTCCCTGCTCCCTCCCTGCTTTCAGAGGAACCTGAGAAAGAAATGGAATCCCCAAGGAAAGGGTGTCATGACCACTAAAGGAAGAGACGCCAAGGGTGAGGGGTGTGTTTTGCACATAGTAGACCTTCAAAAAATATTCATTTGAGGATACCACAGTTTATGTATCCATTCTCCTGCTGATAAATATTAGGTTTATTTTCAGTTTTGAATCATTATGAATAAAGCTTCTATGGACATTTTTCTACATGGATTTTTGTGTATCTAATCACTCATTTCTTTTGCATATAGACATGGACTTGCTGGGTCACAAGGTAGATTCTGTTTAATTTTCTCAGAAACTGACAAAGTTTTCTAAAGGAGTGTTCTATTTTACACTTCCACCAGTAATTCAGTGATGTATAAGAGTTCCAGTTATTCACATCTTCACCAACACTTGGCATTGCCAGTCCTTTTAAACTCAATTCATTCTGACATTACAGTATGGTTTTAATTCACATTTCCTTAATAATGAATGGTATTGAGTACCTTGTTATATGCTTACCGGGCCGTGTGGTTATCTTTTTTGGAACACTACTCAGCAATAAGAAAGAACAAAATACAAGTACACACCACAACATAAATAAACTGTGAAACCATTATCCTGAGCAAAGAAGCCAGGCACAAAACAGAATATTTATGTTACATGATTCTATTTAAATAAAATTTAAGAAAAAGAAAAACTAATCTATAATGGTAAAAGTTAAAACAGTGGTTACCTCTGGAAGGAAAATTAATTGTGAAGTAGCACAAGAGGACTTTCTGGGATAACGAAAATGTTTTATATTTTGACCTGGGAGGTGGTCACATGGGTGTATCCACACATAAACAAAATTTACTTCAATAAAGTTTATTAAAACTTTTGCCATGTGAGTTCATATAAGAATGAAGTTTAGAAGGCTAGGACCACCCCAGATTGAAGCCACTACCAAGGGAGGTATTGAGTATCTTTCCCTGCCAATGCCACTGTGGTTCCCCAGCCAAGCGGAAAGTACAGCTCTGCTCACCCGCTGGTCATCTGTTCTTGTGTTTGAGTCTCACCCTTTATTCCGCAAGGCAAAACTTAGTCTTAGAAACTTACTCTTCCAACTAAATATGCCCTCAATTCTATTAGTAAAGGTACTCCTTTCCTTTCCAATGGAAACTTGGTAGGAATAATTTTGTTGAAATCTTTAATTTTGTTGCCATAAACTCAGTTGAGCAAACTACAAAGATGGGCTCAGGGCATTTGGGATGATTTGTATTGATGTTTTTAAAGGTCTAATTTAATTCTGTTCTTCTATAGTCAGTTCTTTTCTTTTTCTGCAGTAGAAGGAGACCAGAAACTTACTTCCATTTCTGCTAAGGCAATATCTTATGTAGCCAAGCAATGGCAGTCTCACATTTAGATTGCAGCGATAGTGCAGCAACTGGCACCACACTTCCCTGCCACTCCCTTCTCACTCGATTGTCCTTGCCAAGGTGGGAAGCTGGTGCGAAAGGACAAAGAGAGCTACTTATACAACTAAATCTTCTTCGCTTAGCCATAACTGTGTGCAAGAAACACAAGGTCATTCTGATATAAATTTTATATCCCCTTCCCATAATTGACCATTTGTTGGGTCTCTACTATGTTACTGATGTGGTGAGAGTTTTTCATTTTTCTTAATTTTTGAAAAATTGTGGTATAATATGCATAACATGAAATATATCAGCTTTAACATTTTTCACATGTATAGCTCAGTAGCATTGAGTATGTTAACACTGTTCTGCAACCATCACTGCCATTCATCTTCAGAGCTCTCTTCATCTTGCAAACTAAAATTATGTGTCCATTTAACACTAACTCTATTCTTCCTCCTTCCAGCCCCTGGCAACCAACATTCTACTTTCTGTCTCTATGAATTTGAGTACTTTAGGACCTAATATAAGTGAAAACATACAGTAATGCCTTTTAGTAACTGACTTTGTCCTCAAGGTTCATGTGTGCTATAGCATGTGTCAGAATTTTCTTTCTTTTTAAGGCCCAATGCATGTATAAATGTATATGTCACATTTTGTTTATCCATTCATCCACGAATGGACACATGGGTTGCCCCCACCTTTTGCCTATATGAATAATACTTCTATGAACACATGTGTACCAATACCTGTTTGAGTTCCTGCTTTCAATTCTTTTGAGTATACACTTAGAAGTGAAATTGCTGGATCACACGGCAAAGGTATTTTTAATTTTTGAAGGAATCACCATACTGTTTCCACAGTTGAAACATTCCCACCAGCAGGATACAAGGGTTCTGATATCTCCACTTTCTTGACAATAGTTCTTTTAGGTTTTACTTTGTTTCAATTACAGCCTTTCTAATGAGGTGGTATCTCACTGTGGTGTTTTTTGTTGTTGTTGTTTGTTTTTGTTTGTTTGTTTTTGTTTTTGCATTTTCCTAATGATTAGTGATGTAGAGCATCTTTTCAAGTACTGTTTGGCTATTTGTGTATCTTCCTTGGGGAGATGTCTATTCATGTCCTTTACCCAGTTAGAAAAAGTTAGGTTGTTTTTTGGTTTGTTCATTTGTATTTCTTTTCATGTTTTTGAGATGGAGTCTTGCTCTGTTGCCAGGTTATAGCGCAGTGGCATGGTCTGGGCTCACTGCAACCTCCGCATACCAGGTTCAAGCAATTCTCCTGTCTCAGCCTCCCAAGTAGCTGGGACTACATGTGCATGCCACCATGCCCAGCTAATTTTTGTATTTTTAGTAGAGACGGGGTTTCACCATGTTGGTCAGGATGGTCTCGATCTGTTGACCTCGTGATCCGCCCACCTTGACTTCCCAAATTGCTGGGATTACAGGCATGAGCCATCACGCTGAGCCACTGCACTAGGCCTATTTTTTTGTTTTTGAGTTGTAGAAATTCTTTATATATTCTGAGAAAGTCGTGTTTTTGAGTATCTCTTTAGGTGCTCATAATAACATGAAAAAGAAGTATCATTAACTCAGCTTTACATATGAGGACCCTGTAACACACATACAGAAATTAATTTTAGCAATTAATTCACTAAATGCATATTTATTGAAGGCTTACTATGGGTCCAACACTATTAATAGCAATGAGAATGCAATGCTGAGACAAAACTGACAAAGATTCCTGCCCTCTTACAGCATACATTCTAGTAGGAAGACACAGAAACAAGATTAATAAATAAAACATAGAATACATTAGAGGTGATAAGTTCTAAAGAGAAAACAAAAGTGAGTAGGGGTGGGGAATATGTAATACTGGTGGGAGATGGGGAAGCCTGCGGTTTTAAGCAGGTTTGGCAAGGAAGGTCTCCTGACATGATTTTTGACTGAAAACCTAAAGGAAGAGATGGGGGGAAGCATGAGAGTGTCTGGGGGAATAA
>NW_012115821.1:8505071-8509348 GCF_000951035.1 Colobus angolensis palliatus
AGCAAACTATCACAAGAACAGAAAACCAAACACCGCATGTTCTCACTCGTAGGTGGGAACTGAACAATGAGATCACTTGGACTCGGGAAGGGGAACATCACACACCGGGGCCTATTATGGGGAGCGGGGAGGGGAGAGGGATTGTATTGGGAGTTATACCTGATGTAAATGACGAGTTGATGGGTGCTGACAAGTTGATGGGTGCAGCACACCAACACGGCACAAGTATACATATGTAACAAATCTGCATGTTATGCAC
Source organism: Colobus angolensis palliatus (assembly GCF_000951035.1). NCBI lineage: Eukaryota > Metazoa > Chordata > Mammalia > Primates > Cercopithecidae > Colobus > Colobus angolensis. The sequence continues at coordinate 8,505,331 of NW_012115821.1, forward strand.
ACGTACCCTAGAACTTAAAGTATAATAAAAAAAAAAAAGAAACTGCCATCAACTTTTCCAGATTAGTTGTGTCGCTTTACATCACCACTAGCAATATATGAGTGATCCAGTTTCCTGAAATTTTTGCCTATATTTGGTGTTATTATTATTTTATGTTTTAACCATTCTGATAGTTATGCAGTGATATTTCACTTTGGTTTTAATATGCATTTCTCTAATTACTGACAATATTGAACATCTTTTGTGTGTTTATTTGCCATTTGTAGATTTTTTCAGTGATATGATTATTTCATGTGTTTTGCTAATTTTCTAATAGAAATAAAAAAATTTTTTACTATTGAGTTTTGAAAGTTCTTTATATGTTCTAGCTATTTCTTTATCAGATATGTGGTTTGTAACTATTTCTCCATTGTATAGCTTGTGTTTACATCCCTTTATCGGACTCTTTCACAAAGCAAAAATTTTCAAATTTTGATGAAATCTGACTTTTTCAAAATCTCCTTTTATGGACCATCCTCTGGTGTCAAGTCTAAAAATTATTTGTGTAGCTCTCCCATGTATGTTCTAGAAGTTTCATAGTTTTTACATTTTACATTCAAATCTGTTATTCATTTTGATTGTTGTTAAAAAATGTGAGACTTGGCCAGGTTTGGTGGCTCATGCCTGTAATCCCAGCATTTTGGGAGGCCGAGGCGGGTGGATCACATGAGGTCAGGAGTTTAAAACTAGCCTGGCCAACATGGTGAAACCCTGTCTCTACTAAAAGCACAAAAATTAGCTGGTGTGGTGGTGGCTACCGGTAATCCCAGTTATTCAGGAGGCTGAAGCAGGAGAATCTCTTGAACCGGGGAGGTGGAGGTTGCAGTGAGTTGAGATCATGCCATTGCACTCCAGCCTGGGTGACACAGCAAGACTCTGTCTCAAGGTAGAAATTTTTTTTCGTGCATGTCCAATAGCTCCAGGACTATTTGTTGTATAGGCTACCCTTTTGCCATGCAATTATTTTTGCATCTTTGTCAAAAATCAGTTTGACCTTTTCGTATGGGTCTATTTTGAGTTTCTTTTCTTTTCTTTTTTTTTTTTTTTTTTTTTAGACAAAGTCTCACTCTCACCCAGGCTAGAGTGCAGTGGCGCGATCTCGGCTCACTGCAAGCTCTACCTCCTGGGTTCACGCCATTCTCCTGCCTCAGCCTCCCAAGTAGCTGGGACCACAGGCTTGCCACCACGTCTGGCTAATTTTTTGTATTTTTAGTAGAGATGGGGTTTCACCATGTTAGCCAGGATGGTCTCGATCTCCTGACCTCGTGATCCGCCTGCCTCGGCCTCCCAAAGTGCTGGGATTACAGGCGTGAGCCACCGCGCCCGGCCTATTTTGAGTTTCTTAATTCTGTTCTGTTGATCTTCGTGTCTGTCCCTCCAATTTACTGCACAGTCTTGATTACTGTGTTATGTAAGTTTTGTAACTGGACAGACTAATTCCTCCCAGTTCATTTCTTTTTTTTTCAAAGTTGTTTTAGCTATGCCAGTTCTTTTGTCTTTCCAGATAGATTTTAGAATAATCTTGTCTATATCTATCTATAAAAAACTCTTCCTCATGAAATCTTTTCCTTTGACTATGTCTTGAATGGCATTGCTTAGGTTGTCTTCCAGGTTTTTTATAGTTTTGGGTTTTACATTTAAGTCTTTAATCCATCTTGAGTTACTTTTGTATGTTGTGTAAGAATGGGGCTCAGTTTCAACCTTCTGCATATGGTTAGCCAGTTATCCCAGCACCATTTATTGAGTAGGGATTCTTTTCTGCACCATTTGTTGAGTAGGGATTCTTTTCTCCATCGATTATTTTTGTCAGGTTTGTCAAAGATACTAGATAAAGAAAATGTAATACATATACACCATGGAATACTACGCAGTCTTAAAAACGAATGCACTCATATCTTTTGCAGGAACATAAATGGAGCTGGGGGGCATTACCCTTAGCAAAGTAACTCAGGAACAGAAAACCAAATACTGTATGTTCTCATTTCTAAGTGGGAGCTAAATGAGGAAAACACATGGACATATAGAGGGGAACACACACTGGGACTTTATGGGAGGTGGAGGGTGGGAGATGGGAGAGGATCAGAAAAAATAATGAGTGGGTACTAGGCTTAATACCTGGGTGATTAAATAATCTGTACAACAAACCCCTATGACACAAGTTTACGGATGTAACAAACTTGCACTTGTACTCCTGAACTTAAAATAAATGTTAAAAAAAAAAAAAAACCTTAGGGGGAGTTTCATAGGAATTGAATTAAAATTGTGTAGGAAGGGAAGGAAAGTCTATTGTAATTACCCATAGTTTTCCTTATTGTGTTCCTTGTTTCATCCTGATGTTCAAAATTCTTTCTCTCATAGTTTCCATTATGTTTAGATAATGTCCTTTAATCATTCTGTTAGGGCAGGTCTGCCTGTGTATTAGTCCGTTTTCATACTGTTATAAAAATACTACCTGAGACTGGGTATTTATAAACAAAGGAGGTGTAATTGACTCAGAGTTCCGCATGTCTGGGGAGGCCTCAGGAAACTTACAGTCATGGCAGAAGTGGAAGTCGTCACGTTCTTCACAAGGCTGCAGGGGAGAGAAGAAAGCAGGCAAAACTGCCACTTATAAGACCATCGAATCTTGTAAGAACTCACTCACTGTCACTAGAACAGCACGGGGAAACTGTCCCTATGATCCAGTCACCTCCCACCGGGTCACTCCCTTGACATGTGTGGATTACAATTAGAGATGAAATTTGGGTAGGGACACAGAGCCGAACCGTATCAGCTGGCAACAAATTCTTTTAGTTTTCCTTTCTCCTGGAATGTCTGCATTTCTCCTTCATTCTTGAAGGTTATTACCACCGGATATGGGATTTGGGGATAATAGTTGTTTTCTTTGTCTTCTTTCAGTACTGGAAGAAGGTCCCTTTTCCTCCCGGTCTCTGTGGTTTCTGATGAGAAATCCAGTGACATTCTAACTGTGTTTGCCCTATGGGTAATCTGCTGTTTCTCTCTCACTGCTTCCATTTGTAAAACATTGTCTTTAGTTTTTAACATTTGAGTATAGTATGTCTTGTTGTGGGTGTCTCCCCCAATTTGAAGTTCTCTCAGCTTTTGAATCTACAGATTTATATCTTTTTCCAAATATGGGAAGTCTCCAGTCATTATTTCTTCTTATATTTTTCAGTCTTCCACCTTCTTTTCCTCTCTCCTTCCAGAGCTTTGATAACATGAATGTTAAATCTTTTGATATGGTCTTTTAGGTACCTAAGGTGCTGTTAATTTTTTTAAAAGTTTATTTTCTCCCTGTTGCTTAGATTGCATCATTTATGTTGTTTTATCTTAAAGTTCACTGATTCTTTCCTCTGCTCTCTTAATTCTGCTGTTGAGGAAAATGTTCAGTTATTGTATTTTTCAGTTCTAAGATTTCCATTTGCTGCTTCTTTGTAGCTTATGTTTCTTTACTGAGATTCTCTATTTTTAAAACTTATTTCAAGTATGAAAACATTTTTTACTATGACTTCTCTAAAATCTGTGTCAGATAATTCTCACATCTTTGTCATTTAGTTTGAAATCTTTCTGGTTTTTGATATGATGGGTGATTTTTAAAAATTGAAACCTGGATATTTTGGTCATTATGAGACTTCTAATTTTATTTAAACCTTCTATTTTAACCAGCCTCCTCTGTACTTCCTCAGCAAAGAAATGTGGAGGTTGTCACTTCTTTACTGCCAGGTACAGGTAGATGTCTTAGTTGGGGGGCTTCTTGTTACTTCCGCTTGGGAGTAAGTGCTGTGGCTTCCTCCTATGCCTCCATGGATGTTTTCCTGGGTGGGAATGATCTGCACTGGTATGGTCTTGTCTTTATAATGGGGCCTTGCTATTTTAAATCCTATGCTATGTTCTCTCTTATAAGTGAGAGCTAAGCGCTGGGTACTCATGGACATAAAGATGAGAACAATAGACACTGGGGACTACAAGGGGAACGGAG
>NW_012115821.1:8509512-8527361 GCF_000951035.1 Colobus angolensis palliatus
TAAAATAAAGGTTGAAATAAAAAGAAAGAACTCCTATGTTGACAGCCAGTATACCCATAAAAATGAGGAGAGTGTCAGGCTTTATGGAAATAGTAAACATCAGAATTAGACTCCCTCATGTTCCATAGTTTATATAACATTTTTTTTTTTTTAGTGGTTTGTCTCTTTTCAATAAAACAGCTCTTTTGGATGTGTCACCCGGAGCCAGTAGGCACAAAGCAGAGGGTCCACTTGCCAGGCCCATTCCCTTCTCTTTGGTTGGGCATTGGCAAAACAACTTGGAAAGACTATGTCTTTATCATTGGCCCACCCAGTAAAGTTGGCAGCAGCTGGCCTAACGCATTTACATGCCTGTCTGATTTAGTGGAAATCAAATTTTGGAATAAAGATGTTCAACACTGCATTGGTCTGAGCTTTAATTATCTTGCAACATAATGGGAGGAAAAGCAAGAACCTTTAATTTTCTGTTGGTGACTGTCATTATGCAGCCCTTTCTGATGCTCACTTGAGAGGGAGAAACTGGTTCTGATGATTGCCAAGGCAGTCTGGGGCCTCTCTCATGAATAAAACATGCCATGTAATTGCAGTGATACAGCCAACACACCTATATATGTAGAATCAATGCTTATTATCCCATCAATTAAAACAGACAATTAAACAAGATTTTAGGCTTTGCTCCTGTTGGTAATCCACCACTCACTAAGAGGGTCTGGAATCTCTTTGGAAAAACATGGGTTCTTAATTTAAGATTTTAATGCCCACAGAGTGTGGAATCTAAGCAAGAATGCTTTGCTTGGCTTAAAGAGGTTTGACTGAAAAACGGAAGGAATTGTTCACCCTGACAAGGAAATGCTCACTTCCATTTTCCTGAAATGGTAGCTTATGTAGGGAAAGGGCTTACTTTCAGAGTAATCTGAAAAGGTTTAACTGTATACATTCAAACTTCCGATTTTTGAAAAATAAAAAACACATTTACACGCTGTATCTACGTAAAGAGGTAGTTAGTGAAACATTTCCATCTTATTCCTGTTCTCCATCTACCCGGTTCTGTTCTTCCAGTTATAATCATATTAGACTAAATTAGTTATAAAGTCTGAATTTCCTTTTTTTTTCAAGAAAATTCCATGTGTGATTTTCCTACAGAATCAAGAAGTGCTGGTTTCCCTTCCTCTCTCTTACAGAGAGGATCTTACATAGGCCATGGTCTCACTGCCTGATTTCTAATGAGCCATTTTCTGTGCCTCTGAGAGTGGGAGAAGTCGCAGAGCTGCTTAGCTCCATATCTCGAGGTGTTTGGAGCCCTCACTATTGTCCTGGTGGAGGTCTTGGCTGTCCTCTCTTCTGATCTAACAGCTAGTCCTCTCCTCGCTGCTCTGTCGCACGTCTATTTGTATCTACTCCTGCTTTCCCCCAGGGAACTGAAGTGCCCCACCTGCACTCAGACCTTTATTTTTCTCAGTTTATGTCTCTAGCACATGGCTTTTCAAACCCAGTGGAAGTTTTTTCCATGCTGGTGCCAGAGTTTGACACTAATCTGTACTGAAGAAGTAAAATACAATGTGCTATAAATTTTTATTGGTGCTACTGTGTTGAAGAGAATGTGATTTAACCTGGAGAGATTTGGATTTCCAGAATACCAGCAATATTTATTTTTTAGAGCTTTTGTTTCACTCTATTTTGGAACTCATTTCTACTATAATGTGCATATGGTGTTTAAAAAATAGATATTGTGTTGGTGAAATCGTCCTTTTAAAACTCAAAACAGCTGGCAATATGTCTTCCTTGTGGTATGTTTGGAATTGGACAGACACAAGTAGAGATAAACTAATTGTAAACCAAAATAGCCAATCTTGAGTCCAACAGAGATATTAATACACTCAAGAATCTATTTGGGGGATTCTAATTTCCCTAACAAAATACGTTCTCCTGAGATCTGACTTAGGAAAACAGGCATCAGCAAGTTCCCTTGAACTCCTCAGCACTTGTCGTGATAATAAATTGTTACATAACTCATCTACCCATTCAAATTCCACTACAATTCTAAGTGGTAAACCCTTTGTAGGTTTCTGGAAGCACAGGGTACCCAAAAATAACACCCAAATAAGGATTAATTGGTACCTCAGATAACTCCACCTGACTACCATTGACACTGCTGAACAGCAGGAATTCCTGTCTCTTTATAAACTCTGAGATTTCTTTTCAAATGCCTAATTTGGAGCAGGTGTTACTTTTGGGAGGGATGCACTGGAACACATTTGGAACCATTTCTTCATAGGTGCATGAGTTAGAATAAGTCTTCGCTTTTTATTACATTCATGCATCCATCTGTTTCCTTCCTTCCTTCTTCCCTTCCTTCCTGCCTGCCTTCCTTCCTTCTTTTCCTTTCTTCCTTCCTTCCTTCCTTACCAGAGTCAGTCATCATTTGGCATTCAAATCAACACAGGTTAAATGCCAATTGTGTGCCAGGCACTGTGCCAAGGCCTTGGGGCTACAAATAGGTTCCTGCCTTCATGATGTTTCCATTTTAGTAGGGAGACAGACCTGCAAACAAACATGAACACTACTGACTTTGATGACAGAATCTGACACATCGTGGATGGAGTAGCATGGGCTGACATGTTTAGACAGGTGGCCACTTTAGGTTGAGGGATGAGGGAGGGCCATTCTGATTACATTTGAGCTAAGTCCTGAACCATGGAAGAGTCAGTCATGTGAAGCGCTGGGGGAAGAGCATTCTAGGCAGGGAGAATGGCATGGGCAAAGTTTTGAGGCATGGAAAGGAGGCCACTGGGGCTGTAGCAGAGTAACTGAGAAACTGAGGGGTGACTTTCTCTGTCATGCTTGGAAGACTTGCATTTATCCTGAGGGCAATGGAGAATTGTAGAAGTATTGCAGACGTGTTTAGAAAGTGGAGAATGGATTATAGTGAAGGATGGATCAGGATAGTATGGGAACAGGTAGGGACTTAGGTTTCAGACTGCTAAAATAGTTGACCTGTGATGAACATCAGAAATAAGGCATTTGTACCAGAGATGGCCAGAGATTGAGGGAGAATAAGGGGACAGGTGGGGTATGGGAGAAGAAGAAACTAAAATGGTCTCTAGCTTGTTGGCTTAGGTAACTGACTATGGAATTGTTAGAGGTTCTCTGTGACTTATACAAGTAGAGGAAACAAAGAGGGGTAACAGGCTTGCTGAGAAATGGAAAGGCGAAGAGGAGGAAGACAGCAGGCAAGTGCAGAAAAAATGGCTGCAGGGACTTTCATGGAAACACCCAGGAGGCAGCTGAATAAAACCTCTTGATGGTTTCTCCCTATACATATAGAAGGCCTGGGCTAGAGACAGAGATGTCAGAATTCATTCATTCAGAATGCATTCACTAGACCCTGTGCTAGGGTTCAGGGATACTAAGGTGAATAAGATACTTCTTCTTCCGAATGAAAAAAATCGTCTGGAGTCCAGGCGTGAGAAAAATAAAAGGTGACGGAAGAGTTGGTAATGTTCTAAGTGCATCTACAAGGACAAGCAGTTTGCTCTAACTGGGGAGGTCCAAGTGGCTTTGTGGAGGAGACTCCTTGAACTAGACAGAAAAAAGCATTCCAGGTAAGAGGAAGAGCATTTACAAAGACAAAGGTGCAGAAGTGCAAGGTGTGACTGGCATGTGTGTGTGTGCATGTGCATATGCATCTGGAAACATCCAGGGAAGTGACTGGAGATGCACCAATGCCTTAAAGCAGCGACTACAAGCTCACATGGCGTCTGGGGCCAAGCATGCATGGGGTGAACAAATGAAGGTGGCTAGACGGAAGACTATAGGGAATGGTGGCACCTTCATCATCCTGGAGAGTATATGCTCCCTCTGACAAGACCAGAAACCTCAACTTCAGCCAACTACTTCCAGGGAGAAAGATGTCGGGACTTCTGAGTCTTCTACAAAAGTCAGAAATATAAAATCACTTCAATTTTGAATATTGAAGTGGACAGCTACCTTGATTCAAAATAATTTAAAAACACTGGGCCAGATGAAACATGCCTGTCAGCTGAGTGAGACTGATGATTGGCAACCTCTGCACTATCGATAAAGGGGTTGCTTTCATACCATTCTGTGCTTTCTCAAATGGGCAGAATAGAGCTAGTTATAGCCTTGCTGAAGTCAGTAAACCAAGACACTGGGGTACTAGGTAACATTTCCAGGAGCACTAGAACACAGCAATTTACTTCCCCTAGTGTTAAGTGAATACCTACTGTGAACTCAGTGACATTCTTTCTCAACTCTTGAAAAATGTGCCCAAAATTTAGGTTCACCCGTTAGAGCTACACTGCTCAATAGGGTACCCACTAGCTATATGTGGCAATTTAAATTTTGATTTAAATTAACTAAAATTAAAAATTCACCTCCTTAGTCCTACTGACCACATTGCAACTACTTAATAGCTAGCTACTTGTGACTAATGGCTACCATACTGGACAGTGGAAGTCTTGAACACTTTTATCACTGTAGAAATTTCTATTGAACAGTACTGCACTAGATTTAAAATTCTTTATGGATGTAGAATGTGTCCACTTTATCCACTGCTATATTTAGGGTAATAGGTATATAGTATTGAGCACGTAGGTGCTCAACAAACATGAGTTGATTGATTTTTAATTGGCTGAGGTGCTGTTCTGTGAGAGCCAGCTCCATTCAAAAAGTGAACTCAGGCAATATATTTACGTGTAGATACAAAACATTTTTTAAAAAAACTATTTTATATGCATCTTTCTAAAATCTAATTCTGTACTGTTTGTGTTATTTCAGATAGGAATAATCTGAAACACTTGAAGAATTACATAGTTTTCATGCTACCTTGGCAGTCCTTACCCTGAACGGTTTGATGTTCCAAAATTTCTGAACAGTTATGACTAAGAAAGTGGAGACATGCTCAGGCTCGGGGGCCATTATTCTGTATACTGTAAGTTTGCAACAATGGATAGAATTGGCATGCTTTCTCAAAGCCTCCTAGAATGAGGAAAGACAAAGCATTCATCCAGAGTATCGAAAATATCTAACAATCATACATTGCCACTAGGGGAAACAGCAATGTTTAAGAGCTCCTACTGCGGATCAGAAAAAAAGATTCAAAATGTGGCTTCGCCACTTAAAACTGATACCACCAAATCACACTATAGGATGTGTGATTTTCCTTTATTTTCCCAAATCACACTATAGGATGAGTACTATTGTTATTCCCATTAAACAAAAAAGGAAACTGAGGCATAGAGAGGTTAAATACTCTCCCAAGACCGCACAGCTAATACCTGGGGTGGAGTTGTGCTGCAAACCCAGGTAGTCTGACTCCAAGGTCAGTTTTCTTAACCACGGTGCTACCATGTCTCTCATTTTTACCAGGTTTACTTACCTTCTCTATGCCTCAGCTTCCTTATCTGTAAAACAGGGATAATGTTATATAGTTCACACAATATGTTGCAAGGCATAGTGTCTACCTTGCATAGTGTCTAGCCACTGTTGAATCTGTTTATTTTTAAATAAAGGAATTTACTAAAATACAAAATTATGCTCACTCTCATAAGATAAATGCGTTTAAACAATAAGGCTATCATATTTTTTTCACCTATCAGACTGGCAAAAACAAAAAAACTTAGACAATAATTCAGCAAAAGAAGTGGATAAAGAAGTATGCCTGTACACTGCTGCTGGTATAACCTCTAAAGAAGGTATGTTAGTCTGCTTGGGCTGCTGTAACAAAAAACCACAGGCTGGGCTGCTTAACCAATAGAAATTTATTTTCTCACAGTTCTGGAAGCTGAAAGTTCAAGATCAAGGTGTCAGTAAACTTGCTTCCTGGTGACGTCTCTCTTATTAGCTTGTGGACAGCTACCTTCTTGCTGTGTCCTCATATGACTTTTCCTCTGTGCTCAGGGCAGAGACAGAGATCTCTGGAGTCTCTTTCTCTTCTTATAGGGACCAGTCCTATTAGATTAGGGACCCATTTTTACATCTTCATTTCATCTTAATTACTTAAGGGCCTCCTTAAGGCACTACCTGCAAAATACAGTCACATTGAGGGTTAGGGCTTTGACATATGGATTTTGCGGAAATACGACTCAGTTTATAGCAGAAAATTAGCAATATCTATCACAGTTAAGAATACATGTATCTTAAATTTGACCTAAGAAAGCCAGTCCGAAGAATTTGGCTTTAGAATATATTTGTTACTGTGTGCAAAGATGTGTGCTCTAGAATATTCACTGCTGAGATACTTGATGTAGCAGAAGATTGATCTGACAGTCTTGGTGCTTTTTAACAGAGGATTCACTGAACCAAGGGCCAGCAAACTTTCTGTGAAGGGTCAGACAATAGCTAATTTAGGCTATGCAAGCCACACAGTCTTTGTCATTGTAACGCAAAAACAGCCATTGATAATATGCAAACAAATGGTCGTGGCTCTGTTCCAAGAAAGCTTCATTTACAAAAACAGGTCGCTGACTGGATTTTGCTTTGGGGCCATAATTTGCTGATTTGGGGGTATTTTTAATTTTTGTATATATACACACACACATATATATATACACACACACATACACACACACACACAAGGGAATACTATGTAGTCATCAAAAGGAACGTCTCTAAGAGATACAACTAAGTGGTTGATTGGATTTGGCTTTGGGCCCATAATTTGCTGATTTTTGGTCTACATAAATTAGGGTGTATATATATATATATACACACACACACACACAAAGGAATACTATGTAGTCATCAAAAGGAACGTCTCTAAGAGATATTACTAAGTGGGAAATCATAATGTTGAAAACACCTATAGGGTGTCTACCAGTGCTAGGTGCTAGTCTAAGAGCTTTCTAGGTATTAACTCCATATTCACAGTTTCTCTAGGAAGTAGCTACAATTATTATACCCATTTAATAGTTAAGAAAACTAAAACACATTAAGGAACTTGGTCAACTTCCTGTAATTCACAGGTAGTAGAGCCAGGATTCAAACCGGGTTTGAAGACCAACCTAAGTTCTCACCCTCCCCTCATACTGCTTCCTGGAACAATGTATACCCGAGACAGTGAGCTACCACTTAGGTATATTAAAAAGTGGGATTGTATCAGTGTTTCTCAACCAATGTTTTGTTAATACCTCCTTTAAGGAACCTTTCAAGATATTTTTTCCCTATGGCCTCCCCCCAAAATTTTGGTATCACAGATATACAAGATATGTGTTTATGTACTGCTTTATACAGAAAGAGTAAGATTTTTCTGCCCTCCTTCATCGGAACCAATTTTCACTCTTTTGGGGTTGATTCTGTCCTCAGTTGAGAATTCACAAATTATATATGTACTTACATCTTCATGGGCCATCTCCAGAAAGATCTATAAGAAATGGAGAGCAATTCTGGGTGTAGTCTGGGAGCATCAGTTAGAAGAAGAAGCTCTCAGATTGTATTACTTTCTTCAAGAAATGAGGAGAAAGTAAAGGAAAGTCTCCAAGTTGCCAAAACAAATGACTATCTTATGAAGGAGGGTCAGGCCCCACAAGAGAGCGCCTGCTGAGCTCCCCTCATTTGTCTCAGGCTGGCTGTGGTGCAGGAGTGCTAATGAGGCCTATCTCCAGGAAGTCCTTGATTGGAGGAGGGCTGCCATTTCTCATATCTGCCGGGAGTGCTTGTTTGCCTGGCTTCAGTGGCTTAGTTGACAGCATCTTCTTCCCTTTTCCATGAAAGAGGCTTTTGGGATTCTCTGTTCCCCACAAACAACTCCAAATTGGAAGAAAGGGATTTTGAGTGAGTTCACGAACCCTTTGCTAGAATAAACCTAGCCTGCCTTAATCTCTTTTGGAACCCAGAAATCCCTTTTGAGGTTATTGCAATAAAACATGCTTCCCATTTATTCTTTCTTTCTCAACAAATGAACACTGTTGGATCCTGCGGTGCATTTTGGAAGAAAGGAAGTGATGGCAGGGAGGACTGGTAGAACCAGGATAAGAACGTTCTTCTAGCGTCTAAGCTTTGCCTTTATCTGCTAAACTGCACCCCTTATCTGGTGTCAAAAACTCTTTATGTGTCACGGAGAGCTGGTTTCCCTAATGGGTCATATCACTAGTGGCCCCTTCATGCATATGAATCAATCAGGAGAGTGGAGATCAGCATGCAAAACAAATGAAATAAAATGAGATGCAGCAGGGCACAGTGGCTCATGCCTGTAATTCCAGCACTTTGGGAGGCTGAGGCTGGCAGGTCACTTGAAGTCAGGAGTTCGAAACCAGCCTGGCCAACGTGGTAAAACCCCATCTCTACTAAAAGTAAAAAAATTAGCCGGGTGTGGTGGAACATTTCTGTAATCCTGGCTATTTGGGAAGCTGAGGCAAGGGAATCCCTTGAACCAGGGAGGTGGAGGTTACAGTGGGCTGAGATTGCACCACTGCACTCCAGCCTGGACAACATAGTGAGTGAGACCCCATCACAAACAAACAAACAAACAAACAAAACAAACAATGGGATGGAACAGAATTGAATAAAGTAGAAAGAGTGGGTCCCATGTGGTAGACATAACATTTGTTTTGCAAAACTTTGAATGTAATTCCTTACGTGTACTGGGGCACATTCAAAATGCATTTATTGTAATTATTATGAATTATTATGTAACTGTTTAATTATAATTATTGTTAAGAGTGCCTCTCCTCCTAAGAGATGACCCTAGCACTTTGGCTAATCTTTGTGTGATCATTTGTAGCTTGTGTAAATTCTTACCCCTCCAGACATTCTTGATTACACCACTCTATTTTATACCCTTCATAGGGTATCACTATCAAATTAGCGTATTTCTTACTTACTGGGGGCAGCAGGGGTGCAGAGGGAGAGGGTGGGTACAGTGGATAATCCTCATCTTGATATGCACAGGTGTGAACTTCACGTGATGCCTGTGTTATGATCTGGAGATGTTGCAGTTTGCAAACAGGGCAACAAGAAACAGTGAATTGGAAATGAACCAATGAGGAACAAGGTTTGCAGGCCCTACAGTGCAGGAAGCCCTTTCTGTGTGGGCACACAGTGAGCGCTTTTTATAAACATACTAGAGAATTTCCAAAGGAAAGTTCAGACTCTTTTTTCTTTCCGGCTAGTCAATGTTACATACTCTATGTTATAATAGTTTGCATATTTTATGAGCAACCTCTAATAGTAGCTTGTATAATGTATCATACTGTATTCATTCAACAAATATTTGAGTGCCTAGTCTATTTCAGGCACTGTTTCAAGTGCTGGGGACACAGGCATGCACAATCCAGTCAAGTCTCAGTCCCTGATGGAATTTATATTCGAGTGGGAGAGATAGAAAGGACAACTAAACAAATGAATACATAATGTAATTTTGGGTCTATACTTAATTTCTCCCATTGGACTATAAAAACGCTTGGGCAAGAATTGTGTCCCATTTATCTGCTGTTTTTCCAGCCGTGTGCTACACTGAATAAATGTATAGCACCTCGAGGATCCCATCTGTACACAGTACATTTTCATTTACTAGAGCTCTTCAGCAGGGAATTGGATAAACATTGGCTCCTGATTGGGGGCATTGTCAAAGTTATCTCAATATCTGATCATTGAAAATCTACCTGCTGCCACACATTAGTGCTATGGACTGGGTTACTTTCTAACAAAAGTTAATATAATTGAGTGGAACAACTATCAATTTTAAGAACATTATCAGCTACTGAGCACTTTAGGGAAATCTGCTAAGAAATTTACTTATATTAGTTTTTGTATTCTATATTATATTCATATAAAAGTATTATAATTATAGGATTTTATTTTTGTCCTTTACTTTTGGGATAATGTGGTAGGCAGATTAATAGCCTCCTGAAAGTTGTTCACATTCCAACCTCCAAACCCGTGGTTATGTTGTGTTACATAGAGGATTATGGCCACAGATAGAATTGAGGTTGCTAATTAGCCAACCTTAAAATAGCAGATTATCCTGGGTTATCCAAGTGGACCCAATGTGGTCACGAAAGTCCTTAAAAGTGGAAGAGGGAGGCAGAAGAGAAGGCTTGAGTGATGCCCCTCTGAGATGAACTCAGCCTGCTGTTGCTGGCTTTGAAGATGGAGAAAGAGAACCATGAACTAAGGAATATAGGTAGCTTCTAAAAGTTGGAAATGATAGGGAAAAGGACCTCCAGATGGAACAAACCCCTGCCAACCCCTTGATTTCAGCCCATTATATGCATGAAAAATCTAAACCCCAGGGATGATGAGGCCCTTTCTCAGGATCACACAGCCTGTTTCCAAAATTTGAATCCAGGTCCATCTGATTCTAAGCTGAAGTTTATACTGGGTGGTTAGAAATCTATGTGATCACTTTACATTGTGAAGCTAATGACAACATCTTCTGATGCAAAAGATGCAATCTAGCTCTTACTCCCAAGACAAAGACTGACCTCAGGTCTCATCTGAGGCAATTGTCTGTGCTGACAAATGCAGTTTCTAGGAAATGCATGTGACACCATGCTGCTAAGTCCAGTGGAATCATGTATCAATACTAACCGTGAAATTTTAATAGAATGTCTAGGAGCTTCCAGAGAGCAAGATTAAGAAAGGACTTATAAAAAGGGCAGTAATGCTCAGGACAATGTGTCAGCTATGGAATCTATCAAAATTCTAGGAGGAATATGACAGTGAAGATCAATCAGAAGAGACTTAACTCTCTAAAGAGATCAGAAGAGAAAATGTCTGGGAGAAATGTCACTTCACATGAAATATTTGAAACAAGAAAAAACATTCAGTTTGTATTTTGCATTTCTTGTGTTCACCAAATTGGCATGACAGCAGGTGATGTGTTACATGAGATTGTCTCTAGTAAGTAGGGAGATTACTTTAAATTGATATGAGCCAGTGAGTCTTGTTCACAGCACAAGCCAATTAGACCCTCTTAAGTTCCAAATGGCCAGGCAATCAATATATGAATAAAATAGCAGAGGCTCAAAGGCAGACTCTTTCTCAGCCATCAGGAAATCTATTAGACTTACTATAACCAACTTCAGGGGTTTTGTTCAATAAACCAAGGCACACATAGAGGTAACCTGCTTATTTAATGGAAATACTCAACTAGACATAATATTTTCTGCACAAACAACAGGACTTCCAGGAAAATAGCTAAAGTTCACTCTATTCTCATCTTGGCCTTTTTATAGCCAATGCGTATTATTCACAGAGGTGAGTTCCAGTTGGGACTGGAGGAGCCAGGCCATTCTTGAAAGTGCTTGCTGCCAACAGGCTCTGAAGAGCATTCAGCTAAGTCTTAATATCCAGCAAAGCCTCAGCCTCTAAGTCAAGCATGTTAAGAAATTATTCTTAGTTCTACTGGACTTCTGGCCATCTTAAATACTTCATTAACTTACTCAGTGAATTGGGTCTGACTTTATTCATGTTGGCAAATGATGCTGAAAAAACAAATTCCTTCCAACTATCAGGGACCCAGCATCACTACTGAAAGTTAACTGAAGCATCTGATGGTCTGGGTCTGTGCCAGTTGCACCCTAGGTGGACACACAAAGCTCATCAGCTTAAAACATAGTAGGTAGGGTGGTAGCACTTTTGTGGTCTAGCAAGGTAATTTAGAGCAAGCAGTTTTGGACACAGAGAAACCTAGATTTCTGCATCCACTGGGGTCTGCCCACATCCAGCTCAATGAACTTCAAGTTATCTAATCTTTATGAATGTTAGTTTTCCCATTTGTTCAATTGGTACAACAATATATCTATCTTGCATTTCCTGTGAGCATTAAATAGGATAGTGGATATAAACTGTGTAGCATAGTTCTCTGCAGAGTAGATGTTCAGTACCTGGTAGTAACTAAGAACTATTTTTATCAGTGAAGGTGTTCACAAGGATTTTGTCATTACCTAATTTCTCTATACTTTGGTTTTCTAAGCTGTTATGTAAGGGTAATACTAGTATCTGTCGCATAGTATTGTGGTTAAATGCAAAGTGCTTAACTCAGTGGCTGACACATTGTAAGCACCCAATAAATGTTAGCTACTGGTTTACAGATGTTATCAAAAATTATCTTTAGATGTCTAGATAAAATCACATGAAATGTTGGGGTCAAAGTCATATTTACGTGCTAAGTAGACTGAGGCGTTAATGGTTAAAACGAACAAACAAACAAACAAACAACAACAAAAAATCTCTTAGGATTAAAAGAGATTTTTGGAGGCTATTTAACACTGCCAAACCTCAGTGTGGTATACATTATCAGTGACCCACCCATATCCTCTTGGGACTCATCATTGCATGCGTACTGACTTAATAACCACCAACTGCCAGCCCTTGTACTGTTCCACATGCTTTCTCCATCTGCTCTAGCCCATCCACAGGGTGATCGGAAAGGGCTGGGGAATTGCCACTCTCTTAGAGCAGCCTTAATTCAATGACTGAGAGGAGCGAGCAGGTAAATATCACAGCTCCTTTTGGCCCTGGTTGGGCTGAGTGGTGTTCTGCCCTGGGTTTCATATTCTCTAGCAGGATTGAGCCCCCGTTGCCCATAGCAATAATCTTCTCTGCAACCGAAGACTTATTGTCGTCCTTCTCTTCTTTGGTTCACTTCCCTACACTCCTACTTGTACTTGAATTCTTATCTCAGAGAGATAGGACACTTTTTTTCAAATGGGGACAATGGCACTTACCCTTTCACTGGGCTGATGAGAGATCAAATGAAATTATAGATGTTATGAACTTTGAGCAGTACAAAGTGCTTTCTATGAAGTGAAGATTTATTATTCTTTGGCCAGTGTTTAAGATTTCCCCAAACCAATATTTAAGACCCAAGAACCAGCTGGAGCTGTTGCTGAGCATGAATGTGGCCCCCATCCTAATCAGGCTGCCATATCCTCATTCCAGGGCTTCCGGCATCTCTTTGTGTACCCATCTTCCTCCAACCCTATTGCTCTCTGTCATGCCATCCTGGTGTATTTCCTCTTTAACATTTATCACTATTTGAATTTATCTTATTTTTCTCCCAGCACCTAGAACAAAGCTTAGCACGTGGCAGGTGCTCCATAAGTAGCGGTTGAATGAATTGATGACTTCATTAATCCATTCTCAGCATCATCCTTCATAGGAAGTTGCAAAAATAGTACAAAGTTCCACAAACCCTTCACCCAGCTTCCTGCAAAGGTGACATCTTATCTTATGATAGTATAATATCAAAGCCAAGAATTTGATGGAGGGATTTCTTTGAAGAGAAAATTAAATCATGTCATTGTCCTGTTTATTTGCCCAGTGGCTTCCCACTTCTCTTAGAATAAAATCTGTTTCCATGTCCTCCAAGGGCCTTCATAACCTGACTCTTTCAAACTCTGCAGCCCCAACTCCCGCCCCACTCCTTGCATGTCCAGCCCTAGTAGCTTTGGTTTTATGAGTCATTTCAAGGCACCCAGCAGTCTCCCCTCTTTAGGTCCTTGGATGTACTCTCCCCTCTGCCTAAAATATTCTACACATGACTGGTTCCTTCCTATTTTTCATGTCCCAACTTACACGTCCCCTCCTCAGAGAGGCCTTTGTTGACCACCCTAGGCTGCTCCTCCCCACCCTGTCCCTTGTTTCTTTTCCTTACAACATTAATCACAGTTCATTGTTACATGTTTGGGTAATTTACTTGTTTACTATTTGAATCTTCCAATCTTGAATGTAAGCTCAAAAGATGCCAGGTACTGTATTTTGCTCAACTCAGTATAATTAGAAGTTTGACTTATAAAAACTCGGGCTTCAAAAAAACCACAAGGAGATACCATCTCACACCAGTCAGAAAGGCTATCATTAAAAAGTCAAGAAATAACAAATGTTGGTGAGAAGAGAAGGCTGGCCAGGTGCAGCTCACACCTGTAATCCCAGTCCTTTGAGTGGCCCAGGCGGGCAGATTGCTTAAGCTCAGGAGTTTGAGACCAGCCTGGGCAACATGGACATGACACGACCATGTCCTTTGCAGCAACACGGGTGGAGCTGGAGACCATTATCCTAAGTGAACTTATAAGTGGGAGCTAAATGACAAGAACACATGGACACACAGAGGGAACAACAGATACTGAAGTCTCCTGGAGGGCGCAAGGTGGGAGGGAGAGGATCAGAAAAAACACCTATCAGGTACTATGCTTAGTATCTGAGTGACAAAATAATATGTACATCAAACCTCCATGACATGAGTTTACCTATATAATAGACCTGCACATGTACCCCTGAACCTTAAACAAAAGTTAAAAAAAATCCCCAAAATTCAGATTTCTGTAAGTGTGGAGTAGGTTTATACCTCATCATTCAATAACCAGCTAACTATACTCAGTAATATACAGTTCATTAATCTCTTCCACACACAACCAACTCAGTTCCTATGAGGTAGGACTATCTGCAGCCCCCTTTTACAGACTAAGTGAGAATAGTAACATTCATTGATCACTGTAGTGGGTGATTTGCATGCCATATGTTGCTTTCCTTTGGTCAGCCTCTAATTTCAGCCACAGCTTGAAGGATTGTTATGGTTCATATTGATAGTGGCCCCCTCCCCACCTCATGCATGCCCCTCCAGGGCTTCCCCTTTATCTTTCCTCAAGGACCCTGTCCCCAGGAATGGGGGAGGGGATGGTCATGATAGGACCCATGCCAGTGCCTCTCCCTTTTCCCCCAGCCCACTGCCTGAGATGTTAGCACTCAGGGCTTGTTTCTCTGAAGTCCTAGGAGCCTGCTCAGTCTCCTGGCAAGTGTAACCTGGAAATGTGGAAAAGTTACCACTGTTCTGGGCAACTCTCAATCAATAAGGGCCGGGGGTTGGTAGGTGAACACTCCAGCTCCTGCTCCTTGATGGACAACTGCTGGAGCCATTATGAGCACTGCTCAGAGACCTTGATGAAACTGAGCTCCTACTGCTTACCAGCAACAACATGAACACATCTTTTTATTGGCTTTGCCTCCTTAACTGTCTCATTCTCCCCACTTTGTCACTCCTGACTCCCGGAATCAACTCCTTGCACCCAGCTCTTGTCTTAGCCTTGGTTGCAGGAAAACCCAGAGGGTGCTTACCGTTTGTGAGAAGCTGTTGTAATTCTGCCACATGGCTAGATGGTTTATCTTTCTCATGCTGACATCAATCCTGCCAGGTGGATATTTTTGTTATCCCCACTGTAGAGATGGGGAAACTGAATGAATGAGAAATTAAGTATCTTACCAAAGGCATGTATTGATCTGCCCATATCCCCCAGTGTTTGAAGGTGCTCCCTGGGGTGTTAACTCCCCTGCATTTCTAGGCTGCA
This sequence comes from Colobus angolensis palliatus, assembly GCF_000951035.1. Lineage (NCBI taxonomy): Eukaryota > Metazoa > Chordata > Mammalia > Primates > Cercopithecidae > Colobus > Colobus angolensis. The sequence goes on from NW_012115821.1 coordinate 8,524,818, forward strand.
CTTGCCTGTAGGCTGTGGCTTCAGAAAAGTCCCAGGGCTTTGAAGAAGGCTTTGAAGAAGAAAAAGGAGAGTTGAGGAAATGGCAGTGCAGTGATTCTCACCCAGACAGTCTGATATCAGGGCCCACCCATTTAACTTCTTTGCTTTACCTCCTCCTAAAAAATCAAGGGTGCAGGAAGGTGAAGTCACACCCTGAAACACAGCTAGTGAGCACTGAAGCTGAGATTCCAAATTAGTCTTATTGGATACATAGACTCAAACTCACCGGCTACTCTCTTTCTATGGCTCACACCTGTAATTCCAGGACTTTGGGAGGCCGAGGTGGGCAGATCATGAGGTCAGGAGATCGAGACCATCCTGGCTAACACAGTGAAACCCCATCTCTACTAAAAATACAAAATATTAGCCGGGCGTGGTGGTGGGTGCCTGGAAGCCCAACCGACTCGGGAAGCTGAGGCAGGAGAATGGCATGAACCCCAGAGGCGGAGCTTGCGGTGAGCCAAGATCACACCATTGTACTCTAGCCTGGGGGACAGAGCCAGACTCCGTCTAAAAAAAAAAAAAAAATCTACTGCTCTTTTCTTGAAACCTGAAGGAATAAATCAGTTTAGCAAAATCCCCATTGGGTTAGAGCAGGTCTTTATTGCAAATCTGCAATGGACCATGGAAGCATGTCTCTAACTCAATCAGGGCAGGTAGTGCTTTCCATTTATCAGTGCCCAGAGTGCTTTGGAACTGCTAAGGCTGGTAAAAATCACTGCTGGTTAGGAGGATTTCTCCACTTTGCTGAGTTCATGACAGCTTGTAAAGCAGAGGACACTTTCTTCTCTGCACAGTGCTGAAGGAAGCAGTCAAATCCAGTCATTGTCCCAGGATATAAGGGGGAATTGGGAGTGGGAGTGGGAGCTGGGAGAACTCATGCCACATCCCCTCCTCCCACTCCCAGCCTACTGCCTCCTAGATGCTAGGAGTTAAGGCCTATTTCCTTATCCTCAGGATGTTTTTCTCGCTTGTCCTCCTCTAATCCTCTCTTTATTCTGTAGCCATTGAGATCCTTTCAACATGCTAATCTCATTGTATCCCTCCCCTGCTCAAAAATCCTTCATTGCTTTCCCTTAGCTTCTTTAGGATAAAGACAGAATTCCTGATTAGGCCTTCAGACAGGTTTCACCCATGTCCCCATCAGCAGTCACACTTCCCGAAACGCCTCTTGTTCATTAAACTCTGGCAACCCTACATATCCTTCCTGTCTCCTACCATCAGGGAGCTTTGCCGGGCTGTTCTCTGCCTGGGACATGCGTCTCTCCCACCTTGTCCTTGCTTAACCATGTGTAGTCTTCAGGTATGAAGCTTCTTGACTTCTCCCTAACTAGTTCAAACCTCTCTGATAGATGTTCCTGTGGAATCCTGTGCTTCTCTTTGTTGCACTCAGCATAATTGGGGCGTGATTATTTTAATGCCGGTCTCTCTTAATAGAGTGTAAGCTTCTTAACATACAGCCTATTTTTGCTTTTTATTACTGCATTCCCAGCAGCATGCACAGTGACAGGTGCATAAGAAGTCCTAGAATGGTGGAATGAATGAACGAACCTCACTGGGCTCATGAAACAAAGACAGGGTGACAGATTGGAGGCACTGTGCATTTAACCCTTGTTCGTTCTGTCATTGTTAAAGCCAACCAGGTTCTACTGTTGTAATTGTCCATTGTCCAGCCAGCATTGTATGCAATAACTTTATTAATGTCAAATAGATATCACAATACGGTTTTATCCAATGGGATTCAGAAACTGGTTACAGATATCATCTAAGACACAAGGCTGTTTTGTGCTAAAATGCTTCCAACATCACCAATCACACGACGAGTTTATACATCGATAACAACTTTTATCTGGAAATACAGATGCTCAGCTTGCCCTCTCTATTGGGTCCTGGTGTTTCAACTGAGTTAAAATGAGGAAGTGAAGATTGGCATTTTCTTGATAATGAATACATTCTGGAGAATATTTCATGAGAACCCTCTTTGGGATACAGAGTGGCATATGGAAGTCATTTTTAATTTATGGGCTACACTCAAATCAGAATTAGTAAGTTTAGCTGTGACTTGAGAATTTTTAATAATTACATTGAGGAACATATTAGCTTTACAAATAAACAGGATTTAAAAGTGTAGCTGGTAGTAGAGGTTCTACAGAATATTCTTTATAAATAAATACTTCAGCAAGAAAGTATCTTGACTATGGTATCTATATCTGCATCTCCATTATTCTAAGAAAACAACACTCCATAAACACAAAGAGTTATTGGGCCATGTTATTTATGGTCCACAAGATAAGAGCCACAAAAACACCATAGAAGGTTACAAGAATGCAAATATTTAGCTAAGTAAATACAATAAATGTTGGGCAGTTATCATATGTAACACTAAATATCTACCAATAGGGGAAAAGAAAAACTCAAATCTTAATTACAATGCATTCAGAACTTGGGTAAAGCCAGAGAGACAAATTTGCAAAGTATACAAGGTAGTGAATATATTCCTATAAA
>NW_012115821.1:8527626-8660037 GCF_000951035.1 Colobus angolensis palliatus
CAAATTGTCCTCTAGAAATTATTATAACATCTTTTGCATGAAAATGCATAAGAAAACTCAGTTCTATTCGATCTACTTTATGCATATTACATACTAGAGACTTTAAGCTACAAAATACTTCTACTACTTTAACACACATACAAAATGACCATGAAAGTATCTGTATATATAACAAGGTACTCTCCAATTAGCAATCTATGATGAATAATATATCTCCTCATGTCATCTCATCTCTAAGTATCATTTATCACAACCCAGGACTTTCTGCCCTAATGAAGACTAGAGATCTCTGATTTACATTCAATACTCTCTGCATTAATAATTGATTGAAACTCTTAAAAAATTCTTCTGCCACTGAAATGGAAGGTGGTGAGGTGATCTCCAGAAGAATGCAAACGCTACTCTGTTAAATCTGATTGGTAAAGGAAGTGGGGCCAGTAGGCTGTTGGCCAAACTCATCTGAGGATGGCCCCAAACTTGCCTGCTGACTGTACCCACTGCTTGACCCATAGCTGTCTTGGTTGTAACCACCTTGATTATAGCTGCTGGAGTGCTTCTCCATCGGATCTGAAAGATATCTCTGTCCCGAAGAATGCCAGCCGGTCTCCTTGAAAACGAACCATATGTTTCCAGCCCAGAGAATAAAGTTCAAGAATCCAAAGACCTGAAGGAGAATCAAAGCCAATGAATTGATAGACTAGACAAAAACCCAAGAAAAATTTCAATTTTGGAAAATCCTTCACAATATGAAAGACCACTTTTCACTTTAATGTTGAGTCCTCTTCCAAGTTTTCCATTTGGAACTGGTATTTCATTTAGAGTATTTGACCTTTATTAGATGCACTACATGTCAGACACTACATAAAGGGCTTTATGTGTATCAATTCCCTTGGTCTAAGAATCAGTCTAAGAAAAAGTTGCTATTGTCATACCCATATTAAAGATGTGGAAATCTTGTCTAAGGGCATGTGGCTTGCTGAGTAGTAGATCTGGGATCCAAACCCTGTTCTGTCTCCACAACTGGAACCCTTACTTAAGGCATCATTTATTCTCCAAATAAAGTGCCCTTCATGGTGTGTAAGATATTTCCAGATGGCACAGGGCTGCGAATTTTCAATTTAATAATGGTGCATTCATTTATAAGGCTTTCTTCTCTTTATGGTTAGAGATACTGCTTTTGCTTTTCCATTTATTGTAATCATATAAAGAAAGTGAGTCAATTAAAAATATAGGATAAGCAATGGTACAGGTGATGTGCAAATAAACATATGCATGATCGCATATTGAGAGGTTGACTGTTTTAATAACTGCACTTTCTGTGCCTCTCACAGGGATAAGTGAATGTTGAAACCGGACTATGAACAAAGTGCAGGTTTCAGAGAAATACAAAATATTTTCGTAAGAACTGGATGTGAAACTTTCCTATGGAAATTCCTCCTACTCTCCAGGAGGGTGTCGGTGAGTCAGAGGACTGGGTGTTGCTTCCCCAGGGCCTAAGGTTTGATGGAAGCAGAACTGTTTGCTGTTGCCTGAGGCCCAAACAGAAGTCCTCGTTCCGTGGCTTGTTCTGCAGCCTTTTCCAAGGCTGGTTGATTGACTTGGGAATTAACCACAGGCAGTCTGTTTTAATAACCCCTCTAACGGAGACAGGTAACAGTAGTATAATGCAAAGCTGTGATAACATTAAAGTATATTTAGTCACCACCCCCTAGCATGATGCTGACCAGTCAAAATGGACTTGGGCAGTGGCCACCGTCCTGGAGTAGGGTGCTGGAAGTCCTTTGCTGGGTCAAAATTTATCCCTCAGTTTCTGGACAGTGAGATGATCCATAGTGGCTTGTGAGTAGTGGTGGCAGAGGGGGCACTGGTGTAGTCAAGAAGCTGGGCCGTGGAGACATGGAGCTGAGATTATCAAAATATTTCAATATTTTAGTAGCACATGAATGGAATCTTAGTCTCGGAGTAATCTCTATAGGCTTTGAAATCAAAGTGCCGTGGGGACTATATTTTCTTGCCCTGCTACCTGGGACAAGGCATTTAGTCTGTAGACTTCATTTTTGTTTTTGTTTTGTTTCTCGTATGGAATGGAGACAAGAATTCCTTTCTTGGAAGATAGTTGGGAGGATTAAAGAGGGTATGTGTAAAGTAGCTGGACAGTGCTGGACACATTAGCAAATACTTACTAAAGGTAAACTATGTTCTGAATCATTTTCTAAAATATTCCCGTGAATTGTATTTTGTAGACTTTTTCTTTTTCTTTGCTGCAGTATAAATTGAACTGAGGCATAAACAATGAGACCATGTTCTTGAGACAATAGCCAAAATCAAGTATCTAGGCCCCCAACTGATCTAATTAAAGACTGGTTTATCCAGACCTCCCTCCTTCTTCCTTCTCTCCTCTTGCATCCTCTTTTCTTCCTTTTTACACTAATTGAGAACCTATTTTGTGCCATGCTCTAGGCTACCTGCTGAGGGAGATACAAGACGTAAATAAGGTGTAATAGTTGCTCGAACAAAATAAATCAGTTAAGTACTGACAAAACTCTAATTTGCATACAGGACCATTTTACCATGTGTATGGTAACCAGAATATTTTCTATTAAAAGGGGGATCTTGATTAAATTGCACCTTTGTAAGTATATGTCAACATATGAGTATAAAAGAATTATCGAAGAGCCTGGGAAACATAGCAAGACCTTGTCTCTTAAAAAAAAAAAATTTAGCTGGGCATGGCAGCACATGTCTGCAGTCCCAGGTACTCAGAAGGGGTACTTGGAAGGCTGAGGCAGCAGTATCCGTTGAGCCCAAGAGTTCCAGGCTATAGTGAGCTACGATTGCACCACTGCACCTCCCGCCTGGGTGACAGAGCAAAACCTTGTCTCAAAAAAAAAAAAAAGAAAAAAGGAAATGAAAGGAAAGGAAAAAAGAAAAGGACAGGAGAGGAGAAGAGAGGAGAGAGGAGAGGACAAGAGGGGAGGGGAGGGGAGGAAAAGAGAGGGGAGGGGAGGGGAGGGGATGGGAGAGAAGAGGAGGAAAAATTATCAAGGGATCTTTTCAGGCATGGCTCTGTCCAGGGATGTAATTTTAGCTATTTCCTATCTATTGATCTCTCTCTTTTCCCTGTTACTATTAGGTTTTAAAAAAAGGGATGCTGAAGAAAAACTTAGACATCAAGGAAATGCTACTTAAAGGAAAGAAGGTAAACAAGGCATTTCAATGGGCATATTTAAGGAGTACTCATTTTTTAGTCCAGCATCACAGATCTCTTGGCTGGCACATTTTAGGGGCACTCGGGCCCTTGAACTCCTTTTTGCCATTTTGTTGCAACTGAAATTGGGGTAAGAATTTGATTCAAGCTCAGACTTGGGGACTACAGAAAGAGAGATTGAAAGACACTCTACATAACATGCAAAAAATGGGAAGACGAGATCTAGATTGTCTAAAGAGACGTACTAAGATTTTTAGGAGTGAAGCTGGAGAAGCAGAAGTGGAATTTATGGCTAAAATATTTGTGCTCAGTGAAACTTTGAAAGAAATTGAGAGACTAAAAACTATTTCTTCCTCCTCTCTTTGGGCTCTAACACTGTATGACATTTAAGAATGATCATATTTTAGTAGCCGTTTTCAGTTGACATGTATTGAGCATTTGCCATAAGCTGGGCATGATGCTAAGTATTTTTTTAATAGATTATCTCACTGAATTCTTTCAACAGTATTGAGGTCTGTTGTGCAGTTATCCCCATTTTACAGATGATAAAACTAAGGATTAGAGAGTTTACCTCAGCTCCCAATATTTGTAGTATCTGGATATCTTACCTACATTTTAGTGTTACTGTAAAATTATAGGTGCCAAAGTGCTTTGAAGATAGTAAATTTGTTACCAAGGTAGAGAATATGATTATTATTTCCTGATTCATTTACTTGTAGAAGTCATTTATTGTGGTACGTGTCTGGTTCCTACTCCAAAACCTATGTTTGCCCAGCAAAGTGTGTTCTCTGAGTCATGTTTCTATTACAACATTCACCAAACCCTCTATTCATAACTGATGAGACTGAGGTGGACATCTGGCCTAAGGTGGGCTAAAAAGATACTCTCTACCAGAAATTTGCAATAGGACCTGAGTGATTTTTGTTCAGTCCAAGCTGTTTCTTTAAAAAATACATAAAAACTTAGAAACTGTAGAGTGGCTGTCTTCTGCTGTGTGGATGAAAAAAAAAGAAAAAGAAATGAAATTTCATCTGAAAAGAGAGAATAATGTAACAACCATGCAGAAAGGGACAGGGACACAGAAAGAAAGAGAGATGGGAGATGGAGGATGAGAACTGTCCAGCTTCCTGACAGTCTTCCAGTTCTTGGCTGCTAGGTTCTGCCCTGGGAAGACACACTTTTAATGTCTTTCCAACTATTTTCAGTTTTTGCATAAGCTAGCTCAATATGATTTGAAGCCAAACAATTTGTAATAAAAATATTGTGTTTTGGTTGATTAATGTCCTTCCCCCTGCTTTTGGTAATGGAAATCTGATTTTCTTTGCAGAGCCAAGTTTCAGTCAAATGGCTTGAGTTCTCTCCTGGTACTTTGCATTTTGAGCAGAGCAATGCAAGGTTAGGTAAAACTTTCCATTAATGGCAACTCCAAGCAACAATTATTTGGTACTGAACATCTAGAACTCTCATTCTGTTCTAGATTCTGCTCTTTCTAGAACCTGTTTCTTCAGGTTTCATCAAGTTGTATGAGCTACTTAATATCCTTCCAAAAACTTGTTTCCTATTGTAGCTAGAGTCAGCTTTGATTATTCTGATGCATACAAACATTGATACCAGAAGTGGACTGCAAAAACAGATTTTAGGGATATGAGGATTGATTTGCCTTAGCCAGTTTGAATTGAGTTTTCTGTCACTAGGAGCTGGAAGACTGGTAACTGATACGGATACATCACTACACCACCACTGGACCTGTCCTTTCACACACATCACATTATTTGGTTTCAATTCATTCTTTATTTTGGTTATAGGAGACACATCACATTGTTTTTCGTTCATAATTTCTATCTTTTAGTCTAAAAATTATTAGATATATCAGAAGTGGAATTAGAAGAAACATGCAGAATGTCATAATTTATTGGGAGTTAATTATTAAACTGACAAACATATCAAGCAATTTTATCTTTGTCCTGTTAGATTTTGAGATCAGTGTTGTAATAGCTTTCATTAAATACTGTCTATAAACAAACTACAAAAGTATAAGTAAATATGGTAATGTATACTTCAAAGTATTCATTTACAAGTGTGGTCAGCAATGAATAAAAATGATTGTGAGACCCTAATGCAGAGTTTAGTTTCATGGTTACTATCTCACCAAAGCAGAAATCACAGTCCAGTCAGAGTAGCAACCCTTTTTTCTCTTCTTAAGTGCCTTCCCAGATTGAATTTCAGAAAGCTGTAGAAACACAGGTTAATCTTGAAGCAAAGATAATTATTTCTAGGGTGTGCTAAAGAATGTTCTTTCAGCAAACACTGCTGAGCCTTCTATTCTTTGATAACTGCTGCTTTTTGCTGCCGTTATAGCTTATGTATTTCTCAGATACAGCTTCTTTCTTTGGAAGAATACAAGTTCTTACACTTATAAATTAAAAATCCAATTTAGTGTCCCTGCTGTCAGATTTTCTTTTTTCTTGTGAGAGCCATACTCTTGATGAAAACATTTGACTTTGTTCAACTAATACAGTGCAGCTTTTCTAAGGTTATAAAGTAACTAAACCAGAAGCATGGAGAAAATTCAAAAATTACCATAGCTATTATGAGTACTTTTTTACATTATGAATTTCTTTTTTTACCCTACTAGGTCTGTGTATTTTTCTCTAATCAGTTGGGTATATTCTAACTACATGTGGCTTGAACAGTGTTTTCTCCGCAGGAACTTGTATGTGCTCAACTATTCCTTTTAACTTTTGTCTGGCTTCAACCTTAAAGTTCAGATTTTTTTTTTTTTTTTTTTTTGAGACTGAGTCTCACTCTGTTACCCAAGCTTGGATGCAGTGGCCTGAACTCGGCTCACTGCAACCTCCACCTCCTGCGTTCAAGTGATTCTCATGCCTCAGCCTTCCAAGTAGCTGGGACTACAGGCGTGAGTCACCATGCCTGGCTAGTTTGTTTGTTTTTTGTGTGTGTTTTTAGTAGAGATGGAGTTTCACCATGTTGGCCAGGCTGATCTTGAACTCCTGACCTCAGGTGATCCTCCCACCGTGGCCTCCTAAAGTGTTGGGATTATAGGCATGAGCCACCGCGTCCGGGTAGTGTTCAGATTTTATATTTGCTTCTGGCTTAGAGTTTCAACTGAACTGTCACCTAAGCAGCAGCTGCCAATACCTGCTGGGTTCTTATTAAGAACTCCTTAATTGGCAACATTACAAATGATGGATTCTGACAATAAAACACCTGAGGGCCAAGTGATCATCCTGCACCTGAGGTAAACTATCTCACCTTTTGACTGGCCTAGTTTTGTAGGCAACAATTTTCAAGATGACTTCTGAGATGTTTTTCTTATTATTTTGACTGGCAAACAAAGATATGAACAGTAAAGCACAGATGAAAAATACTTACCACAGAAGTGTTTAAGCTTGACATAACAGGGCTGTGGACAGCCATGCATTTGTTGGATGGCTGTTTGCAAGCTGACATTAGTAGCAATACTTCCTTGGGATCTGTTGCAACTTTGACGTCAGACAGTCCTTTTGCCCAAGCTGATGAACCCACCAACCACAAGAACGAAAAGACTACAGTGACAATGAAGTCCTGCAGAAACAAACCAGAATAGAAAACGGTAAAAGAAAATGTGAGTTCTAGAAACAAGTTGATTTCTTTATATAACTATTTGGTTTGCTTTTTGGAAAAATTTAAGATCCCATAGCACTGCAACCAGCGAAAACATTTTGAAAAACAAATAAAAGAAAGCTCTATGATATTATATTTATCTTTCTATAAAATAAATAGTCATATTTATTAAATGCTTACTATATCCCAGGAATGATGTTAAGGACTTTATAACCCACACCTAACATCCCTGTAAAGAATGGTACATCATCCTATTTGCAGATGTCAAACTAACATAGAGAACAGTTGAATAGCTTGTCTGAGACTTCACAGATAATTCGTGATGGCATCAGGATTCAAACCCAGGCAACCTGAATACTGAGTCCAAGTTCTTAACCACCAAGGTGTCGTGATTCCAAACATGTAGACAGATCTGCTAATTGTTTAAGACTCTTGGATGGCAATGTTCACTCATTCATTCATTCATTTGTTCACTTAACAAACCAATGTGTTATCTATATGTTATTGGTTAACAATGTGTTAACCAATGTGGAACTATGTTAAGTGGAAGACAGTAAGAGCTGTAATGTTTTTGAGTGCCTGCTATGGGTGAGAGGTTTTGTATAAAATTATTCTCACAATAATCATGTTAGACAGTATTTTTATGCCCATTTTAAAGAGGAGAAAGCTGAGGCCGGGTGCAGTGGCTCACATCTGTAATCCCAGCACTTTGGGAGGCCAAGGCGGGCAGATCACGAGGTCAGGAGATTGAGACCATCCTGGCTAACACGGTGAAACCCCGTCTCTACTAAAAATACAAAAATCAGCCGGGTGTTGTGGCAGGTACCTGTAGTCCCAACAACTCGGAAGGCTGAGGCAGGAGAATGCAGTGAACCTGGGAGGCAGAGCTTGCAGTGAGCTAAGATCATGCCACTGCACCCCAGCCTGGGCGACACTGCGAGATACCATCCCCCCCCAAAAAAAAAAAAAAAAGAGGAGAAAGTTGAAACTCACAGACATAAGGTAACACATAGAAAGTGGCAGAGACAGAATTCAAATTTAGGTGTGTCTGGGCCTGAAAATCATCTGCTGTTTGCAGGGGAAAGAAGCTTTTATCCATATCAAACAAACTTTCTAGGATTTAATGGGATGAGTGTTTTAGAGACCATCTCCAAAATTCTGATGATGGGGGCTACGTCTCACATCCTCTCTCATGACGCTGATGATGGGGGCTACTTCTCTCATCCTCCCTCATGACTCCGATTGGGTGGCAGGTGGGAGAGACTGTCTAAGATTGAGACCATTAGAACATAGTAGAAAAAATTTTCAGATTGACTATATATATGTTTGACTACAGTAAAAATGTTGCATACTGCTTACCTAAAATGATAAAAATACCGACTAGGAAAGAAAACAAGTAAATCTGATACGCCAACAGAAACAGGCTGCTCTTTTGCTCTTAATGATAACTTCCTCAAGTAGAAAATTTGGCATGCATTTGTTTCCTGCCCGAGGGCATAGTGCATCTGACTTGCTCTGTATCTTGCTCTCATGGTGTGGCTGAATTATTTTTCATCATGATCCCATGATCTACACTGAGGGAACTTTCACACTCTAAAGATGCTGTTGTGCCAGACATTTGTTAGGTGTGATTTTTGTGGAGAATGTTCTGGAGGGTCTCACTACTAAGAGTGGCTGAATCTTCTGCAAGTCACTCCATCCAGTGGCTGTTGTGAATAATGTAACTCACCAGTTCACCTTTTTTCATGCTGGCTCTAGGAAATTAAAGGCCAGTGTGTGACCCATTCATAGGGTTTTGATGGCATGCGTATTTTAAACCGATTCCTTATTTTGTTTTATATTCCCTTTCTTCTTTTTACTTTTCATTTTTATTCAATTACACCTTGGTTTTTAAATGTCCTTATGAGCCTTTCTGAGATTAGGTAGAGGTATAAACAAGCAAACAAATACAATATCTACAGCTGTTTCAACAGTAATACAAACATTTGGAATAAAGAAACTCAAGTGTTGGGTCTGTATTTGAAATTCTATACCTGGGGTATAGAATAGGGTATAGAATACCCTGGGGTATAGAAAAGGGGGTCATCTTTGGTGACAGAAAATTTAGCATTTCAGAACCGGGTAAACCTGTCTCCATCTCTTTCTAATAGTGGCAAATAAATAACCAGATTGACTGTGTCAAATCATGACTTTCTCTTCATGTTCAATCCAGTACCTTCATTCACTCATGCTTTTTTTCAAATAGTAATTTTTGAGTAATGTGTGAGTATTGAGAAAGGTCTTACAGAGGATAAAAACATACAAAATATGGGCTCTGTTCTCTCGATATTACATATTTGTTAGGGCCCACAGTCACCTTAAAGCATTACCTATAGTTTGATGGTTTTCATTATTTATATTCATCATAATTAGAAATAGACTTGTAGAAAGGCCCATAGAATGGGGAAATACTTAAAAAAGAATAGTCATGTGAAGACCTTTCAATTGGAAATTGGAGAAAACTATGTTAGATTTATTTGTTCAAATAATAATATTCATATGTGACATTTATTGAGTGCTTATTATGTGTCAAGTATTATTCCAAGTTTACATGTTTTGACTCATTTAATCCTGACAACTGCACCACGAAATAGACACCAATCCTGACCCCATTTACAGTTGAGGAAATGGAGACACCAAGGGGTATAGCCTATGCTCCCAGGCTACAAACCTGTACAACGTGTGAATGTTCTGGATACTGCAAGCAATTGTGACATGATGATGATAAGTATTTGTGTATCTAAACACATCTACACATAGAAAAGGTACAGTAAAAATATAGTATAAAGGATAAAAAATAGTACACTTGGATAGGGCACTTACCATGAATGGAGCTTTGCAGCACTGGAACTTGAATGTGAAGGCTTAGGACAGACATTACTGTGCACTACTGTAGACTTTATAAATTCTGTGTGATTCGACTACACTAAATTAATGTTTAAAATAGAGTGATTATGCTACCATAACATTATGATGGCTATGATGTTACCAGGGGATAGCACTTTTTCAGCTTCATTATAATCTAATGGGACCACCATCACATATTGTTGGTGATCCATTGTTGACCAAAACATCCGTAATGGGGTACATAACTACTGGCATGACCTAAGCACAAGGCTTGCAGTTAAATCAAATATGGGATAGCTTTCTCATTTGTGTTATTTAATGCCATGTAATGGTCTGCCTTAAACTGTCTTTAGTAGTATCAGAAGTAAATAGCTCACACTTGAGAAGTGAATTCCTTCTGATGGTTCAGAATCCAGTTGTTTACAAATACGATCCCTGTCTGTCTAACAGAGATAGTGTGGATACGGAAGATATATTTTAACATTTACTGCTAGGTTATCATGCATACATTAAGCCTTTGAAGACCTTTTCTGCTCGCTTTTCTTGTGTTATTTATTCCCATAGAGTGAAGAGGCTGCCCTTCAAAATGTTCTTCAGTGTTTCCAAAAGGCGCTTGCTTATACTTGTGTTCTATGTAGTCCCCATAAAACCCCAAAAATAGACAGAGGAGGCATCACTGGCCTTATATTACAGATGAAGAAACTGCAACTAAGAGTATTAAGTGATTTATTTGCCCATAGTTTATTACATGGTTCATAAATGTACGCTGAGCTATTCATCTCATTTGGTACCTAAACAACTTTGACATGAAACCTGGATGTGTTTCTGCAGTATGTTTTAAGTATCTGTTCAGTGAACCAAGAAACAACTTCCTCAATTAAGGAAGCAGACTGGTTTAATGTTGGCTGGGTGGTTTTTTTCCATTTAGTTTGTTGCCCTCACTTCTCATAAGTTGCTGTAAGCAAACATATTTTTTGCTAAACATAATTAATAGTATGAATCTGGGTGTCTGGGATCACCCTGGGGTATAGAAAAGGGGGTCATCTTTGGTGACAGAAAATTTAGCATTTTAGAACCTGGTAAACCTGTCTCCATCTCTTTCTAATAGTGGCACAAGCAACTCCACTAGATATTGATAAAAAATAAACAAATATTCAATTTCTACCTATTAGTAAATATTACCAATATTTTAATCCAATGACTTTATTGTCTGTTTTGGTTACTTGATGGCTTTGTTATTTATTTCTGTTGCTGACACTTTTATACTGAGAGGCTATACTAGAAAGTGGACAGTCCAGAGAGTCACTCTCATCCACACTGTAAATGGATCACTTTGCTAATTCAGCCTCCAATAATTTTAGAATGACACTATAGATCAGGAAACACAGAAAGCAAATAGCAAGATGGCTGCTCAGCTGGGGGCAGAGCTTTGGACTTGTCTTGGAAGGGGGCTAAAAAATGGCTAGCTAGATAGAACAAGTTTCTGTTCCATCCACTTATGGGATTGTTTCATTATTTCATTTGAAGTATTAATAATAACGACATCTGACTTCCAGAGAGCACCTACAGTTTTCAACGAAGATCGTATGACCTTCACAACAACTGTGTGAGGGAGAAGATCATTATGTCCATTTTACAGATGAGGAAACTAGATTCAGTGATGTGTCCAAGTTGTCACAAGTAATTGAGATTTGAAATCAGGACATTGGGTTCCCTGTTTAGTGAGTGTTTTTTCATTATGCTCAGGTTTTCTGAAGTTTGGGTTGCCTATCCTGGTGGGAACGAGCAATAGACAATATTGCTACATCCCTACATAGGGAGAAAGCCATTCTCTTTCCCCATTTCCTTTCCATCTGACTAGTAAAGTCTCATTTGGGTGCTACACTGTTTTCAATGCTTAGTTAACAAGTGCTAATCTTTTAATTCTTTTCATCAAAGAAAACTGGCTCTAGGCTCAGATCCTTCAAGTAAGCAATGGTATACCTATGTAGCTAGAATACAGCACTGTTCATTTTCTGTTGATGTATGTTTGTCTTCTAACTATGTCAAATAATGCTGGATTTCTATATTCAATAGTGGTCCAGGGTCTTATTCAAAAACACATTGATTTAAATTTTAAAAATGACTTAAAGAATAATAATTGTGGCCCTGGTGATAAGAGCAGGGAATGAGAACGCCTGAAGAAATCTAATGCAAGCCACAAATAGGAGCTGCATATGTAATTTTAAGCTTTAAAGTAGCCACATTTAAAAAAAACAAAGAGAGAAATTGATGCAATTAATTATATTAATATATTACATATTAATACAACAAACCCCAATATGTCAAAATTATTATTTCATATAATCAATCTAAAATTATTAGTATGCTATTTTACTTTTTTGGTACTAAGTCTTTGAAATGTGATGTGTATTTTACACTTACAGTACATCTTAACTCATAATAACCACATTTCAGTGCTCAATAACCACATGTTACTAGTGCTATCCTATTGGAAAGCATAGTTCTAATCCACAATTAACAAATGGAAGCATATTTATATCCATGGTCAAGTGACAGTGATGCCCTTTTTCCTGTTTGGACGATGCCACACTTTCTTTTGGTAGTTTGGTCTGAGATGGTCCAAAGCTAAGTCATCCCACAGCTTAGCTTTGACAAGGCCAGCATGCCTCCCACATTCCTCTTGGGCTGTAGAGTCCCATAGTTGGGTTTATATGATCACCCAATTCATTGTCTCAGTGCTCTGGTCTGAAAGCAAATCAGTGTGACCAAAGGGAGGCTTGGGCCCTCTGTGTTGGCAGCCCAAAGAAGGAGGTGGGTGGCCCACAGGGGCAATTCTGCCAAGCATGAGCTGCATTTTGTGTTAGGTGTAGGGGGAAAGGCTGGCTTGACAACTCTGTTAACAAGACATGGCAGGCCGGTGGCTGGTAGATGATGAAATTACGAGGATGAGAGAGGGGAGTAGCAGAACAGGGAAGAGGAAAAGGGAGATGGGGAGACAGGAGGAGGATAGGGAAAAGAAAGTGGAGGGGGAAGGAAGTAAAGAAAGGGAAGAAAAGGAGGGGGAAGGAATTGGGGATGAGGAGAGTGAGGAGAAGGGAGCACAAAGAAGGGAGAAGGAAGAGAAAAAAGAGGAGGGGGAGGCGGCGGCAGTGTCTGAGAGTAGGAAGGGAGCTCCCTCTCTCCTCCAAAGGAGGAGAAAGAAAAGAGAGGAATAGAAGATTCAGAGGTCCCACCACCATCAAGCACTTATCACACACTAGGTACCGTGCAAAATGCTTTATATGCACCATTTATTTTACAACAACTCTATGAAGCAGGTATTACTACTGTTTGTATTTTATGAGTGAGAACACAAACTCAGTTTCTGGAGGTAAATGGAATGAGTTTAGACCAGATTTGGAGTTTTTGGTCCCAGGAGACTAGTCCCTCTTCTTCCTGACATTGAGTGTGCTTAGACAAATCCCACTAATCCCCTAGACTTTGTCATCTTTAATGACAAATCCACTGGCAAAGTGGCTTAAACCTGCTGGGTGAGCTCTAGATCCCACTCAATGCTAGGCCTGCTCAGGCATGGTGTTTTAAATAAGCAAAAGGAATTCTCCTGGGGTAAGAGAGGTCAAGCCATCAAGTTTGCTTATCTTTACTAGAGAGGAGAAATTGAAGTCAGAAAGTCTCTGATCATATGTAAATGGCCAGCTCCAAGGAGCCTGGCATGTGAGTTAGGGCTTTTCCATTTTGGATGAGAACTTCCCACCCTGTTTGTCTTTTTGATAGTTATCTCCAGTCTAATAAGCCAAGGACTCTGGGTAGCAGCCACTTCATTTGCGAAACACTTACTTGGAAAAGTGCCTCTGAATTACCTCTGGTTCACACCCTACCTCAGTTTTTCTTAGGACATCCAAGAGCTGGAGGCTCCACATTTATCCCTTACTGGGGGTCTCTGTGCCTCCTCCAAGCATGGTTTTCTCTGAGCTCAGGTAGAGCTCTCTGCAGGAAGAGGCCCACAGAAGTGGTAAGGGACTGAAAACCAGGCTGCCCATATTTTCAATGTTGTAGCTGGAATAAATTTCAATTAATATCGTTGTTATATTTTTAACTGGAGAGGTAGCAGTTTCTAAGGAGATGATTTTGTGACATCTTCAAGAGATGATCATGATGATAATGATGATAGTGATAACGGTGGTGTTAGTAATGGTGATGATGCTGAGAGTTGCCAACACTTAGAGAACACTTATTGAAGTTTTACATACATTTGCTTCTTTAATTTCCCAACAACCCTTTGGGGTAGGTACTATTGTAATCCCATTTTATAGTTGGGATACATTACTTAAACCCAGTTTGAAAGGTGCACAGCCAGGATTTCAACCGAGGGAATTTGGTTCCACAATCTATGTTCTGAATCTTATAAAAACACAATTGCTTTTAGAAGGCCATGATTGTTTAGGTTCATAACAAAAATTAAGCAGGGATACAAACATGGCTATCATTTATCTGTTACTGCGTATCATATACTGTGCATTCCATGCGTTACTCGTTTAATTCTCATAATGACACTTTGAGGTGACTATTATTGACTGTATTTTACAGGTGAGAAAGTCAAGGTTCAGAAAGATTAAGTGATTTGCTAGACATCTCAGAGTTACTAAGCTGCTAAACTTTGGTTGCAACATAGGTTTTTTAAGCTCCAAAGTCTGTGTCCCTCACTGGAGGGTGAACCTCATTGTATTGAATGAAGGTCTACCATATATGAGGTATGATGCCTTATCTATTCCACCTCATTTCGTCTTCACCACAACTCTGCGAAGTAGCTGTTAGGTTTTCTATTTTACAAATGAAGAAGGAAAGGCTCGGAGAAGTTAAGTAAGTAGAGAGGTTGGGTACCAAACTCAGGTCTGTTTGACTCCAAATCCCATTGATTTTTTCGTTTGTCCATTGCTGTTTCTGTCTCTTTTCCCAGTCATCTGTTCACACTTTATTATCTTCCCTGCTATGGGCTGGGTACTGTTCTAAAGATGGAAGAGAGTGGGGGAGACCAGCCAAGGGAGATCTGTTCTCCTCCCTCCAGTGGCCTATATCTTTCCAATCTCTACACTGCCTGAGTTGCTTCATGTAAGAACTGTAAGATACACTATTGTCACACTGCCAATTAATCAGGATTTTGCAAAAAGAGAGATGTAGTGGAAGCTGATGTTCTTCTGTTACAAGGCCTGGGTAATGATCAATCATCTTGTTTTATGCATGAAGAATCTGGCTGATGCTTGAGAATCAATGTAGGGTTTCGTTGCTTTTTCCCCGAGGTTATATTTTATTATGATTGACATACTGCACTTTTTCTTTTCTAGACTGCTCCCAGAGAACTTTATCAATTAGTCTGTGGTTGCTCAGCTGTAGAACAGATCCTTTCTATTTCTTGTTTTTAACTTTTCTTGTGAAAAGAAGATTTTTAGATCCCCTGCATCTCTCTCTTTATTTCAGTTACAGGCAATTGATTTTATAATCTTGGTGCAAGAGGGAGGTATTCCTGGCTGTTTGGTGAACTCTGAATAGATGCAAAGTCTTTACTAGCTTTCTGCAATAGTGTCATAAATCATATGTTAAAAACACTCCTCAAAACCTGATTTAATTTTCCACTGATCCCGCCTAATCTTTTTATTACAACTAGCACAAATCTTTCAAAGCAAGTTAATGGTAACATTAGCAAATTAATAGCTGTTCAAGATAAATTAGTAGTATTAGTAGTAGCATTAATATTAACAGCTCTATTGATTCTATGTTTACTATGGGTCAGGTGCTGTGCTAAGCCCTTTACATTCATTATTCTGCTTGATCTTCATTGAAAATTTTTTATGTTGGTCTTATTATATATAGGTTTTTAGAATAGGAATTATCACATAGTGGTTAAGTCTGCAGTCTTTGAGATCAGGCAGTCCTGAAGTCGAATCTCAATTCTTTCCAAGTAGCCCTAGAACCCAATAAAGCCTCAGTTTTCCAACTGTAAAAAGGGGCAGTAATGAGATATATTTTCACAGTATTTTTGCCAAGGATAAAAGAAGTAATGCAATAAAATGCTTAGCCCAGCTCCTGAAAGTTCACTCTATTAATTAGTCTTGATACAGGAAATTCAGCGACATATTATAGCTAAAAATACAATATAGAAAAGTATATAGGCATTATCCACCGGGTTTTGATGGCCAAATACATTAGGTGGGTTTACTCATTTATTTAGCAAATCTCTATTGAGAATCTACTAGGTGCCAGGTCTTGGAAATATGGTAGTTAATAGAAACAGACATGGTCCTAGTTCTCATTCTGGTAGAAGAGAGAGCTGTTAATCACAAAAGAATGTATAATTGCATATAGTGATAATAGCTTTGTAGGAAAAGGATTTGGTGTTTTGGAAATTTAAAAATCAATACCTGGGATGTACTGACCAGCCTAGGGAGACAGAAAGTGACACAGATATGGTTGCATCCAGGATCTTTTTAGGTTTCGTCCTTGGATGGTTCTCAAAGCAGCTTCAGGACTCACATTGAATAATTAATACAACACAAAATGGTTTATCTGGAAGGCCTACAAATTGGCCTCTAGAGGGAGTGTTGGACTCCTCTTTACTACCTGCTTGTTCCTTTCCTAGGAAAAATGCATGTTGATACCGGGTTGGCCAGGACCAAAGACTTATTGGGCTATTTGCTGGAGAGGTAGGTATTAGCGTGAGGAGAAGACTGCTTGTTTCTTGGGAATTTTGGTGGCTCACATGGCTGCTGAGACTATTGTCTCTCTATATTTGTCCACTTGCAACCCTATGCCTCTTAGAAAGACAAGTGATAAACAAGGTGAGTCCTAGGGGTAAAGAGATTTGGGGTGGATCCATTCACACAATTAAATGTTTTTAGAAGAGTACTCCTGCCTTTCTGGACCCTAGTACCTTAGCAATTTGCTAGGAAAGTTTAGGAAAGCAACGAGAGTTGTTGAGTGTTTCTAAATGAATTACTATCTCATATAGGAAATAGCATCCTTTCCAAAAAATTGGTTATTGGTTTTGACACATCCATCAGTAAGTGTGGAAATAAATAACAAGCCCAAGATCCTAGACCAGAGGTGAGGCAACTGTTAAAACCAGGCTGAATGTCTTATAAATAATTGGGAAAAGAATAAATTCGTGTAATTAGTCAAAGGTCAATCTGAAAATTTGGGAATGCTTATTGAATACCATATTAATCTTTCTTGTGTTTATGCATTTTTTTTTGCACTTCCAAAATATTTTGGGGGCTGCCATTGAATCAGCTAGATGAAAATGCTAAGATTTAGTTAATTAACAACTAGCCTTATCTACTTGACACAAAACATCTGGGCATTATAAACATAGCTGGAAAACACCAGATGTCAGGCAGCATATAAATGAAACTTCTGGAGGAAGTGTAGCTTACAGGAGACACGGTGGAAGACTGGAGTCAGGAGCAACCAGACTTGAACTTCATCTCTCACATATACTCTGGACTACAATGTTTTTTCATCAACTGAACAAAACTACCCCCTCACAATTTGTTCTTTTGTATCTATACAAACCATCTGTGAAGGTAAATTCCAAGACATGTGTGTATTGACAGTCATATATGTATATATGTGATATCACACAAACAGACACAAACTTATTTTTTAAAAAAACAGATAACACAACAACCTTTTTTTCTCCATACAATGGCAGATAGTAGAAGCATGGATAATTAAAATATTATATAATTCAAACTAATTTTTTAATTTTTCTAAGTATGTTGAACTTACCCCACCAGTAACCTATATTTGAAAATGGATATGTTCTATGGGAAATTTTTTCAAGCAACTACACTGAGAAGTTTTGAGAAAACGACTGTGTATGGTTGCAGTTGCACCTATCTGTAGTCCCAGCTACTCAAGAAACTGAGACAGGAGGATCCCTTGAGGCCTGGAGTTCAAGGCCATGGCGCGCTATGATTGCACCCGTGAATAGGCACTACTCCAAGGTAATCCAACAATTACCTCAAGGATACCTAAATTACCTCAAGGATACCCCATCTCCAAATTAAAAATTAAAACAAAACAATAATCGATCAATCAATCAATTGCTAGCAGGCCTTTCAAGTGCTACCTTCTGAATCAAGTAAGATCCTCTCTGAACTTTGCTTTATGTTCTTTGCAAACACCTTCCCCAAAACCAGAAAAAATTGCACATCTTTCTCCTCCAGAATTACATAATATTAGGGTGGGAAGAAACTGCTGATATAAATTCAAGCTGGCAAATACTCCTTTGAAAACATAATCCTATTATTAACTTACTATTCTACACTACTGGTAATCTCCCAGAAAGGACATGGAAGAGTTGGTATCTGTGGCTGGAAATAATGCAGTGAAGAAGTCAACCTGATGATGGATTTTAAAGCTCTCTGGTCTTCAGTATTCAAATCTGTAACACGGGACAGGAGTCCTTCCCTTATAGGGTCATTGTGAGGATTAAAATTAAATACAAATGTTAAGCATGGAGACTGGAATATTTTAGTCATTGCATTAATGATTGTGATGATGATGGTGAAGACAGTGCAGTTGTCAAGTGACATGGCCTTATTTGGTCATGGCCAGTGATATTTGACCGTGAATTCAACTGAAACAACTTTTTTTTTCTTTCTTCAAACTAGATTCTGACGTTAATTTGAAAATAGGATCACTCTGTTGAGGTTAAATAATTATGGCCCAAACTTTTCCAACCTAAAGTGTGAAGTTACTGGTTCTTTGTAGGTAGAGCTTCAAACCTATTTGGCAATACTTTGGCATCTAAGGGTATAGGTGGAGTTTGTGCATGTGTGAATATTTCATTTGGTTGCAATACGTGATTGGAAAAGAACTTGTGTGACAGTGTAAAGACATGCAGGGCCATTTGAAGTTTTGTGTAGGAGAATGAGCCATTAATGTGATCAAGGAATGCTGTGATTATATTGCTACATTGCA
This sequence comes from Colobus angolensis palliatus, assembly GCF_000951035.1. Lineage (NCBI taxonomy): Eukaryota > Metazoa > Chordata > Mammalia > Primates > Cercopithecidae > Colobus > Colobus angolensis. The sequence goes on from NW_012115821.1 coordinate 8,546,327, forward strand.
AAAAGCACTGTAAGGTCCTTGGGCATAGGACTATCTTAATCACCTGTGTCCCTAGTGCCTAGCCAGATATCTGCTGTTAGTAAATTCATACACACACACACACACACACATTGAATCTACAAGAAGAAAGGGAAGACATTTTACATTTAGTAGAGACGCTTAAAGGAAAAATCATTAGGCCTCAAATATTGGCATGTTTCTTAAATTTCCTCAAGGATACAAGAAACTCATAATAAAGATAATTCAATGACTGGGGATAGGGATGGAAGAAGGTTTTTTAAAAATATGTTTTTATTATTTTTTCTTTGTTTATGGGTTTTCCCTTGTATGCCCTTTTAAGTGACTAAATTTGAAAATTGTGGCATGATTTTAGAATAGGCATATTTTTACTGCATTTGACCTTTGGCAATTATGAAAAATTTTCTGTTTGGGGGAAGGATTGTGACTATATTTCACACTCGCTCCCACCAGCTTTTTTTTTTTTTTGCAAATGAGCAAGCGGCATTTACACAGTTAGGTTCATGAAAAGAGCTGCTATTTTTTAAGCATTCCTTATGCCTTTCTAGAATTGAAGACCCATTATTCTGTCATATATCAACCCATCTGTCAGCCTGCAACAGATGGTTAAAATGAAGAACTTCTCAAATACCAAGAAGGAAATTATCCTGTGCTTTACCATCTACAGCTTAAATTCAGTCTGACTTCAAAATATTCCTTTGCCACTTCCCCACTTATCATGTGAAGTGGAAAGTGAGAAAAAAATATTGCATTTGAACTACAAATTGGAAGCCATTCCTCAAGAAGATGACTAGTGGATTCATAGATGTTTTTATTCTGACAGATGGAAGGAGAAGATAGACCTGGGTTCTATTCTGTTATGTTACTTCTTAGGCACATAGCCTTTGGCAATAGATTTGACTTCATAGGCTTTTATTTCCCCAGTTGAAATAATAAAGAATTTATACCTTGTCTTTGAGGGTTATTGCAAGAATTAAAAAGTAATAGACAATCTTCTAGGGCGATATCTTGCACAATTAGGCATGGGATAAATGACAGATATCATTATTTTCACCATCAGTTCTCCCCTTTTGTTCTTGTCCACTATTTCCTAAAAATTATTCCAGATAAAAGATTCTGTGTCTCCAGTACGCAAGATTTGAACAGGTGCTTAAAGAAAAAGTGGGAAGTTGTGGATAAAGCTGACGTGTGTGTGTCTGTTTCTCTGCAATGTATAGTGTTATACAGTGCAACCCACCAAAATGTTGTGTTGTTGTTTGGTATGTGTGTGTGTGGAGGTGGGGAGGGATATACAGAATGAAACATGTAACTGAAATGCTATTGCCTTCTGGGGGCATGCATGCTTTTCGTAAATCTGACAGTACCAGGGACTTCTGTCCAATCCCTCCCAAAGAAAGTGATCATATATTTTCTTGGTTTTCATTTCAGTCTGGATGAAAAAATATTTGTAATTTTTACTCTGTCTAGGCATAAATAGTAATTGAATCACAGCTTATGTTGCATGCTTTATTTAGATGATTTGACTTATTTTTGTCAGTTCTATCATATTTCCAATATATAACTGTTAGAATTTCACATTCACAGTTTTTTTGCAGTGGGAAATTTTGGGAGTGTAGGCTCCCTGCCCCCAGAATTATTCTTTTGTAAATGCTGCTGTGTATGGTGGGAGATAATGGCTGGCCTGAACATTTTAAGAAGCAAGATGTGTCCTAGAGAAGGACTCTTCGACTTTATGCACGACAAAACTTCCGGACATGTTGTTGAAATGCAGATTCTAATTCAGTAAGTCTGGAAGAGGGTCTGAGAGTCTGCATTTCTAACAAGCTTCCAAGTGATGCCAGTGCTGTCACTGGACATACTTTGAGAAGCAAATCCCAGTCTGTGAGGAAACCTCCTCCAGAAAAACTTCCCAGTCTACTCCAGAATCCACTACTATCTGTGGCCCCATTTGTATACATTGCCATTCCATCTCATTTGCATTTAAGTAGGTCTCATTCTGCCTGTTCAACTTGAAAATAACTCTATTCCTACTTTCCCTCTTTTAACATTTATTGGGTAATTTTTATATACCAGGTATTGTGCTAAATATTACCCATGGACCCAATTTCAACCCAGCTTCTCACTTAACACCCAACGTAAATCCTGAGCCACATGACTGTATCTCCCTAATACACATAGCATCTTCCCCTTTTCCTCATATGTCTATGTTTCCAATCCCAAACCCAGACCATGTTTGGTTTATTGATGGCAGTTCCTCTAAACCCAGCCAAATCTTGCCAGCTAAAGCTGGTTATGCTGTCGTGTCCCATACCTCTATTATCGAGGCTGCTGCACTTCCTTCCTCCACTACTTCCCAACAAGCTGAACTGATTGCTTTAACTAGTGCGCTCTCGCTTGCTAAAGGAAGGCACATTAACATTTATGGTGACTCCAAATACACTTTCTACATCTTCCATAACCATGCTGCCATTTGGGCTGAAAGAGGTTTTCTCACCACACAAGGCTCTTCCATTATCAATGCGTCTCTAATAAAGGCCCTTAAGGCTGCTCTCCTGCCAGTCAAGGCTGGGGTCGTTCATTGTAAAGGACGCCGGGAACCAACTGATCTTACTGCTAAAGGAAATGCCTATGCCAACAGGACAGCTAAAGAAATAGCAAATGCCTCCACACCCACAAATACTCCAGCCCTCACTCCAAAAGACCAGTCTTTTTCTTTCTCCTCAATCACCCCCACCTACTCTTCTTCTGAAATCCTGCTCTACCAGTCTTTTCCAACTCAGGGCAAGTAGTTCTTAGGTCATGGAAAATTCATTCTTCCTCACCTTAATCCAGGAGACAAAGATTATTTTACTTATTATCTCTCCTGAATAGGATCTGCAATCAGAACGATTGAGCTTTTCCATTCAGACCACCACTCACACCTATGGGAAAAGGGTAATATAATAGATCATTGGCTTAACAACGGGGAATGCTATTCATGTGATGGAAAATGGGGACGAAAGGCTGTGGTACGTAAAACACTATTCCTTCCTTGGCCTAAAAACTCATTGCCACCTACATTAAAAGCTAATATGCCTGATTACTGTTTTTAGAGAACTTACTTTATTAGGGTAGTTCCAAGCTCAAAAACATGCTAACTGGCCACCTCATTAGCTACATAAAAATGCGCCCTAGACCCGAAACTTACTGGACTAACTCATTATAAAATTTTCTTTAAAGTGTCCATGCAGTCCCTGGTCACGCTTGAAGTAGTCCTGAGAAACATCGCCTCTACCTCAATAATCCCCAGAAGGAACTTATATTTTCTTTATCTTTTCTTATAACCTTATATTTTATAAATAAAAAGACACAAATGTCAGGCCTCTGAGTCGAAGCTCAGCCATTGTAACTCCTGTGGCCTAAACATATACGTCCAGATGGCCTGCAGGAGCCAGGAAGTCTGGAGCAGCTGAAAAACCACAAAAGAAGTGAAACAGCCATCTCCTGCCTTAACTGATTGACCAGACTTATGACATTCCACCATTATGACTTGTTCCTGCCCTGCCCCAGCTGATCAATCGACCTTGTGACATTCTTCTTCTGGACAATGAGTCTTATGATCTCCCCACCATGCACCTTGTGACCTCCTCCTCTGCTAAAAATAGATAACCACCTCTAACTGTCACTTTCCCCTGCCTACCCCAGTCCTATAAAGCTGCCCCTCTCCTATCTCCCTTCACTGACTCTCTTCTATATGGACACATGTGACGCTTACATGAGCTAATCTCATCAAATTCTCAATCATAGGATAGGTACCATCATTATCATCAATGAACAGGAGAAAATACAGAGGCACAGAGAGGTTAAGTAAATTGTCCATGGTTAACCAGCTAGTAAGTGGTAGAACCAGGATACAAATGCAGTCTGACTCCAGAGCCTGCACCCCCAACCATTAAGGATTTGCTGAGATTATGCCTTACTGGGACTGTGTCAAATGTATTTTTGTAAATCCTGTAGCACCTATTCCTGTGTCATGTCTTATCAATATAAGCGGATAAAGTAAAAATCCTTTACCAAAATAAAGAAGAAATACATATATGCTGCTTTTCTCATTTTTCCTAATTGACTGCTTAATGAAACCGTGGAGCTGAATATCAGGGGATCAAGACCAACATTATCAGACAAGAGTCCAATAATATGCACTTAGCTAAATGTGCATATTATTAGAATCTGGTCATGAGTAGTTATGCTATGGGGACACCATTTGATCTATGGTATATTAAAATTTGTTATAATGAAATCTAATTATATGCTGTATTGTGTCCTGTTGATGAGAAAAAGGAATTAGCTACTAAAAAAAGCGAAGGTTCTTCATAAAATATTCTTACTCATAAAGAGGACTCCTGGTTCCACACAAATTTGCAGAACTTAGCTAAAGAAGTAATAATCTTCTACCAGTTTGCAGAGCTCCCCCGTTAAGTGTTTCTCATAATATTATTCCATTTTTTGATCTTTTTCACTATTGCTAAAATGAAGCCAGATAGAAAGTGTTTTCCAGAGCACAAAGAAAGCCGCACTCATTTCTGGAGGTAAGTATGCAACATCTTGATTCCATATTTCACAAACCACTCTCATTCAGTTTATGCACCATGGCAAATAGTATTGAATCTATCGGAAAACACCTGGGAAGCAAACATTTTGCAAGCACTTTGTTTTGATGATTTTGAGAGAATGTGAAAGCCAAATTATGGTACCCGTTAAAGTAATTGTGTCTAGCTTAAGTTAAAAAGAAATCTACACTTGCAATCACAATAACCTTTTGAAATGTGTTGGAAATATGGGAGAGTTCAATCATACACTAGGGGAGATGAGTTTTAATTTTTTTTTTGTAATAAGAAAACCAGCAAGAGTCAAAGTAAACTTTAATAAACCTTTCAAGTCTCCTGGAGTGAGTGGTGCCCTTGCTTTTGTGCATGCATGTGCATGCATGTATTTAGGACTGTGTTGTATAAAAATACGTATCTTTGAACACTGGAATTGCTTCAGTTCAGAAAGAACTCTCACTGTGGGGATCATGAGGGAGCTGAGATGGAGGATGCATACTCGTGCTTATGCTTTTTGATGAGATGGCAGGTTGCCTGTGGGTCGTAAATGCTTTGTTTTCTTTCTCTGTGTCTTTCTTATGTGTGCGTGTGTTTGTTTGTTTTCTTTACGTTTTGATAAATGCATATTTTTGAATGATTGTATGTCCAATGAATATACAATGCACTCTACTATGTTACGGTTACTGATCTGGAATGACCAGGAACTTTCTTTTGTTTGATGTTGCTTTAGTGCTACAACTACCTACCACTGCCCCCAGCATACACCCTCCCTTCTCCACCAAACTTTCCCAAGGGTTTCAAGGTAATGGTTCTCAATGCAGTGCTCCCTTGAAGCAGTTTATGAAGTATCACTTTGGAACAGAGGCTGGTTGAGTTTATTTTTCTGATTTAGTATGGAGGTTTTCTGACTGTGCTCAGGACAGTGGTAGAAAACATCCCTCAGGGATCCTTTCTTTACTGTTTCTCTGTCTCTTGGTTTTTCATTCTTTACAAAGGCAGTAGAATGTAGAGTACAGAGGTTAATTGTTACAGTTCTGAAGTCAGTTCTGGATTCATCTTCACTGACTCATTGTATGGCTTTAGCCAAGATCCCTATACCCCTAAGCTTTATTTTCCAAATTGGTGAAATGGGTAATACTATCTATCTCACAAAACTGTTGTGAGGATTAAATGAGATGTAACATATGAAGCATTCATTATATGCCTCACATATGGTAAATACACAATATATGTAAACCGTTAACATTATTTCCAGATGTAGTTACCAGAGGCCAGAACCATATAATGAGACTAATTTGCCAGAACCATATAATGAGACTAACTGGTCAAGAATGAATTCCCAAAGCAGGTCATGGATGACAGAGGTGAAGCCCTTCTGGAAGTGAGACCGTGCATGCTGAATGCTGACCCATTCAACCACAATTGGAAAAATGCACTAGGTTTCATAACCAGAGACTCTCTAACTGGGAACTATATCTGACTAGCTTGGCACTGTGTTAATAAAGGCTGATGTTTGTATTAGGTTAATGCTTCCATGTCCTGGAGACTACACAACAGCTACCCCGTTGAATCTCTCCCTTGAGACACTTGTACTACATTGTGTGTCTGGCTTTTGTTGGTGTTATCGCTACCTTATTCTGAAGTCTATACTGCCATTTAACTCCCCACAGGTCATGCCTGACTTTGGATTTGTATTGCTATGAGGAAAGAATAGTTATTAAAGTATTTTTCTGAGTCACATTTTTATTTGCTCCAGGGCACTTAATTCTATGCATTTTGGCAAAGGAATGCAATCATCCCCACAGATACTGTTGTGTTTGCTAAATCACCTGAGTTTTATCAATACACATACATTTTCTGCAAGACTAACAGGACTTTCTCAAAACTCTGAGTTCTATTCTACAGTGGTTTTGATGAACTTTGCTCATAAAAAAGTAATGAGTACAGGGATTTCTTTTTTCTAATATTCACCAAATTTTTTGTTTCTCAATATGAAATGGCTGTGAGGATGAATTTCATCTTGGCTATTAGAGAGCTTCTAGCTCGATTGGGTCATATAACAGCTATTTATAAGCATGAATGAGAAGACCTTTCAAATGAAAATTTGTAATTCATTTTTAATATTTTTAAAATGAACAGCCCTCCCCCCATTTTGCCCCCTAATACTTGGCATTCAAGACTAAGGAGAAACATTAACGTGTTCTTTCTTAAAATGACAGATAACAGCGTATTTGTGTGTGTGTGTGTGTGTGTGTGTGTGTGTGTGTTTTAGCTAAATATGTGGAACCAACCTCAGAAACCATTTGAAATTACTTATTCACTTTAAATGAGAACTGAGAAAATTAGCCAGATAATCCAGGACCATAAAAAAACACCAACAGAAACAACAAAAAGTCAATAAACATCATTGACCATTCACTTTGCACCTCATGTCCAGCACGTAATATAGTCTTGGACAAAAGCAGACCCAAACCCCTGCCCTTGCCAAATACACATTCTTGTGTAGGAGACCAACAATGAGCAAGGTAAATTAGTGAAGTATGTGGGAGTTTGGATAGTGGTAAATATTTTGGAGAAAACATAATTCAGGAAAGAAAGATACAAATAATCTACTGGTAATTGAAGTAGATGAAGTATGTTGGGGAAATGGGGGCTGAAGTTGTAGATGAGGTGGCCAGGGAAACTTTATTGAGAAGGTGGGTTTTGTATAAACACTTGAAGAAAATATGGGAGCTAGCCATGTAAATATCTGGGGAAGAGCCTTCCAGGCAGAAAGAAGGGGAGTCGGGGAGTCCCTGAGATGGGAGCAAGCCTGGTGAGTTTATCAACCTAGGAAATGAAGACCTTAATTTATTTGCCTAAAATGACTTGAACAGTGGTTCTTCACCTTAAGAGATCCTTACAGGATATGATAACAAATATACAGATATTGCCCTGTGGAAACTGAATTTGAGGGAAGGAGAAAACCAGTAGGAAATTGTAGTTGAACTTTAAATAAGAGGTGACAGCAGTCTGGATTAGGGAAGTGGCAGCTGGACTCAAGGAAGAGAAAAGAAGAAGATGGATTTAATGGGGTTTAGTGGGGAATTTGATTTAGAGGTGTGGAGGAGGTGTCATAGGAAACACCTAGGTTTCTGGCTGGGAAGGTGGTAGTTGGGGGCCCAATTCGAAGAATGTGTAATTCCAGGATTCCAAGCAAAGCAAACTCTACCAGTTGAGCATATTGGCTGGATGTATCTGCCTTGCTGAACTCTACAAGTTCCAGCATGCAGGCAGGTCAGGCTCTTGGATGGCTATTTCATTGAGATACAGGCCCTGGGCTCTATTTACCTTTTTAAAATTATACAAATGAAAAAACTACCACTGTCTTTCTCTTTGGTTAGGGATGGTTAAGGAAAACCTCTCATTTACTCATTCCAAATTCTTTTAGATGGGAGATCTGCTGGTCAGTATTACCAGCTATTAAGTTCGTGAGAGTTGTCTTTGAGAACCCTTTTCCTATTTATCCCTAAAATATGAGACTCTTGAAGTCATAGCTTCCACTCTCATACCTCCTCTCTCTTCCTGTTCTTATCCCTCACTGGAATTTCAGATCCACCCCTCAACTCTTTGCTATTATCCACACATGGAAGACCTATGCTCCTTTGATTTGACTTGTCTAAACATAACTCACTCTCTCCTTACACCTACTTCTTTACCTGCATGTATCAGCTTGGCTGATGACAAAATCTCATGCCATACACTGAATTGCCAAGAGCCTTCTTTAGCACCTCTTCTCTACCTATTTCAAGCGAGGCCCAAGATAAGTAACATGGCTCGTAAATGGTTGAACCAGAAGTGAAGTCAAAACTGTGAGGTCCAGGGCCTATAAATCACCACCTTACACTATGCCAAGGGAAGACAGGAAGTAATGATTACCAGCTTGAGCCTTGGATTGCACAAATCTTGGGCCTTACTTGCAATGGGAATAAAAACACTTAGCTCCTAAGATATCTGTGAGTTTTAAATGAGTTAGTGCATATGAAGCACTTAGTTTGTGTCTGTCATGTAGTAAGCCTTCAAGAAAGAGTTCACATTGTGATTAGACTCTATTGCTCTCTCTAATCTGTTGCCATTATCTCGTAATCAAAACATGCCTCCTTGCCTCTATTACCAGTAGATTATTTAATTGTTAACAAAAGCTTTTAAAAACACAGGCTTGCCAATACCCCTCTCCTACTTAACACTTCCAATTGTATAAATAAGTGACTTAGAATTCATCATGTCTTGGAAACGTTTTTTGAGGAGGGGTCAGAATCCTTTACAGAACGTAGATCTGTGCACTACAATTAGGCCCATCCTACTTTTAATAGCTTTATTTCTTCCTAAATCCTCCAACTTCAAATAATTTGCTCAGCCTCACAAGCGTTCACATACCCTCACTCACACATACCTACATTCATACACATACACACTCCCACTTCCCTCTCCTGTTTCTGATACATTACTCTAGTTCTCTCCTCACAGAAAAAGCTTCCCACTGTATTTGCCCCCAGAAGCCCACATTTTATTGTCACATTTGACCTTCTCCTGTCCCTCCCTTCCAAAAAAACAGTTTCCAAGTTTCTCTGGTTGGAATCAATTCAATTCCTTGTCCTTTCTTCATATATAGCTATTGGCTTTCCTCTCCATGTGGGTCTTGGTGAACCAAATATTCCTAAAATCAAGGTACTCTATAATTCAACTTTCTCTGGGCCTCAGGGCCTAGCGCAGTATTTTGCACATAATAATTTCTCAATTCAACTGTTTGTTGAATTCAATTAGGAAGATTTCAGTTTCTAAGATCTGAATGTAAACACGCAGACAGCATTTAAGCATTGCGTTTACCCAGCCACCTGCTGCTCCCTGGTTCACAGTTTACCTTACAACTGAGTCTGAGAATTGTATTTGCATAGCCATTTGTTTTTCAAATTGCCAACAGGCCCAGATCTGCCCAGTCTTTGCATTGCTACACCTTACATTTAGCTGTCACCAACGAATCTTTTCAGTGAGATTTTCCCCCTCACAGTATAGACCAGAGATTAAAAACTGGTTCAGCCAGTTTGACTAGGTTAAAAAAAAAAAAAAAAAGCATCCTGTAGGGGTAGAGTGAATGTGGAAATGGCTCTTCAAGGGTCACGGGTTTCTGAGGTCCACCTTTGTCCTGGTCAACATGTTTATTAGTGATTGGGAAGAAGGCTTACATAACATGTTTTCTTTTCTTTTCTTTCTTTCTTTTTTTGAGATGTATTCTTGCTCTGTTGCACAGGCTAGAGTGTAGTGGCGCAATCTTGGCTTACTGCAACCTCCAACTCCTGGGTTCAAGTGATTTTCCTGCCTCAACTTCCAGAGTACCTGGGACTACAGGCACGTGCCACCACGCCTGGCTGATTTTTTTGTATTTTTGGTAGAGATGGGGTTTCACCATATTAGCCAGGATGTTCTCGATCTCCTGACCTCATGATCCGCTTGCCTCAGCCTCCCAAAGTGCTGGGATTACAGGCTTGAGCCACTGCACCCGGCCCCAGATAACATGTTTTCTATGCATGGAAAACTGTGGACTGGCTTGACATACTGTTAAGAACAATGATGATACAGTTTTAGGAAAATCAGATGGCTGTCTCTTGAAACTTGGAAAGTCATTCCAACTGGGAATTCCCTTTCTAACTTTGGGGAAGGGAAGTGGCTAAGAACTTTCTAAAATTAGCACCAATTCTCTTATGCTTATATAAATTCTCATTTGGTATTTGTTTCACATACTCAGAGAAAGCCAATTGGAATAGAATACGTTAAATACCAAGTAGCATTTTATTCTGACAGGTTAACTTGATATCAACCTCACATACAAAGTTGTAAAATCTCAAAGGCTATACAAGGATGATGGATGCTGCTGTTGATCTTGGGTCAAGGAGGGTCTTTTTAAAATCTAGTAAAAGAAAGTGCAGTATATTACAGTCTCATTTGGGGATTTCTTTGTAGCTATAGTGTCAGAAGGGACTACAAAATGAAGGAAGTTATTCTACCTAAAGTTAAAGATGGTAACATCATTGCCTCTAGTATTTGCTCTTAATAAAACAATGACACTTGGATCATAAAGAAATGTGTATTTGCACAATAACTGCATTAAAAATTATAAATGGTTGGTTTAGTTTTTACTGAAATAGAGTTTAGCACAAAAGGAAAAAGTTAATTTGAAGCTTCAGTATCTTTCTGCCAAAGTCTAGGCTTGAAAAAGCCATAAACCATACTCTTCTTATTCACTTCACCCTTTAGCAAGTTTCCACTTGAGATCTTTGTTTCTGACCTCTAACAAAGTATGCTCCTGGTGAAGGCAACTCTTTCTACCCACTGAGAAAACATGAGGTCCAGACCTTTTGTGATTTTCCATGGTTTTTTTTTTTGATTAAATTTTCTTTGAGTAAACTGACATTTTCTCTGAGTAAGCAGAGTCTGTTTGAATATTATTTTCTCTATAAAGCTTTTTCCCACAATCCCAGTTAGGGTTAACCTTGCCCTTCTGTCTCTAGCCACTGCATTGAAGAAACCCTCACTATAGCTTGAAGCCATGAGAAGCCTATCCGGGAAAAGTTATTTTTATTTACAATCTCTAATTGGTTCCTAAGTAGGGAGACCCCTTGGTGACTAAGCGGGGCGAATGGATGTGGGAATAGGAGTTGAGAGTGTGCCACATCTTTATGATGAGAAAGAGGAACAGGGGATCATGGAAGAAGAAAAATCTGGAAGGCCGAAGAGGCTGGTAGGAAGAGGTTCAAGAAGCAGAGGAGAAAATTGCTGTTAGCAGAGGGTGGGTATGAAACGAGGGCCTGGAATAAAGAACAAGTCATTTCATGAGCTTCTATTTATTTCTTTTCATTAACTTTTTGCTGTGTAACATGCAATGTCAATGTTCCTGGCTCCTATGAACTCTGCTATACATCTAGTTCTCAGCTCATGCTTGTGGGGGTGGATTCTGAGAAGTGCTTGCACCTGCTTCAAGGTGGGTACTTAGGAACATGTAGGCTATATAGGTAGGGTTGACTGTGTATGTGCCCTTATTTATGTGGGACAGGCCTGTTGCAGAGATTCACTTATGGCCCTGCCTTAGTTATTTGAAAGTGCTCACCCACACTTTCAAGAATTTATCTACTTGGATGATAAATTATAAGGCCACACAAAAATAGCTTTTATCTGACTGTACTTTGAAGACTGGACACATTTTATCCTTAAATTACCTGCTTATCTATCTATCTCTACCCCGAGATTGTGGGTTCCCTGAGAGATGGGACACCACTGTCATTAATTCATTCAACACTATGTATTGAGTTCTGTATATGTGTTGTGTGCTGGGATACAATGAAGAATAAGATAAGATCTCTGCACTTAAAGATCTTATGCTATGGTGGGAAAGGCTTATATGTAACCAAACAAGTATAAACCAGAGAGATGGGCTTACAGTACGGTTTCCCCACCTCGGCACTATTGGCATTTTGGGCCAGATAATTCATCGTTGTGTTACAGTACCCTTTGCCTCATAGGATATTTAGCAGCATACCTGGCCTCTCCCACTAGATGCCAGTAGTACCCCCTTTAGTAGTGATGACTAAAAGTGTCTCCAGACATTGCCAGATTCCACTTCTCCTCACTTTGCCCCCACTTCACCACTGAGAACTACTCTTTCTCTCACAGCTAGACACAAGGCACCATGGGAAGAGCACTTAACCCATACTTGGGTGGAGTTTTATTAATCCTTCATCCTCAACATCTAGTTGATGTTTAATAAATGCTTGATGAATAAATGAAAGACATAGTAATCACGCTACCCTTCAGGATTCTTGGAATGAAGCTTAGTAAACTATGGGAAAGTTTAAGTGTGAGGCCACAGGCAAAATTTCGGAAATAAATTTCACTCTGTATTATTGGCCTGAATATTGTTCCCCAAAACACTCTCTCTAGCTCCAAAGGGACTTGCTCCCCAAATAGTACAGGGCAGATTTCCTAGTAGTTATTTTCCTCTTAGTAAACACTGACTGTCAAGCACTTTGGCAAATACCAGGTGCCTGTAAATGCTAAATAGTCATTATAAAGCCACATAAATATTTTAGATTCCATCATCCACAGCAGGGAAAGAAAAGAGTCCAGCTTCTAAGGGGGGAAAAAAGCCCTGACATTCAGCTAATGGCTTTTACCCACCAATGGGCCCACCTGGTAGCTTGAAACTTAGAATATCTTAGAAACAAATATTCTTTGCAAAAGCTCATTAAATCTGCCTCAATTTGGTGGAGGCATCCTGTCCCCGAGTTGGCTATCATACTGATGTAAATGATGATAAGAAAATTCACAACACAACCCACACATTCCTTTCACACATCCTCTGCCCTGAACCAGACTGACATAGAACAATGAGATGGCAGAACTAACTGGCAAGATGGACCTGAACTACACAATGGTGTTTCTAGGACATCCTGAGAAAGAATGAAGGGTTCAGCGAACCAACTGTGTGACTTTGGCTAGTGATAACTTGTCTAGGCCTACACTGATAAAACAGAGGGAGGACGTAGAAAGTGATGATGACTTCAAAGCTGCTCACAGCATTCATTCTGATTCCTTTCACTCTAGTTTTACATCCTTAAAGCTTCAAGAAATTGAGGGGTCACAGCATTAATATTTATTTGGGAGGTGGGAGAAAACAGAATACAAAAATCAGCCTCTTAACAATCCTGACATCTTTCCTTAATAGACTTCTTTCTTGAGTGTGATGCAACCTCACAACGTTCTGAGGTTGGCACCCATGCAGAATGGACAGGTGCGAGTTACCTGCTCAGTTTGAACTGATTCTCAACTGTCCCCTCACCTGCATTGTCCACTATGATGTTCTGTTGATGGAAACACGACCCAACTGATAGCCCTGGGTTTTGGATTACTAAATCTTCTGGTAATTCTCTGAAATTCTCTCCTTTTCTAAAGATAAATATTCTCAGTGACTTCAGAGAGATTCACTCATGTTCTTTAGAAGCTGCAATTAATAAGATATTTTCCCTGATGGATCCGTTGTCCCCCTAACTGGCAAACTATAATTTCTTTGCTGACTCCCTGAGGTTCATTTTATTTGCAGCACTCTTAAAACACACACAAAACCCAGCAGAATAGCTGCTTTTTTGTCTTAGTATTACTGCTAAACTAAGGGAGGAAAAATCACGCACACACAAACCTCCTCCCTCCTTTAATTCCATCAGGGCATGCCTTATTCTAAAACTTACTAAAAATGAGAAAGCAGTCTAGGAGGCTTCTGAAGGTCTAAGTTCATAAAGTGAATATGCATAAAGTAGCAGAATATCAAGTTTTCATAATTACACCTTTTTATGCATACAGTTCCTGGAGTGAAATCGGCTTTGACTTCAGCTGATTTAATAGAACCTTTCTAATTTAAATCTATCTGTCACTTGTACTTAGCTGTTGTTCAATTTTAAATGGCAAAATGAGTTATTATTTCCCACTTTCACAAACCAATAAAGATTCTGTAGTTCTAAATAAGAGTGATGAGACAGCATTTAATTTCTGAACTCTTTCTCTAATTCAAGAGCTTTGGGAAAGGAAAGTATTTCTGTTTTGGAGAGATAAACTTTAAAATGAGAGGGCAAGAGAGGATAGAGAGATTCAGGCTTAGGTGACTATGCCTAGCATAATGGCTTACTCAGAGTCAGCAGGTGTCGAATCCTTGTTGCAAGAACAATGCTTAAGACAGGAGAGAAGACTGCATAATCTCATGGCAAAAGAGGTAGGTAAGAGAGCATACAAAAAGAATAAGAGGAAGAAGAAGAATAAGAAGGAGAAGGGGAAGGAGAAGGAGAAGAAAGTGCAGTTAAAGGTGGAATTTTGATGAAAATGGAGGCCTTTGGAACAATTTGGTTTAGTAGGTAGAAAGACTCAATTAGAAAGATTTCGAGTTAAATCACAACTGAAAGTGCCACTTGTTTTGCTGTCCCAGGACACCCAAGAGGAACACTCACATAGATGTATGGTTGCTTTGGACTGAAAGTCAAGTGGATGTGAGGGTTTGAATTTTAGTTAAACAGTTATGTACACACACACATTGGAGCTTGGAGTTCATTCCTTTGATAAGTACTTACTGAATGTCTGCTCTGTGTTGGGCTCTGTCCTAGTTAGAGTTGGTTCCACAGGGATAGCAAAACCAGTCCTACCTTCAAGGAGCTCATTTTGGAGGACAGGAAACTGACATCTAAGCAGAAAACTGAAATGGTGGCATTGTCCTAGGATCATAGATCTAAGCGGGGCCACCTTTGTCCAGCCAGAAAATTTTTTTCTTCCAGAAAAATTTCATTAGTTTTACTTAATATTAAGCACCTTAGGAATATGTTCATATATTATCAAATTATTATATATCAATCAAATTACTTTATAAAAGCAAGAGTATAAAATCTTGGTGAATTACCTTTATTTTATTACACGTGGTAGAAAGGAAATCACTCTCTTTTTATGAGCATTTAGAAATTTTCTGAATTTTGAATACAGAATATTACTAATTCCTTCCTTCTCTTTGAGGGTAATTCATAACTGAGTCTTTAAAAAGATGGCTCTTATTAAAGAGTAAATCTTTAGTTTTCTGATTACATATTTATCAAGTAACCTCCCTCAACCAGAAAACAGATAAACATTAGTAACCAGTGACTGAAAGGATGTTTTGGAAGTTTATAAATTTGAATTCATCTTGAAAAAGCACAAAGATTAATACTTATTTTAAAGAGAAGGGTAAGAATAAGGCCAAAGTCCACCTTTTCAGAGAGGAACAAAGACTGCAGGGACAGCAAGTATACTATTTTAAATTTAATTTTCCTCTTACGAAATGATTAATGAGAACAAAGTGCACAACAGTAAAACTTTTAAGATCCCATGGTTAGATAGATTTCCCACACATTTAATATGTATGTGGAAGGGAGTATTTGAGAAGAATTAGAGTCCCCATTTTAAAATAGAAAGCTGAGTCTCTTCTGAATTGAGGCGTGGACTTAATAACATTGATGCTTACTGTGATTTTCAAAACCCTGATGTTAAACTGTAACAGTCGTGATGGGTACCTTCAATATTATAGACCCAGACATTGGAGAGTGCATATTCTATATTTTGGGGGGTTCTTTTACATGTTTCTATGTTTACTTTAGAATATATATTTGCAGGAACCCAACAAATGTGTGTTGAGTAGATGAGCAAACTCAGACCCTATCCTTGATGAAGGCCATTAATTTCATTTTAAATACTGCCTTTAGGAGATGATAGCTGTGTTGGAAATAATCCTTGTCCTTCAGATATTTGATATCTACTGGGGTGGGGGTGGGATCAGACAAAACCACATCCAACGAAAGTGCAAGGTAGTAATGGATTTGCACAAACAATGATTTTTACACAGAGCTGGGAGGTTTCGAAGAGGAAGAAATCACATATCTTTGGGAGTAAGGACATGGGTAGTGAAGAATTACTTCATGGAACAGATAGCCTGTGAGATGGATCTTTGAAGATGAGTTGAATTTTGATAGGCTGGGAGGGAGAGGGGAGGAGGACCTTCCAGGTGGCAGGTAGCAGCTCAGTAGCTTTGCAAAACAGGAATTTTTACAGCATCTTAGGGAATGGCAGATAGTACAGTTTGGCTAAAACATAGAATACAGGGGATGATAGGAGATGGCTCTGAAGAGTATGTGAAGGCTTAGGAGAGCCTTGAATGCTGATGTGAGGAAAGAGGTTTTATTTCTATAAGCCAGAGATATAATGGCATAAATACTGCTCTATTTGAAAAAATGGATTGGAATAATGGAAGACTGGAGGAGGGAGACTACTCCATAGGGAGTCTCCATGAATATGCCCTAGTGTCATCAATTCTTTCCTTTCCCTGGCCCCCTCACCTGCCCTGTTCCCATAAGTGTGCGAACTCTTTATGCATGAGGGTTTCATAAAGCCCAGAATCAGCCTTCTACTAACTGTATCTTCTAATCAGGAACACAAATCCTATGTAGTTTGGACTAGTTTTTTCAATCTTGAATCAACTATTTACAGAATGAGTGAAACAAACAAACAAACAAAAAGCCAACGAAAGCTGTGGAAGATGGCTTAACTGGGGGTTTGAAAGGAGCCACCAGATTTATTCAGAAGCTCCCCAAGGACAACTGCAGCAGGCAGGGTTGGATAGACTATTACTGCTTTTGCCGCTCCCTGACCATCTGCTGGGTTGCCACATACAGAACTGCAGGCATTGGAGATACCCCAGGATGAAACTTATAAAGAATTCCATTATGCTGAAAAAACAAACAAACAAAAAAAAACAACATCACATGGGATTTCTGTATGTTTGTTTTTTCTTCCATTTTTGGCCAGAGGATCTGTTAATGGTTTTGAACTTCACTTTTTGAGTCTCAGTGAGAAAGGATACTGTCAAAGCTGAGGGCATGCAGAGCCCAGCACTGGGCCTACACTTGCGTGGCTGTTCAGATTCATGCCCATCTTGGGGATTTCTCCCTGATAATTAAGGCCTGACTTCTGTGTACTTAAACACAGCTTGAATTAAATTTGTGATGTTTCCTCAGTATCTCAAGTTTCAAAGCAAATGTTTCAATGTCAGCCTCCTTAGAACAATTTATTTTTATTTTAGTTTTTTTCTTCTCTGGGAAGAAAATTACCTTTGTAGGTCTTTTGGGGAGATCTCTTCTACAATAACGTAAGATTTCAGGACCAGGGGTATAGTCAGAAGTTGGAATTCAAAATTTTCACTCATATAAGAGGTCACACATTAGGGATGTATTTAATGTGGAAAAAATTAGAAACTTCTGCCTTCAAAATCAGGAAGATAATCAACTTCTGGGTTTTTATCTTAAGGAAATAATTTAAAATATGTGTAAAGTGCAAGGCTAATGGCTTATGAGAGAGAAAAATTCAAAGCCATGTAAAATTCTAAGTCCAACAATAAGAGATTGGTGAAATAATTCATTTTATCTCAATATAATGGAATATTGTGCAGTCACTACAAAGGGAAACAGTTAAATAATACTGAATTTAAAAGTACTACCAGAGTTACTTCATCTTACTCTTTCTTGGTCCTATGAATAGATAAAGAAACTGTTACTAAGCATCTACTATCTGCTTAGCACCTAACAATTACACTAGACATTTGTTATTTAATCTCCATTAATAATCTTTTGATGCATAGGTGCTTATAACATTTTATAGAAGAGATAGAAATTATTTAGGTCAAGATTATTTGGCAAGTATCAGAAACCTAAATCAAAGCAATCACATGGGGAAATTCAACCACTGACATAACAGGAAAGTCTAGAATGTGCTGGCTTCAGCTGTGGCTGAATTCAGGGCCTCAATTTCTTCTTGGTAAGCCTCTCTCTCTCTCTTTTTCTCTCCCCTTGAGGATCTGCTTATCTCTGCCCAGCTTTATTCTTTAAATAGACTCCTTCTACATCATGGGCAATGTGGCCACTATTGACTAGACCCACATATGCCTAGCTAAGTAACTCCATAGAAATAAGAAATACACTTAATAGAGAAATTCAAGAGGGGACTTTGATTCCTGGCTTGAGTCACTTGACCTTATAGGTATCAAGTGAGGCACTATGATTGACCATCCGCCAGGACTATATAAGTGGGAGAGGGTGGTTCTCCCAAAGAAGGAACTTGTGTATTTCTTGCTACTGTGTCTCCCACCTGTCTTGTGCACAGCAGATGCTCAATAAGCTGATAGATATTCTTGGCTTTTTTTCTCCACTTCCAGGTAAAAAATGGGGTGGCAATACAGCACTGTGGTGAAGAGCATGTCTCTGTATCACACTCAGTGTACAGCACTATTTAAGTTACTCAACCTCTGTAAATTGGATTCAACATCTGTAAAATGGAAATAATAATAACTGCCTTAGTGGTATTGCAGAATTAACCAATATAACTTCTATTTTATTTAATTCTTGGCCTGTGGAAAGTGTTCAGGAGTAAGTGGCAGCTCAATGGCATTCAACCTCACTTTTCCAAAGCCTCAACTGCATTTTTTTCTAAGTTCTTTTTTCCACGGTAATAATTTCACTTTTTTCAGTCTTGCAATTTCTAGATTGTCAATAGTCTGCATTATTTTCTGCCCATAGTGGTGACTAGCCAATTGGCTAGTGAGCCAATAGGCCACAAATAAGTAACTCATTGCAATTCAAGCTTAGCTATTTCTTGAGACAGCATATAAATTGATTCGATGTTTCTTAGATATTTGAGAACAATGTGGAAGAGTATTCTAAGTTGCAGATCTCAGATAGCTGGTGGAACAAAGGTGCGATCACTCCTTGGCCAATCACTCAAGTATTTTCAATAACCTTGTCCCTCATAAGGGATTCAAATCAGTTTTACCTGCAGTCTCTTCCTACCTGTTCCCAGGAATTCTGAAGCATTTCTTTGCATGGATCTGTAACTTTTATTAGTGCCCTGCTAATCAGCAATGGAAATGAAGATGTCCAGCTGGGGAAAGGGCTAACTTTGTGCCAACTGTTTGAAAGTCTAATGAACTGTGAGTATTAGAGCAAGACATTCTTAAGCTGCTGAGACCCCCAGTGAAGCTAAAGCTGTGTGTGTAAGTTTGTGCTTGTTCTGGATTCAAGGAAATAAATTTAGCAACTAGTAAGGATGTTTGCCATCTTGGGGGATGGGGAGGGGAAGATCTCACAACTTTCAAAAAATGATAGAAGAGTGAAAGTCTGAGACTAGTTTCTCAGCTGGATGCCCCAACCAAATTTCCAAGTTTCATCCTGTTACACTATTGTGTTCTTCACACCCTTCCACTATTTTCAGAATTGCCAGCTGGTAAGGGATTCAAACTCCTGTTCTCTGGAGCCTGGTTGGCTGATTTAATGGAGCAGTGCTCTCTCCCTTCTTTCCCTAAAACATGAGATCTGAGTGCCAGAGTGGCAGTGGGATAGCTGAAGAGAGGAGAACAGAGTGATGGGGAAAAGAGTGAAGCTACACATTAGGGCTGGTTGCATTTGTCTATAATGACAGCAGTTTATGCTGCGTTTAGAGGCTCAGAGAAGAAAAAAATAATAATAAAGAACATTTGATGTAAACAGGGCAATAAGAAGCCTTCCAAGCATTTCTCAAGATGAGAAAGTCAATAGAATGTGTACCCATCCACTTGTGTTTCAGCTGATCAGTCCAATGAGATTTAATAAACACCAGTTACAGAGAAAGCACAGTATGGATGGACATGATGGTAGATAATGATAAAGCTGATGAAAATAATTACTTGCATTAATAAGCACCTGCTGAGTGCCTGGTGTTGTTTTAGTGGCTTTATGGGTAATAGCTCGCTTACTCTGACCAACAACTTTATAAATTAGGAACCATTAGTCTCTTCATTTCATAGATGAAGACTCAGAAGTATAGAGCGGTTCTATAACCATCAGTCCAAAGTCATACAGATGGTAGATGGTGGTACTGAGATTTGGGCCCAGGCAGTCTGATTCCAGAGCCCAAATTCATAAACCCTCCCTACTAATGTCTCCCCATCACAGATTTCGCCCTCAAGGGTAATAGGAATAAAGCAGGTAGTTTGAGGCTAGGATCTAGGTTTTATTTGACTTCATGTCCCTAGCGCCTACAATAGGGTCTGGGATCCAGTGAGGCCTACACAGCCATAATCATTATTCTTGAATCTGAAAAAGAGCTTTATCTTACTATCAAAAAGGAAACACCACATGAACTTTTGTTTCATTGAAAAACGAAAAGTAAAACCCAGCAGTATCTGAGGGCACACGAGGAAAAATCAATACAAGATGAATTAGCAAAAATAAATTATGGATAGCTATTCATTAAATAGGAAAATATTTTTGCTCCCCTTTTTCCCTGATCTATACCACTTTGGGAGTCTACCACAATTACTTGTGGTGGCTGTAAAAGTTAAACTAGTGCCCAAGTTGCTAAGAAATATTTAATTGGCTCAAATTCCATAATTAGATATGGAGTCAGGAGCAATATAATGCTCCTGAAGTATTCTAGAAAAACGCAAAGTTCTTTGATGAGTAATATCTAAAACTGGACAGGGAAATGAGGTTGACAGCATTTTTCTCTCTAGGATGTCAGCTAGATAAGAAGGCAGAGCTTAGGGGAAACAGACTATGAAGCTGAAATGTTTAGATTGGGCTGAAGAGTGTGTTTGTGTGTGTGTTGGAGGTAGCTAAGAGAGGGGACACAAGAGGACAGAGGACAATACGACAGCCAAAAGCTAGCAGTGAGGTTCCTGGACCCAGAGGAATGAACATGGTGAGAGGTACAGAGTTCCCCACAAGTAGAATTATTCAGAGAAAAATGAAGCAAACGTCTAAGCTAAAGTCAAGTAGACCTGATTAGCCTCTAGGACAGGTAACCTCCCAGATGGTGCCTCATTGCAGCATCCTCTGAAAGGGAGGAATGCTGTGCCCTCACATGGCAACACATGGATTTTGGGGGTCAGGGGCAGAATGCTATGATTTGAATTTGTCCTCTCCAAAATCCGTGTGTTGTCAATGTGATAATGTTAAGAAGTAGGGCACTTAAGGGGTCATTAGACCATGAGGGCCCCTCCCTCACGAATGGGATTAAGGCCTTTTTAAAAGAGGCTTCCCACATGTTCTGCTCCATTTCTCTTCTGCCTTCCATCACGTGAGGACACAGTATTCCTTCCTTCCGGATGATGCTGCAACAAGGCACCATCTTGGAGGCAGAGGGCAACCCTCACCAAGCAATAGAACCTGCTGGAGCCTTGATCTTGGACTTTCCAGCATCCACAAACGTGAGAAGATTAATTTCTGTTCTTTACAAATTACCCAGTCTCAGGTATTTTATTGTAGCAGGACAAACTTAAGACAGCGGCAGAGGGTTGAGTCAGGGGCAAAATTGTGACCCCCCTCCTCCATCTCCATAGGACGGGAGTTGAAAATCCCTGGTCTGTCTGAGAAAGGAAGCCAAGTTTTCTCTGGGTACGCCAGGCTACGGAGTAGACACATTTCACATTTCATTTTGTTTTAAATGAAAGATAAAACACATAGGAAAGACACACTGGGGCTTTGCTAAGTTTCTGCAAGATTTTGATTTTCTAACTGAATGAGGAGTTCCCTGGAATGTAAGGAAATGTGACAAACGTGGATGGAGTTGGGACAGACATTTTCCACCAGCCCCCCAAAGGCACACACTCCAACAAAGGACGAGAAGAGTTGTGGGCTCTGGAAGAACCATGAGTTCTTTAAGCAGCTCACTGCCTTTATTGAGGCTACAGAACTACAGCTCATCTTTTCATTAAAGTAGCTAATTAGAGAAATGTGGTACCAAATACAGTGGGAATGAACCTTCATTTAAATTGTAATTAAGAATTCACTAATCGTCAAAAAGCTAAAAAAGAGCTGAGGATGTGAGATTTGATAAAACATCTAGAGAGTACACTGGGAAAATTTTGAATGGATTAATGTATTTGCCTTCATCTGTGCTGTCAATGCTGAGAGAAATGTACTTGATACAAAATTTAGAGTAGTTTAGATTATGAGTTCACTTAAGGTGAAGTCCATATGTTTTCACATGATCAACATTTCTGATTTCAGAGAGTGAGGAGGTGAGACACACACACACACCGGACGGGCGCGGTGGCTCACACCTGCAATCCCAGCACTACGGGAGGCCGAGGCAGGCGGATCACAAGGTCAGGAGTTCGAGATCAGCCTGGCCAACAAGGTGAAACTTCATCTCTACTAAAAATACAAAAATTAGCTGGGCATGGTGGTGTGCGCCTGTAATCCCAGCTACTGGGGAGGCTGAGGCAGGAGAATGGCTTTAATACAGGAGGCGGAGGTTGCAGTGAGCTGAGAGAGTGCCACTGCACTCCAGGCTGGGTGACAGAGCAAGACTCCTTCTCAAAAAAAAAAAAAAAAAAAAGACACATCCCCGCCCCCATCCACCACAAATCAGTGTCGGATTGTGATAGGTGTGTCTATGACTAACAACATACACATACACTTTTGAGGCTTCAAATGATATTATGTTTATCATCAAATACACTGTTCCTGGGGCAGAACTTCAAGAACAAGTCCCATCATTTACCTTGCTCACCAACCTCACGATGCTCTCGAGTTGTCTTTACGACAAGTCCGCAGCACAGAGACCTGGAGAGGGCGTGCCCTCACTTCTAGGCAAGATTATATACCTCCTCCTCTAGGTTACCAAAGCCCATCTACATATCCCTAGCAAGCCATTTGTAGGAGAGTTATAATGATTTAATGATTCAATAATGTTCCTCAGCAGACTAAATGCTTTTAATTCTCTCATAAATACACGTTACTTGGCCTGTTGAAGATACTTATTACCTATTAAAATAAAATAGACATGAAACGGAACTGAGATAAAGAGGAGAGAGGAGAATGGGGAGAGAAATGAGGAGAGAAGAGGAAAGGAGAAGATAGAGGGGAATTGGGGAGAGTGAGAGAGCGAAGGGGAGAAGAGAGAGTGCTTTCTCAGCATTTTCTGTATAGCTCAGAGACTGCAAAATCTGATTTCTGTATCTAATTATACCCAAACAAAGGTGTAGCTGATAGGAAAGAGCATTTGATTATTTGAGCATCCAGCTCTGTATCTGTCTCTCTTGTTTTCTTCCCTTAGTGATGGCTTCAGCCTATAGTTCAAAATGAGAAACCTTATTTTGTTTGGGGAAATTAGAAGGCTACCTCCCAGTCATCTAATGGAGTGAGATTCAAGAAACACAAAGGTAAATTGGATGGTTCAACCTAGCAATTGTGATCTTAGAAGTGGTCCTGAGTTAAGCTCTATCCTTGGGAATTTGGGGATAAGAAGGTGCTTGGGATAGAAGGACTGGAGGAAGATAGAACTGTGAGAGCAGCAGTCAATCAAAGGAAGGCGCCTGCAATTTTCCTTTGTGGGACTAAGGGACTACCCAGTAATGGACAGGAGAATAATTGAAATTAATGATAATAATAGTGCTGCAATCAGATACCATTAATTTATCACTTACTGTGTGCATTTCCCTGTGTAAAGTGCTTTTCAGGCATTAACTCTTCCTTTCCCTACTGCACTCATGTGATGTGTGCATTATTATTGACACCATTCTATATGTGAAGTAACAGCTTCCACCTGTTAAATAATATTTCACACAAGAAGATTGCAATTCAGCACCCCATAAATTAGCCACTACCCTGAAGATCACTGGACTAACAGTTCGTGCCCTTGCTCTGCTATTAACTTCTTCCCTGACAACAGCAAGGTTTCTAGTGTCCCAGGGACTTATTTTCCAATGTCTAGTGCTCACTAAAGAGGAATTAAATTGAATCTGCAGAATAGGGCTAATTCTCATTGCACTACTTCTCTCCCAGGATTGTTTTGAGGCTAGATGGGGAAATATGAAAATATGTGGAAGGCATTGGGCATGAAACAAAGGTGAGCCATGATACCACTGTGTGCCTGCCATTGGGAAACACTCCTGGTCCCATAAACTGCCTTGGATCAACCTGGTCTCCTTTAAAGGAGGAGAGTTTAAATAACATAGCCTCTTTCTTTTACACAAAATCTTAAGGTGGGTATCAAGATTCTTCCTAATTCCCAGAGAAGTTACTTTAAGCCAAAACTCTTGAAATACATATTCACTGAAACATGAGATGTTATTTATTAATATGCTCATTCTTAGAGCATTCAAGCATTCTGTCAGCCTTGTAAGATAAGTTGCTTTTAAAAATCTACTTTACATTAATATGGAAGGAAACTAAATCCTCATTATTTGACTTGAGATCTGAAAATGGCTCAGAACATCCTGTCACAGTAACCTAGGCAGGAGATTGGCTTTACAACTAGACTTTAAGGAACATGAAAAAATGATATAACCTGATATGACATTTCAATTTCACAATCATGCGCCATTCGCATGGCCATTTCTGCTTTCTGAGAACTGATATTTATTTATCTGTACAAGAAGACATTTACTGTAGTGACATACAGTAGCTGGCTGATTTCTTTGGCTCAATTTCCTCTCTATTACATCATTCAGCATCATTAACACTTGTGTTACTTCTAAAGGCATTCAGATTCTCATTTTTACTTAAAGGTGGGCAATCTTGTCATACGTATTCAGTAGAAAAAATATTTTTCAGTAGCCATTGATAAGCTTGGCTCCAGTCTGCCTGAAACTGCTCACAACTG
Organism: Colobus angolensis palliatus; assembly: GCF_000951035.1. Lineage (NCBI taxonomy): Eukaryota > Metazoa > Chordata > Mammalia > Primates > Cercopithecidae > Colobus > Colobus angolensis. Next base: position 8,571,157 of record NW_012115821.1, read on the forward strand.
CTTGGAAATGCATAGGAACCAATCCTGGTAATCTGTGATTCACAATACACACTTATGCTGGCCATTTTAAAGTTTGTTTTCCCTCATTGGCATCTTCTATTTGCAAGTCAGATAAACGGCACTCACAAGCAGAACCCTCTGGTAGTTCTAGTACGACAGATGCATGACTGTCTTTCCATAACTCCAGATGGATTTTGGAGGCAAATAAGATAAAATCCTCCATGACAGTCAAATGAGCAAAAGAGCCTAGGGATTATGAGATTGACTTATTTGCTTCTAGAGTAAAACAATACCAATTTGTCTTACCTATCTCCACCCCTCTAACTTCTTTTTTTTTTTTTTTTTGAGACAGAGTCTTGCTCTGTCACCCAGACTGGAGTGCAGTGGCCGGATCTCAGCTCACTGCAAGCTCCGCCTCCCGGGTTCACGCCATTCTCCTGCCTCAGCCTCCCAAGTAGCTGGGACTACAGGAGCCTGCCACCTCGCCTGGCTAGTTTTTTGTATTTTTTGGTAGAGACGAGGTTTCACAGTGTTAGCCAGGATGATCTCGATCTCCTGACCTCGTGATCCGCCCGTCTCGGCCTCCCAAAGTGCTGGGATTACAGGCTTGAGCCACCGCGCCCGGCCCACCCCTCTAACTTCTATAGCACATTGGCTATCAGGATCTTGGGCCTCTTGCATGGTGGTTATGAATTGTGCTCTGGATTTGGGCCCACACTCTGAACCTTCTGCCTATAAGTGATGCAACCAGGGAGAGTTGGTAACTGTTCTAAGCTTCCCTTCTCTCATCTATAAATATGAATAATAATATAAACCAGGGTTGTCTTGAGTATTAGCTCAACACAACACACAGTAGAAACCCAATCAATATCGGTTGATGTTATAGTTATTATCATCCTTGTGACTTCCTTACAACATTAATTTTATTTGTGCAGGATGTATAATGTCATGTCCCAGAGGACTCTAAATTGAGATGAAAATTTGTTAATTTTTTGGATGTGAAATACCTTGGAAGGGTATCTGATTTCTTAAACTGCTTGAATTAGTTTATGTTCACCTATTACAGCAATTTTGTAGTTTCATGTTCAAAGTTTGACTTGAAGAATCACAAATTACGTAATTTTTTTTAAAGTGTGTGTTTGGTTAGAAACAAAACAACAACAAAAATTAGATGGTAACCAAAATAAAGTTGCCCAAATAATGATCAGTAGTTGATATGGTCAGGCTTCGTGTCCCCACCCAAATCTCATCTTGAATTGTAATCCCCAGGTGTTGAGGGAGAGACCTGGTGGGAGGTGATTGGATCACGGGGGTGGTTCCCCCCATGCTGTTCTCATGATAGTGAGTGAGTTCTCATGAGATCTGATAGTTTTATAAGTGTTTGGTAGTTCTTCTCTTGCTCACTTCTTCTCTCTGCGGCCACCCTATGAAGAGGTGCCTTCCACCACAACTGTAAATTTCATGAGGTCTCCCTAGCCATACAGAACTGTGAGTTAATTAAACCTCTTTTCTTTAGAAATTACCTAGTGTCAGGCCGTTCTTTATAGCAGTGTGAGAATGGACTAATACAGTAGCCATCTTTGTGAATAAAGAGAATAGGTTTTAAACAAGCAAAACTATTGTGAACATCTGAACAAATGTTTTTCTAGTATGCACCACCCTCTTGAGACCTTGCTCACACTGTGAATTTGCTTAAACCTGCTCTTCACAAATGGTGTCATCGCACCTCTTACTTCCCCAATCACAGCTTCATCATGGTGGGATTTGAATCGATGTGGTTTGCTCTTTGCACCTACAATGGCATCCTGCTGATCTACATGCAATCTGCCTCTGTGACTCCTATGATTCAGGCTCATTTTTAAATTAACTTTTATCTGCTAAGTAACGAGCACTTCGGTTTTTTAATATCACAGAAGTTTCATCTAGGAGACTCTTCTTTTTTGATTATTAGAATTATCTCTCTCTGTTCCTTCCTCCCACGACATAATGAAACAAAACCTACCATTGTATTACACAATTCAGGATTTCATCATATCTCGCTTAATGGGAAAGACTGTTTACACAGAGATAAAGCAGCACGCCTTTACAAGATGATTCTATATGAGTAGAATGTGGTTTTATATAACAAAATAGTTTTTTTCCCCCACTTTATGTGTGGATTAGCTATATCAACTTCTCTGTTTAGAAGTCAGGATATTTCCTCAGACTTAAAAATTCTGTAAGTGTGTTTATATGGGATCTAGAAATAAACATGCATGTTGGATTTATGGTATATGCATGACAATCTCTTAGGTATGTCCATCTGCACATCACGGTGGGGATAAGCCCAAGTTTGGTGACTCTGTTAAAGACATTTTGAAATCATTAAGACTATTAACTCAAATTTGAGGTAGAAAAAAATAAAATAAAAATAAAAAAACACTTGTCCAAAGTTTCAAATTCTGTTTCATTACTCTTTTTTTAAGTTAACATATTAAAGTGTTGCACATCTGAACATTTTCTAGTTCCTTCAAACTTAACAAATTTCTAAAAACAGAGAATTCTCCCAGTTATCCTTCAAAATTTATTATTTTAAGGTTCAGATCTCTATAATAGAGATTTGCAAAATTTATTTTACTCACATACTCTCTAAAATAATGTAAAAAACTATGTCCCTAGTTGTATAAAGTTGGCACCTAATTTTGTTTTTATTGAAAGTTCAAATAGCTGCAAAGAATGTAATTTCTGGCATATTGAATGTATTAGGCTGGGAGTGGTGGCTCACGCCTAATCCCAGAATTTTGGGAGGCCAAGGCTCGTAGACTGCTTGAATCCAGGAGTTTGAGACCAGCCTGGGCAACATGGCAAAATCCCGCCTGTACCAAAAAATACAAAAAATTAGCTGAGTGTGGTGGTGTGTGCCTATGGTCCCTGCTACTTGGGAGCTTGGGAGGCTGAGGTGGGAGGATTAATTGAGCCCAGGAGGTGAAGGTTGAAGTGAGCCAAGATTGTTGCACTACACACCAGCCTGGGTGACAGTAAGATCCTGTCTCAAAAAAAAAAAAAAAAAAAAATTGGTATTTAAAATAAAATTATTGTGTCAATTTTTAAATGTATCCAATGGAACAGTTACTTGATATTCTGTTATAATTAACAGATACTCTCTTATAATTAACAAGTTATTTAACAGGTGGAAATTTTACATCTTCCTTTTGTTCTCTTTGAATTTGTATTTTTATTATACTTCCTTCACAGAATTATAGCATGATATAATTTTTTTTCTGGAAAGCATATACACATTTAAGTTAACTGTTTAATTACTTGTGATCCTAAGACTTTAAGTATTAAATTTCTTTTAGGTTGAGTGATCACTACAAGTATTATTAATGCATAAATTTCCAAAACAACAAAAATATATTATACATTTAATATGTAATTATTAAATTTAAAAAGTAGCCAGATACGGTGGCTTATGCCTGTAATCTCAGCACTTTGGGAGGCCAAGGCGGGAGGGTAACTTAAGTCCAGGAATTTGAGACCCTGTCTCTGCAAAAAATGTGATGTAACCTTGTCTCTGCAAAAAATACAAAAATTAGCTGGGTGTGGTGGCATGCACCTGTTGTCCCAGCTACTTGGGAGGCTGAGATGGGAGGATCATCTGAGCCTGGGAGGTGGAGTGAGCTGTGATTACGCCACTGCACACCAGCCTGGGTGGTGGCATGAGACTGTGTCTCAATAAAATAAAATAAAAAGTAAAAATTTTATTGAAAATTTACAATTCTTAGATGAATAGGCTGTTTTAGTCCATTTTGTATGGCTATAACACAGTACCTGAGACTGGGTAATTTATAAAGAAAAGAGGTTTATTTAGCACATAGTCTACAGGCTGGGAAGTTCAAGATTGGACAGCCACGTCTGGTGGCTTGTGGTGAGTGCCTTATGCTGTGTCAAAACATGGCAGATAAATGAAAGGGGAACTGGGTATGTGGGAAAAGGGATAGAAGACAAAAGAGGCTGACTCAATTCATAACAACCTGCTCTCACAAGAACTAATACAGTCTTATGAGAACTAATGCAGTCTCTCAAGAAAGACATTAACTCATCTTAGTTATCTAACTGGCTTTAAAAAGCACTGCCTCCTAACACTGCCACATTGAAGATCAAGCTTCAGCATGAGTTTTGGTGGGGGATAAACCATATTCAAGCCATAGCAGTTAATAAGTAATTTTTTTGACAAATATTAATTATTTATAGAATAGTACATGATTCAGCATAAATTTCATTTCCATTTTTCCTTTCTTAGATGTAAATGCTGAGAAAGCTTGCTTGCATAAATGAGAACAAATGGAGTTTTGTTACAGCAATACCATTTATTACTTTCTTTTTGAGTTATATGTCCCACATCACACAGTAACCTGTCATCAAAAATTATTTTTTAATGATCAATCAACTGATCAGCATACTAGAATTTTTAATTTTATTGAAAGCCAAAAAATAGTAAACCTCCTTATATCCAAAAAAGTATATTAGTCAGGCATCAGAATCACTCACTTTTGTCAACACCAACACCAATATTTCAATGGTCCCCTTTTCAGTGTCCCAAATGTTTTATATTCTGTAAATGTACTGTGTAGTAAGACTTGAGTTGGTAAATAAGGATAATTTTCTTTTGTAAAATGGGAGTAGTTGATTAAGAAAGTAGACAGCAAAATCTTTTCAGATACAGGACATTCTCAGGAAGATAGAGTTTGGGCAAATGCACACGTAAAGGGTGAAATTTAAAATTTATTGCCTTAAAATTATCCAGCTTAGGTACCCTCTTAAAGGTTTTGTGTCCCCCTAGGTGTATGTGTGTTTATGTTTAGAAATGCTGGGCTATATTGATTTCACTCATATGAGTCCTTGGACCTTTGTATAAGTCAAGAGAAAGTGAGGTTTAGGGTAAGGAATTGGTAGGAAAAAGACATAGATAGATAGATATACAGAGATGAAGAACTCCACTTTCAAACTAAACAGTTATTAATATATGCCCATTCTATATTCTAAGGGAATAACATATTTCAAATAAGCACAGGTCACACTGTCTAAATAATCAGAAAAATGGTTGACTAACTCCATAATGCTGGAATTATAAATAAATCTACAGCAAGCTTCACTGCTCTTTCCTTGATCTCATGAGATTTCCAAACATTTATTTCAGAGGGGTTTCTAGCAAGGCAGGTGATATTTTCCCAGCCCAGGAGCACAAGAGATTGACAGACATCATGTTTTTGTTGCGGCTTCAAGAGATTTGGATAAAAAAGAATGTGATTTCCTTTCAAACACCTACCCCAAGGGCTCAGGTAACTCCAAAGTCCTTCAAGCATTAGTAAAAAAAAATTAGAAGGAACAGAAAAAGTTATTTGGAAAAGAAAACCACTTACAATGAGTGGGCCCCGGTTGTTTTCCCGGTATTTGTTCTGGAAGAAAATGTAAACGACAGTGGCGGCCAAAGAGTAGAGGAAGGCGAAGACAGCGACAGTGACGAAGAACTCTGCTGAAGACGAGGAGTCACCAATCAATGCCAGCTTCTGCCGTTCCTTTCCCTCGCAGGTGGGCACCTCAAACGTCACCTGGTGCAACCTAAATTGCCAGATTTAAGGAGACATTCTTTAAATGCAATGGAGACGAAAATAGATGACTTGTGTCTACATCTTCTAAAGCAAAATGGGATGTGATCTGGGAGTTATAGTGTGTGCCTATGTAACATATTCATTAAGAAATTTACAGACATTATAGTTAGAAATGTGGAAATCAATATTGCAGCTAATCATCATTTAACCGATTATCATAACAGCTAGTCACCCTTAGGTAGAGGGGAGGAGGGAATAGGAAAGGGAAACTGAAATCGTGATAAATTAGACTATGGCATCCCCCTGCTGAAATTCTTCAGTGCTTCCTCTCTTTAACAGGGCTCACCAGGCCTTACCTTGGTGCCCCTAACTGTATCTCCAGCCTCCACCCCTGCTGCTCTGTCCTCCATCACCCTGTTTCAACTACATTGGCCTGCTTTCTGTTTCTCAGTTTTGACAAACATGGTTCTGTCTCCAGGTCTTGTTGTTGACTGTTCTCTTTTCTTAAATCACTCTGCCCTCTGACATTTCCCATGGCTGCCTCCTTGGCATTCAGGCATCAGCTCAGCATCTCCTGAGAGATGAGAGCCTTTTCCTGCCATTAATCAAAAGGAGCTCCTTTCCTTTAGGCATTTTCTATTACATCACTCTATTTAATGTCATTCATAGCACTTACTGCCAGATAAAGCTGTCTTGGTAATGAATTTGATTACCTTTTTTTTTTTTTTTTTTCAGTTTCCACTGCCCACGCAACTGTGAATATCATTTCTCCATGATAGTGGGAATCTTGGTTTTCTTTTTTCTGTGATCCCAAACACCTGACATTTTTTAGGCACTGAGTAAATAGTACTTGGATAAATGACTGCACATTCTTGGTTCTGTAAGATGGCTGATAGATCGTAATTTGATTGAACTTTTATAACTTCTATTTTAGTGAGTAAACTCTATCAGGATAGCATGCAGGCTCAATAAATTACTGGATACAGACAAAATAAGATGCTTTGGGCAATAGTTTCAGGTCAGTAAATAACACCTAAGGAAGATGTGTTATATACAATATAATAGCTCAGGGTGTGAACTGGAACTAAGTTGCGAACTGTAATTTAACATAGAGGCCAAAATTTTTATTCAGAAATGATTATTAGGGAGGCACTTGCAAAAAGATATGACTGAGGCTTATTTATAACAATAAAGTGCCACTTGGAAAATTAACTATAAAAGTAACAGTGATGATAAAGCCAATCACGAACCTCGTAATTCCAACTTATGCTTAGGAAGTATTTTTCTTGCTAAACAAAACTCAGTCCCTTTAAAATGGATTTGTTAGAAGTCCTAGCCAGAGCACTCTGGCAAGTGAAAAAAATAAAAGGCATCCAAATAGGAAAAGAAGTCAAACTGTCTCTCTTCACTGATGATATAATTTTCTGTCTAGAAAATTCTAAATAAGCTGCCAAAAGCCTACTAAAACTGATAAATGATTTTAGTAAGGTTTTGATATAAAATCAGTGTACAAAAATCAGTAGCATTTCTATACACCAATAATGTCCAGACTGAGAGTCAAATCAAGAGCACAATCTCATTTACAATAGTCACAAAGAAAATAAAATATCTAGGAATACAGCTAAATAAGGAGGTGAAAGATCCCTACAAGAAGAAGTATAAAACTCTGCTGAAAGAAATCAGAGATGACACAAATAAATGGAAATACTTTCCATGTTCATGGATTGGAAGAATCAGTATCACCAAAATAGCCCTATTGCCCAGAGCAACTTACAGATTAAATTCTATTCCTACCAAATTATCAATGTCATTCTTCACAGAATTAAAAACAAAAAACAAAAAAAATCCAAAAAACCCCCACTATTCTAAAATTCACATGGAACCCAAAAAAAGAGACTGAATAGCCAAAACAGTCTTAAGCAAAAGGAACAAACCTGGAGACATAACAATACCCAACTTCAAACTATACCACAAGGCTACAGCAACCAAAACAACATGGTACTAGTACAAAACAGACACACAGACCAACGGAATAGAATAAAAAACTCAGAAATAAAACCACACATTTATAACTATCTGATCTTTGAGAAGGCTGACAAAAACAAGCAATGGAAAAAGAACTCCCTACTCAGTACATGGTGCTGGGATAAATGGCTAGCGATATGAAGAAGAATGAATGAAACTGGACTCTTACTTTTCACCATATAAAAAAATTAACTCAAGATGGATTACAGATTTAAATGTAAGACCTTGAACTATAAAAATCCTGGAAGAAAACCTAGGAAATACCCTTCTCAACATTGGTCTTGGCAAATAATTTTCGGCTAAGTCCCCAAAAGCAAATACTACAAAAACAAAAATTGGTAAGTGGGACCTAATTAAACTGAAGAGTTTCTGCACAGGAAAAGAAACCATGAAAAAACCTACAGGACCGGAGAAAATATTCACAAATTATGCATCTGACCAAGGTCCACTATCCATAACCTATAAAGAACTTAAACAAATCAACAAGCAAGAAATGAACAGCCCCCATTAAAAATGAGCAAAAACATAGACACTTCTCAAAAAAAGACAGGACTGGGCGTGGTGGCTCATGCCTGTAATCCAAACACTTTGGGAGGCCGAGGTGGGGCGGATCACCTGAGTTTGGGAGATCGAGACCAGCCCATGGAGAAACCCCATCTTTACTAAAAATATAAAATTAGACGGGCGTGGTGGCACATGCCTGTAATCCCAGCTACTTGGGAGGCTGAGGCAGGAGAATAGGTTGGGCCCAGGAGGTGGAGGTTGCCGTGAGCCGAGATCGCACTATCGCACTCCAGCCTGGGCAACAAGAGTGAAACTCCGTCTCAAAAAAACAAAACAAGCAAACAAACAAAAAAGACATAGAAGTGGCCAAAAAAACATTAAAAAAATACTCATCTTCACTAATTATCAGAGACAGGCAAATCAAACCCATGATGAGATAACATCTCACACCAGTCAGGATGACTATTCTTAAAAAGTCAAAACCAGCAGATGCTGACAAGACTGCAGAGAAAAGGGAACACTTATGCACTTAGCCACCATGGAGAGCACTTTGGAGATTTCTCAAAGAACTTAAAACAGAGCTACTATTTGACCCAGCAATCCCATTACTGGGTATATACCCAAAGGAAAATAGATCATTATACCAAAAAGACCCACGCACTTGCATGTTCATGGCCATGCTACTTACAATAGCACAGACATAGAATCAACTTAGGTGCCCATCAATGGTTGATTACATAAAGAAAATGTGGTATATATATGCCACGGAATACTATGTAGCTGTAAAAAAAGAATGAAATTATGTCATTTACAGTATCAGGAATGGAGTTGGAGGCCATAATCCTAAGCAAACTAAGGCAGGGACAGAAAACCAAATATGCATGTTCTTGCTTATCAGTAGGAGCTACACATGAAGCACACACAGACATAAAGATGGGAACAATAGACACTGCAGAGTACTAGAGTGGGGAGGGAAGAGGACATGGATTGAAAAGCTACCTATTGGGTACTATGCTCACTGCCTGGGTGCAATATTCCCAAGTAACACACCTGCATATGTACCCCCATATCTAAAATAAAAGTTGACATAGAAAAGAAAAAAAAATAGATTCGTCAAAAAAAATCTTCCAATTAAGATAATAATGATAATAACATAATAATAGCAATTAACATATTGGGGCATTTCTTATGGGCCAGAAACTAAGGCTTAGAAAGGTTAAGTAATTCATTCTAAACCACATAGTTAGTAAATGTCAGTCCAGGGGTTTAAATCTGCATCAAACTCCGGAGCCTGATTTTTAAACTTCTACATTGACTTGTTTATGTTAAATAATGAAGACATTAACTAGGATATATTTATTTTTAAAGTGAAGCTCATGGACTTCTGGCATTAGAATTACTAGGGACTGTGTTAAAAATGTATATTCCTGGGCCCCATCTCAGATCTACTGAATTGAAAGCTCTAGGGGTATGCCTAGCTCACAGCTAAAGCAGGAAAATCCAGTCCCCTTCAGTTCCTTATTTCTCAAGTCCATATGTTTTTGCTTGTGTATATTGCACTTTCCCACAAAAATCCTTTTTCTCTTTCCTTCCTTCCTCCCTCCCTCCCTCCCTCTCTTTCTCTCTTTCTCTCTTTCTTTCTCTCTCTCTCTCTCTCTCTCTCTGTCTTTGACAGAGTCTCTCTCTGTCGCCCAGGCTGTCCTCTGGGCTCACTGCAAGCTCCGCCTCCCAGGTTCATGCCATTCTCCTGTCTCAGCCTCTGAGTAGCTGGGACTACAGGCGCCCGCCACCTCGCCCGGCTAATTTTTTGTATTTTTAGTAGAGACGGGGTTTCACCGTGTTAGCCAGGATGGTCTCGATCTCCTGACCTCGTTATCCACCCGCCTCGGCTTCCCAAAGTGCTGGGATTACAGACATGAGCCACCGCGCCCGGCTTGCTTAACAAACATAAACGTGTACAGCTCCAACAAAATTCAGGACAATAGAAGCATTCATTATGGTTATATTGTAGAGCTCCTTTCCTACCCTTGCCAGTGATACTAGAATATTCCTCAATAGTTTTGCCTGTAGAAATACTGAAAAATGAAATGAGTTTAAAAGGTAGTCATGTCAATTATTCTGATGCAGGTGATTTTCAGATAATACACACTTTTCCTCATTATTTAAAAAAATGTGGCATTGACTTAATACACTTTCAACAACTTTATAGTTCACATAATAGCTAGATGCGGCCAGGTGCGGTGGCTCACGCACGCCTGTAATCACAGCACTTTGGGAGGCCGAGGCAGACTGCTTGAAGTCAGGAGTTTAAGACCAGCCTGACCGACATGGTGAAACCTTATCTCTACTAAAAATACAAAAATTAGCTAGACGTGGTGGCAGGCACCTGTAATCCCCGCTACTCAGGAGACTGAGGCAGGAGAATCACTTGAACTCGGGAGGCTGAGGTTTCAGTGAGCCAAGACCGGGCCATTGTACTCCAGTCTGGTCAACAAGAGCCAAACTCCGTCTCAAAATAAATAGATAAATAAATAAATAAATAAATAAATAAATAAATAAATAAATAGATGCTGGGGCTAGAGCGGGGAATAAAGAAGAGCTGGAATGGTGCCTGTCCATGTTGAACTTAAAGTTTAGAGAGAAAAGATGGGTTTTCTGAGAGGAACCTGAGGCTAGTCTGGGGGTGGGTTAGCCAAGGTAAGATTCCCTATGCAAGTGACTTTTATGCTGGAGCTTTAAAGATAATAGGAATTACCCAGATCAAAAGTTAAGAAAGAAAGCACAATGAGATACTACTTCACATCCACTAGGGTGACTATAAAAAGAAAGATTATAAGATTGGAATTAAAAGTGTTGGTAAGGGTGTAGAGAAATGGGAACTTTCGTATGTTGCTGGGGAGAAGGTAAAATGATGCAGTCACTTTGGAAAACAGTCTGGCAGTTCTTCAGGTAGTTAAACATAGAGTTATAATATGACCCCACTCCAGCAATTCCACTCCTAGATACATACCCAAGAGAAATGATAACATTTGTCAATACAAAATCTTGTACAAGAGTGTTCATAACAGCATTATTCATAGCCAAACAGGAGAAACAACTGAAATGTCTATTAACTGATGAATGAATAAATAAGATGTAGTTTATTCATACAACAGAATATTATTTGTTAATAAAAATAAAGTACTGATACATGCTATGACATGGATAAGTCTTGAAAACATTATGCTCAGTGAAAGAAGCTAGTCACAAAAGACCACATATTCTATGATTCCATTTCTATAAAGTGTTTAGAATAGGTAAATCTCTGGAGACAAAAAGCAGGTTAGTGTTTGCTTAGGACTGGGTGGAGGATGGGAGAATGGTACAGTTTAAATGGCCAAATTGTACAGTATGTCAATGATATCCCAATAAAGCTTAGAAAACAGGAAAGAACATGTACCAAGCTCCTGCATAGGCAAAGGGTGTAACACATGGGGGAATGCAATGTGGCTTGGGAAACTGGAAGAGGGTGGGAAAGGGAATGGTGGTGCAGGATGGGGTGGAAAAGTAGCTGGGGGCCCCCATTGTGCAGCCTTGTTGGCCAGGTGGCCAAATTATAGATTTTGGCCTTAATCTTCAGACAAAGATTAGAAGGATCTTCTTAGAATAAACAGTATGTAAAACACACAAAAATGTCACCTGTTGCAATTATCTGCACCTGATGCTTTCCAGGTGCCAGGCTGCACCCCAGGATCAGCATGTCTCCAGTGCACCTGTTCCTTCAGCTGACATGCACAAACTAGGTCTGCAATCTTTGTGTGTGATGGGACAGTGGGGGGGGGGGGAGAGAATAAAATATTTTTCAAAATATGCAGTCAGCCGAATAGCAGTATTTTGCCTATTGCTGACTTATCATGTTGACTTAAAGAAATTGTTAATTGTGCTTATCTGTATAAGGCAAAAAAAATTACTAAAAGATCTGATGATGTATAGCTGGATATTTAGCCTACCAGCCATACTGGGATAAAAAATATATATATATATGTGTATATATATAACACACGTATATATAGATACATACACATATGTATATACACATATATATAACTGTTGCTTAAAAGAGCTTATATATAAGAACTTTGTAAGTTCTTATAAGCAAAAGGCATATATGTGTATAAATACATATATATTTATTTATATATTATGTATAAGTTCTTTTAAGCAACAATTACATATATGTATAAATACATATATTTTGTATTTTGGGGGAAAGTGTATAGTCAGCATGTGTTTTGTAGTTATAATAACTTTGGAAGCAAATATTCATTCAGAATCTAAACAAGGAAAAAATTTTCTAAATAGAGCATGTCATTCAACAGAATATGGATGCTGACAGGGCCACCTCTGATCTTGTGAGGAACTAGTCAGGGAGCAATTGCTGAAGCTGCAAAAGGTACCAAATTCAATTTGTTAATTTCAAATGTAAAATTCTCTTCTTGGCTTGCCCGACCCAATCAAGAGTTAATTGAATTTCACTCGGTTTTGCTGCATTGTGTCTATCAATGAAAGGCTTCCATTTTAAAGTGGTTTCTTAAAGAAAAAATTGTACCAATGTTTAAATGGAGTCATTTAAAACATTTCACTGATTTTTCAATTAAGTTAAACAAACTACTGCGTCGCCATAGTTTTTAGTTATGTTTGTAGGGCCTGGAGTAATATTAAATGCAACTATCTGGGGACTGATGGAAGACAAGTGGCATTGCTTTATTGCTAGAAATATTTGTAATAACAACCACCAACATTTTTCAACCTAGGCATTGTGCTAGGTTCTTTACCTACTTGTATCTAATTTAATTCTCATAGCAACTCTCTTCAGTGGGTACGATTGCTATTACCATTTTACAGAAGAGGAAACTGAGGCTTAGAAAGGATAATGACCTTGCCTGAGGTCATGTGGCTAGAAGATAGCAGAGATGAGTCAGGAATGTAAGCAGTGTAGAAGGAGCCTACGCTGGAAGTACTGCACATGCCTGCCTCTCTGCTTTAAAAATTACAGCATCCTTAGATTTCCAGCTGAATATTTGTAAGCAAATGACCCAAGCCAGCTTTCCCGTGCCATCTCATTTAATGGTAGACTGATAGTCTATATACCGAATAAGATTCTAAACCAATGGTCATTCTGCTACCACCTTGAAGGATGGTGAATTTGGCATTGTACAAGGTACCCAGCAGTGATAGAGTTGAATCCCTATGAAATGACCAGTAGAAAGCCATTAAAAACTTGCTAATTTCCAAATCTTGTCCTGGGTTATTCTAACATTTGCCTCAGAAACAAGTAAAGGGTAAATGAACCTGACTACATCATGTTGTGAAATTGTGATAACTGTGGTCTGATTTTTTAATAGAAAGTGAGACATTAGGTAAAACAAAGCACAGATTTATCTTTAGTTAGCACCATACTATTATGGTCATCTGATAATAAGACCTTTGAAATTATTGACAAAACCGTTCACCAGGTGTGGAAGAAAACAAGACTAACGCTCCCACCAATACATTTGGCGGTGGTTCAGTGCAAGACAGAAATGACATGTCCCAAGGGCAGTGATCCAGCCCAGGAGCAAATGTGGGAAGGATTAAGGTGTTGGGGAGCAGGCTGCTGTCATTGAATTTCTGATACCTGGAATTCAAGATCAGAGGGCAATTGGCAAATTGTAGTGCTGAGTATGTTTTCTCTTTACCTGATTATTTTTCACAGGCCCTGTTTCAATTTTGTTTACCAGTCGACAGGAATTTTAATCCTTTTGCTCCATTTTTATCCATCTCTCCCCAATATGAAATATTGGCACTTATCTGCTTTTAGATTGCTTTGTCTTTAGCCAGCTATATGTGTGTGTATATGTGTAATAAGTGTGTTTGTGTGTGCATTTACAGATACACACATACACTCTTACTCAGCGTACATGATTCACAACATAAATCACTACAAAATCCTGAGAATTTACATAGCACTGTCACACACTGCATCTCATTTTTCTCCCAGGTAACCCCCCCGACATATTATGCAGATAGGGAAGCTGGAGCTCAGCTATCTCAAAAGAATCACTAAAGATCACCTGTTGGCACAGAGTAGAGGAAAACTTAGCACTCAGGCTTTCTGATACCAGATCTTAGTTGTTTTACTTATGGCCCAAATTTCATTTCCACGTTTTCCAAGCCACTGACTTCTCCATTATGCTCAAGTTTTTCATCAATTCAGTAGAGATTTATTGAACTTCATGTGCTAGCCATTAGAAACGGATGGGGAGACAATGAACTATGGGGAATGAGTGTGCAGATTATCTGGAAGGTTGAAAAAGACAAATCCTTCGTTACTTCCACCGGTTTTCTTACTGTACCTGAAGCATGGTATGCTATTTAGAATGATGATGGTGATTTCACTTCTACTCCTGGATGCCAATCAATGATTGACATTTATTGAGCATATACTAGGCCAGGCACCATGCCAAATGTTTTCATATATTATCTCACTGAAACATTCAAATTTGATCAAGTGGTTACTATTAAGTCATTGCATGTTAATTGTAGGGGCAAGGTGAGTTTTTGAAGTAGGGCCTTGAAATGGAGTCTGTATGACCCCAAAGCTCTTGCTTTTAACCTCCCATACAAAAAAAAAAAAATCAATGCTATCAATTGTTTGTATCAATCACATATTTGCTGACTTCTTGCACCATTGAGAGCTTTTCTAATGGCCTTCTAGCAACTGACTCTCACTTGCTAGCAACGGACTCTCACTTGTTACTTTCAGTCCTTTCTCCATAGGACAGTTGTCATAGGATGAATGTATGGGAACTGTGGCCATTGTTCCATTGCTCCACTGGCTTATGGATGATTCGAAATTGGGCCTAAAAACTCACGTTGATTGGAATAAGATTCTCCTTTACGCTACCAGCACCTCACAAGGCACATTATGCTGTCATCAAAATCTGGGGAGAGAATCTGCCTTCCCAGAGTCTCAGGTTTAGGATCTATTTGGTGTAGAAAAGGCAGACAAATTCTAAGTGGGGATTGAGAACAGGCCTGGGAAATATGCACATCGTGGTGAGAACTGAGAGAAGGCTCCAGCAATTGGACTCAGGTTGCTTAAGTCAAGATAAAGTTTGATGTCTTCAGTTTGCAAAGGGGGAATAGAGAGAGTGGATCTGAAATGGAAGACTCAATTGTAGAAGGTGACAAGGATCCATGTATCTAGGATACCGTTATTGAGAAAAAAGGTAATTACTAGAATTTATCCAGCATCAAAGCAAACAGAAACATAAAACAATTTAGTACACACATATTTTTCCAGGAGAGTCTCAGGGATTCAAATGATGCTATTTGTTTCCAGGAAGGTTAGTGGACATTGAGATGACTGTACCTACATTCCCATATGCCAGACTCAAGAGATGAACTCCATATCTTCAGTTAAATGGCATTTTCCAGGCAGCCAGAATCATTTTCCCAGACATTTTTTTCTTAATCTTGGTTGAATCAGAAACAGTTTCATCTCCAAGGCTTGCAACAACAGCATGCATGTGCTAAAAATGTTTTCTTTAAAAAGAAAAAATCTAAGTAAAACACAAAGTGCTATACTTCTGCTTTTCAACATAACAGAGGCATTGCTCCTTGATTTGCTTATGCATTAAGTGTCTTAAAGTTTATTGTCTCCATAGGAAGAACTTTTTTTTTCATAAGAGGAAATTTTCATTACTTTTTGTCCTCTCCACTTTACCATTAGAGACAATGATTTTTTTTTTTTTATTTTGAAGAGAGTAGTAATAAATATCGAGCACAGGGAGTGAGCTAGACACTGGGAAATGCAATCAAGATTACTGCAAACAATACTCTTTTCTACAGTATTAATTGCACTCAGACATGTGAAGATAAGGCTGGAAAATTACTGTTCTCCCCTCACCCCCAACATGTAGCTCCCATTTCCATGTGCCAGAAAGATATTTATCCAATTTATTGAAAGTGTATTGCGCTTTTAAGAAGGATCTTTTCAAATTTCACTCCTCCCTACAGTTTGGATTGACACAGATAGACATTTCAACATGAAACGGTGGACTCTAAGGTGATTAAAAAGGAATAGTTTGCAAAGGCGAAGGTATGATCTGGAGTAAAAGGGAAGTAAAACTCCATGAAACCCTTACAATGACTTGCAAAGAGGCACTGCTGTGCTCACTAAGCTATGATTTATTAATTTTGGCCTCTTCAAATAGAATTTGAGTAATGGAGAACTCAGACTCCCTCTACGTTGTTAAATTAAAATAGATAATGAGGTCGTTATCTGTATATTTCAGGGAAAATCCTTTCTTCTCTGGTTTGCTTTCCCTGAGCTGTGGTACTCTACCCAAGTGAATTATGAAACAAAAACAGTCCTAGAGTTGATTTTTAAAGAAGTTTGAATGTCCAGTTGACAACTGCTTATTCATCTATTTTATTCAGTTAGTATAGAAATGTATCAGGAATAAACAATTTAAGTCTTTGATTAAAAGATATTTACAACAGGTAGAAACATACAGGTAACAGAGAGGAAGGTGGCAGAAATCTGACCTTTTGTTTAGAATTTAGGTCAAATTGATTGTAATCATTAATTCAGTCAAAACGTGCTATTTATAAAAATTCAACCAATGCAGCAATGTTTACAGGAGGAAAAGGTAAGTTTCTTCATAATTTAATCTCCAATATTAACAACTTAAAACACTGAAATTAAACAGTCTTTAATATACTATTTACTACCTAATAATATGACCTGTACATACCTTATTTTTTCAAGAAGGATCTGCCTTATTCTTTTTAACAGTCATATAATATATGTACAGGACTATGAATTATCATTGTACTGTTCTGTATGTTACGTAGTAAAGGTTCTATAATAATTTTCTCCCATCCAAGTACTAACCAGGCCTGACCCTGTTTAGCTTCCAAGATCAGATGAGATTGGGCGTGTTCAGGGTGGTATGGCTGTAGACTACATTAATTTTCTAGATAGCCTCACATTAGTGGACATTTTGAATTTATATACGCTGGGTCATGTTACATAACTTTTGTTAGATTCTTATTAGGTTTCTTCACTCCCAAAATGTTAAGATTTACTAAACCTCATCACTTTGGTGACCAAGTGCTAAAATGGAAATAAGAGCTGGGTTCTAAAGGTTTCGTTCAGACCATTTTACATTTTGTCCAACATGATAAAACCAGTTGACAATTCCTCCCCCTGCCCATTACATACGTCATCTGGTCTCACACCCAGGGGCAACATAGGAAAGAATATTCAAGTATTAGTACCAGCAATGAAATGTTATCTCCAGTACCCTTCACTTCTATTTGTCTCCATTTTGTGTTCAATGGACAACTACCCTTTTACATGTTTTTTTTTTTATTATTCATAAATCAAAGGCAATATAAAGCATCTCTGTCAATATTCAGCTATGTGACCTTAGAGTGCTTCTGAGCTTCGGATTTCTCATCTGCTAAATGGAAGAAATAAAAGCACCATATTCATAGGATTTTCTGTGTGTGTGTGTGTGTGTGTGTGTGTGTGTTTGTGAGGTTTGAATGAGATAATGGAGTATATTGTACTTGTCATGGTGCTTGAATGTAATTGACAATTACAGGTGCTATAAATATGTGAACTGCAAGGAGTTTCAACAGTTCACAATTAAAGATGTAAGTCTGATTACTAAAGTTGATTTAAAAAATCTAAACTCTTTTAGAAAGTAGATTTTAAGGAACCGGAAACAGGCATATTCTATAACTATACAGTTCTGTCAAAAAGTCCCCCGATAAAGCAGTTATTTGGTCATTTTATGTTATTGCTTACTGTCATTTCATTCTTCATATAATAACTGGTCTCACTAAATGCTCAGGGTAGGCAACTTCACAGAACTCTTGCTGGGTAGGAAATTCAATATATATGCCAGATTATAATGAAATAAATAGTAATGACTTATGCATATAGAACAAAATACAATCTCCCTTAAACCACTGAAAAGCTATTATCCTGTCAAGAGGCTTTGGAATTGTAAAATTTCAATTCTTTAGTTGTTAATATCACCATAAAGAAACAAATCCTTTTTGAAAAAATGTCCTAGATACAAGAAAACATTGTACATTTTATTTAACTAGGAACAGTTTGTTAAACATATTTATCAGCTGGGGATAGGAAAAGTACTCTTTATCGTCAGTACATATAATGTCACTCATGTCTCCAATGCTTTGCAGGTGACTGGGAGATAAATCACATAATTTTCAAGCTGCATTTGTAACATGACATGTAAGAATTCATTTTCCACATAGCAACCAGGAATATTTTAAAAGCATAAATCAGACCATGTCACTTCTCTGTGTAAAACTCTTCTCCAATGGTTTCCTCTTGTACTTAGTCATATTCAAACCCCCTAACATGGCCCACAAAGACGGACATCACTCGGACATCACTCATGGCCATTCATTTGCTATCATCATGCCCACTTGCTTCTTTCTCTCACTAGATTACCGCCCCCCCCACCCACCTTATTCCCAAGGTCTTTGGATTAACCCCCATATTGTCCATGGCCAGCTTCATGGGGCAGGTGATGTTTAGTGAAGTAAATTCTGGAGAGTGAAGAGCAATAAGTCAAGTGCAGTGTCTAGGGCATTGAGGAAGGGTAGAGGACAAGGGCTACCTCCTGCTTATCCAAGCCAGTGTCCTGAACTTCTTTCTCCAAATAAATTACCCCAATTTGGACACTTTTTCAATGAAATGCAGTTTTATACAAAGTCTAGCAAGGGTTTGATTGGAAAGACTGGACTTTTTAATGAGGTCAATGATACCAATCTAGTCATAGGAGGGTCAAAAAAGTCTTTACAAAAGAAAATGGTATTTAATTATTGGAAAAGGCTCAAAAACAAAAACAAAATAACCAAAACAGCAAGCAACTACTTTCACTTACAGATTAAGATCTATCTTCCAATGATATTTTTCCTCTTGATTAGCAGAATATTTAAATAGAACAGAATCTAAACTAAACTTCCTCTCCTGATAATTAAAAATGTCTAAATCATGCGACTATATGCTACAATTAAGTCTTACAAGTAATTTAATATTCAATAATTTTGTTTGACTTCCTGGAAATTCTTAATGCTTCTGACAACTCCATATCCGAGATCCTCAAACTGTAGTTTGGAATGTCTAAAACTCTTTCAAGGGATCCATTAGATCAAAATTATTTTCATGATAACACTAAGATGTTGTTTGTCATTTTCACTCTCACTTTCTTACAAGTATATAGTGGAGTTTTACAGAAGCTATATGATGTAAGAAACAACTATTGTTCTGACAGTTCATGGAATGTGCATTTGCATATTTTTATATTTTATAAATTTATCAGTTATGATTTTCAATATGATAGATATCTGTAGATATAATCTAAGAAATAAAAAGCTCTTTGTGGTCCTTAATCATTTAAAAATATGGAGGGGTCTTGAGACCTCACATTTGAGAACTGCTCATCTAGATGATAAATTTTGACTTCCCTCAAATTACCTCATTTTACTTAAGCCCACTTTTGGTAATTCAGGTAATATGGGATGGATGGCCTGATTCACCATTTTACACAGGTATTTCTTTTCACTCAGCAGGTATTTACTGAGTATCTACTATATGCAAGTCATCACACTAAGCAATAGTTTTTATTATCATCACCATTCAAAGAGTGTATGGCAGGTGCTCTCTGTCCTCAGCAAGTACTGAATAAAATGCTCTTTTATCCAAACTAAAACTGCCTAGATATTCTCTATTCAACTGATTGTCCATGCCTGACTCAGAAAGGAGCCCTATCTTCTCAAGTTATAAATGCTCCTTGGTCTTTGACCATTTTAATTCTCCAGGTTTCTCAGGCTAGAGGAAGGAAAATAGAGGTCAGATTTAGATGGCCCACTGGGGTGATTACCCAGTATAAACATTACCTCTCCATCCTTTATCTCATTCCTAAAGGGGAGTCAGAGACTGAGGCTGAAATATGGGGGATTTGCAACATGAAATTTGCAAGCAATGTTACTTATCTTAGTATCTCCCATGAAGTGGGCATCTGATGTTTTTGCTTACCTGGTATGTATTGTTTATTTTCTGAACAGTTTCTTGCTTTCAAGGTTTGAACCTCAGAACTAGATCTGATCAATTATCATGTTTTATCCACTGGGCTTGAGGATCTAAAGCATGTATACTCAATTCTATGCCAGGATAATGAGGCCAATACAGAAGAAAACATAGGGATAAAGAGAGAGAAAGAGATTCTAGTTTCTTATTGTGTCTCCAGCACCTAGCACAGTGACTGGCACATTTGGTGCTCATAATTTTTATTGATTCAGTTGACTTTCACCTGGCTTCTTTATGAGTGACTGGAGCATCTCAGATAAAACAATGGCTCATATAACTTTTATTTTGAATAAGCATCAGCTGTAGAAATACCCACTGGCACCTCAAAGTTTGATAAAATCCATTGCTTCTCTGTCTTTCCTCTCTTTTTGCTGCTACCTTGTACCACTTTTTTAGCTTGTTATTTTCATCCCAAGTGCCCTCTTGAGAAGACAGTTGTTTTATATCAAGACACTGGATATTGCATGGTTGAAAAGCATTCTTTTCTGAAATTAATTTAGTTTTGCATTTTCTATGTTTAGCTTCTCTGGGCTCCTAAACCTTGTGAAATAAATTTCACATGTGGGCAGCCTATGCCAATATTCATAGTCTGGCTTTCAAGCCAAGGAACATGAACTAAAGAAGACTAAGCGAGTGAGTGGGAAGATAAATAATTTTATAAAAGGAGGATTATAATTAATAGGATTTAGTACTCAATAGGTTGGCTCCTTTAATTAAGAAAAAATTCACCCTAAGTTAAGATTTCCATCTTAAATCTATGTAACTATTCCAGTATTCCCACTACTATTCAATGGGTCTGATGGCCTGTGATAACTCAGGTCAATAGAAAGAACTGGCGCATTTTGGTGTCCTGCAGAATGACTAAGGCCAATAGATTGTAATTCTGAACCTGTGATTGGTTGAGTCTTAAAGAAACCATGTTAAGAAAATAAAATTTGGTTCCTAATCAAACTCCCTTCTGCCATGTGCAATTAGAGGAATATCTTCTGAGAAATTTAAGGTAAGATGTGTCTCTTGTTTATTGTCAAGACTGAGTCCAAGAGGGGAAAAAAAAAAAAAGAGAATTGGCAATACACTGGCTGTCCCTTCCTTAAAGCTGCCTGCCTCTGCTTGGTTTTATTCTTTCTCTCTGTGGTGGGCAAAATGGAAGCCTGACATCCACAACTTATCAGCTCAGCAGCCCTGACTAGCAGAGGCCATCACTCCCCAAGCTCCAAGAGAAAAATTCAAATTAGGTCGCATGTTCATCTTAAAAACAATCACCAAGGCCAGGGAAATACATGTACTAATTGGCCAGGCTGCAGTCAGGTACTGTGTGTATGTGTGCGGGTGGGGGTTGTGGGTGTGTATGTGTGTGTAGGAGTGATAGGAGGTGAAATTTCAAATGAACCTCACCGAATGTGTTCATCTTTAAAAGGAAGGGTTCAATACTAAAAAACAGAAATAACACATGTCTTCTGTATGTGTCTCTCCTCTAGCAAATCATGTCTGGGTCTTTTATTATTTATTTATTTATTTATTTATTTATTTATTATTATTTTGAGATGGAGTCTCGCTGCTCTGTCGCCCAGGCTGGAGTGCAGCTGCGCGATCTCAGTTGCAAGCTCGGCCTCCCGGATTCATGCCATTCTCCCGTCTCAGCCTCCCGAGTAGCTGGGACTGTAGGCGCCCGACACCACGCCCGGCTAATTTTTTTTGTGTGTTTTTAGTAGAGACGGGGTTTCACCATGTTAGTCAGGATGATCTGGATCTCCTGATCTCGTGATCCGCTCTCCTCGGCCTCTCAAAGTTGCTGGGATTACAGACGTGAGCCACCGGGCCCAACATGCCTTGGTCTTTTAAAAAAAATCTCTGTACCTCCCTTGCCAAGTATGAAGTAGATGCCCAATACATATTTGTCCAGTGAACATAGAGTTATACACAATATTCTATATGCCTTACTGCAGAGCAAGGGCCAACTCTGTGTATGCCCTGATGTGGACATTTATTTGAATTCATGCCCATTATGTTAAAACCATTTCCACCTCCCTCTTTTTCCTTCCTTGACATGCAAAGCCTCGTTTCTTTTTCTGCACTTCTCCACTTTATCAATCTTAAACTACTGCTCAAGTATATTTCCTCCATGAAGCCTTCCCTGAGGATTGTATGATTCATTATTTCCTCCAACTTTGAGGACCCTGTTTTCTGCACCTTGCCCCTTCAGTAGTAAAGTATTGCTTAGACCATGGCTGTATGGTCCAACTACCCATGTTAAAATCTCCATCACTTCCTTGCTGTGTCACCTGAGCTAATTTCTTAATTTCTTTGTCTATAGCAGATGATTATAACATGACCTACTTCGTAAGGGATAAATAATAGGGTGTCTGTAAAAAGCTTAGCACCATGCCTGGCACATAGTAAGTGTTTAATAAATACTATTTTTATAACTGATGAAATAGATAGCTGTACTCCTCTAGTAGACACAAGTGATAGCTCCTGTAGATGTTGATATGCCTCCTACATTAAGCTCTTTTTCCTGTTTGAGGGCCTTCCTCCACCCAAGCAAATTTACTATGCTGCAAGCAGGCACAACTGGAAGTGTGGGAGAGTTAACGTTTTTGGATTCAGCCCTAAAACACTGGAGGGTGGAAGTCAGTGGGTAGATGACCCAGTCTCTCTGCCCTCTGTGTGGGGATTCTTGGGTGTGTTCCATACAGTTTCTCAGAGGATCCCGGCAGGACTGAGTCCCAGTTGCCCACAGTGACAACTGCTCATTAATGCAAATTTTACTGGCTTTCTCCCTTCTCTGTCTTGCTTACCCCACATCTTTCTTGTGCTTTCTGAAATCACCTCCTATATAAGCTCCTTGTGCCTAGGTCTTTGTTTTAAGGTCTGCCTTAGGGAAACTCGAATTAAGATAGCTCAGAGCAGTTTCCATTTTTAAAGTTGTTAACTCAGGATATTTTCACTGTGGGCAAGGACCATACCCTTCTTTTGTAGCTCTATATTGCTTGGCATGTTTTGAGGACCGACATTCAATAACTACTTGCTGGATAACTGATGTTTTGAGGACATTTTTAGTATTTAGATACCAGAGAAGGAAGTTCTATGATATGTCTGATGAGATTAGTTTTCTATTTGCATTCCTATTAGGTTCAAGTTTGGGACACATGTGCATAAAAACCTCAACTTCCTTTGGAAACTTGAGCCCAGGAACTAAAACTTGTGAAAATGCGCCAAAAATTGGGTGTATTTATAAAAATAACTTCACACCTCCCTTCATGGATTCTACTTTGTTGTGGAATCAGCCATCTATTGAATGACTAATACTAACACACACAGATGCCAAAATATAAACTGTAAGCTACAAAGTTGTGTATTTTTTTCAGGGATGCAAAACCTCCAAACTGAAACTGAAATAACAGATGTCTTGGTGCAGAGGTGAAAGCAGAAGAAGGAAGAAAGAAAGGGCCTTTGCTTCCCTGAAACTGAACAAATGATGAGAGCAAATCAGGAAATCTAGTTAAATGAGGCTTATTTCTTCCAAATACAGTTAGGTAGGCTCCTGTTTGTTTTTATCATTCCCAGGGATGATTTGGTTACTATAGACTATATAAACAATAAAGTCATATTTAAAAAGTAAGACATAGAAAGATATATTAATAATGTGTGAGATTCATATTGAAGATTATATCAGTTAGCTATTGCCGTAATAATGCAGTGTAATTAGCCACCTCCAAACTCAGTTGTTCAAAACCACCACCATCTATTCTTGCTCTTATATTTATGGGTTGGTTGAAGTGGCTCTGCTTCCTGCATGTTCATTCTAGGACTCAGGATGAAGAGGGGTCCCTCCACGTGGAGGAAGCCTTCTCTTGCTGATGGTGGGGGCACAGGAAGGCAAGCAGAAACATGCAATGCTTATTAAGGCTTCACATGGGAAATCACATCCTATCACTTCTGCCCACTTTCTATTAATCAAAACAAGTCACCTACCAAGCCGAAAATCAATGGGGCAGAGAAATATACTGTTTTTATGGGATCATGGCAAAGGTGGCTTTGCAAAATACTACTTGGAGGAAGGGGAGGAAGAATTGTGACCAACAGTTCTGGCTCCACAGGGAATAATATTAATTACTATCAACTGCTGTGTAATGTTCACTATGCTCCAGCACTTTGGCCTCCTTCCATTCACAAAACCTGTTCTCACCATCACACTAGTTATTCTCTCTGCTTGGAATTATTTTCCCACATATCTCTTCTGCTACAATGTAAGCTCTGTGAAGGCAATTGTTCGGGTTTTTGTTTGTTTGTTTGTTTACTTACACTGGTTTCTTATCTCTGGGATGCCATCAGCTGCTTAAATATTTGGATTTGTGCATCAAAAAAGCCTCATGATCAACTGTCATTGTAAATTATTTATCCTTTTTGTCTGTGTGATAATCCCGTTCAAATGTTTCAAACCACAGTGTGCTTAAGTAGTAGGGCAAGGAAATATTGTCTTGGAAAGACAGTAATCTGGGTTAAATTTATCCACCAGAGGCTATATGTCCTATGGCAATAGATGCATGATTCAACTCTTAAATTTCTCAGGTTTGTTGACAACCAAGGTTAGATGTTCCAAAGAAAAGTTTTAGGATCCTGTAATTTAGATGGTTAGTTGTACAGGAGTATTCCACAGAGCAAGAAGAATTTCTTGTTCTTCTTAGGAAGCTCAGCTTACCCTGGGTCGCTTGAGGACTGACTTAAAAACTCACATTTAGAAGGCAAATATTTATTCATTGTAGCATGGATTTCCACAGATAATTTGAATTCAACATATGAAAGTATTTAAGGCTGAACTCTAAGACACTTTCTGTGATTAGAATACATTCTGACATCATAGAATCTTTCAACTAGAAGATACTCTTTTATTCATTTTTCTGCCTTTAAGCATTCATTCATTCATTCATTTCTTCAGTAAACATTTCTAATTGCCACCAGGTGCCAGGCATTGTGCCAGACCTCAACACACAAAGACAAATGCTTCAAGAAGCTTATACACTAATGAAAGACTGACACATAAACAGAAGATTACCATGGAGTATGATTTATGCCAGAATGAAGATGTCTGTACGGTTCAGCTGGACCTTCAGATAAATGCAGTTCAGTGTTGAACTAAGGATTGAGACAGATTTTCTAGTAGAGATAAAATTTGAGCCAATTCACGAAGGAAGAATAAGAAATTTGCAGGGCAGGAAAGGGGTCGAAGTGAGACGAGAAAGTGGGTAGAAGTTTGTAGACAAAGGGTAGACTGTGTACATAGTTTTTATAAAAGAGTCTGAAAATGGCAAGTGTGGGGAGGTACAAGTCATTTTATAAGTTCACCATCTCAGATAAAGGATGATTGACCCTGATTTTTTTTTTTTTAAATAACAGCTTTATTGAGATATAATTAACATATCATTCACCCTTTTAAAGTGCATGTTTCAGTGAGCTATGATATATTCAGAGTTTAATGCATTCCCAGAGTTTTAGTATATTTACAGAGTAACCTACATACTCTCTAATTTCAGAACATTTTCATTTCCTCAAAAAGAAGCCTCATACCTATTAGCAGTCGCACCCCATTCATTCATCCCTCAGCCCTGGAAACTCTAATTTACTTTGTTTCTATGTGTTTGCATATTCTGAAAATTTTATAGAAACAGACTGGCATCTTTTACTTAGCGTGATGTTTTGAAGGTTTATCCATGTTGTTGCATGTAACAGTATTTCGTCCCTTTTATATTGCTAAATAATATTCCATTGTATAGGTATATCACCTTTAAAAAATTCATTCATCAATTGGTAGATATTTGAGTTGTTTCCATTTTGAGCTATTATAAATAAAGCTACTAGGAGCATTCACATATGGGTTTTTGTGTGGACATATATTTTCACTTCTCATAGGTGATATACTTAGGAGTGGAATTGCTACATGATACAGTTTAGTGTTAACATAATCATATGTTTAACATTTGGAGGAACTGGCAAACTGTTTTCCAAAGTGGTTTTACAATTTTACAATCCCACTAGCAATGTAAGAGAAATCCAATTTTTCCACATCCTTGTCAATACTTGTTGTCGTCTGTCTTTTTTATTTTAACTATCTCACGGAGACTAAAATAGTACCTACTTGTAATTTTGATTTGCATTTCCCTAATGAGTAATGATGTTGAGCACCTTTTCATGTGCTTTTGGCTATTTGTATATCGTCTTGGATGAATGTCTACTCAAATCCTTTGCCCATTTTAAAACTGGTTGTCTTTTTATTGTTAAGTTATAAGAATTCTTCATATATTCTGGATATAAGTTCCCTTTTGGATTTATTATTTGCATAATTTGTCTTCCATTCTGTAGATGGTTTATTCACTTTCTTGATGAATTACTTTGTAAAAGGTTTTTTTATTCCTTAAATTTTTAAAATGTTTATTTTATTTTTGGAGAGATGAGGGTTTCCTTATGTTAACCAGATTGGTCTCGAATTTTTGGCCTCAAATGATTCTCCCATCTCAGCCTCTCAAAGTGCTGGGGTTACAGGCATGAACTACCGTGCCTGGCTGATAGAGTCCTTTGAAATACAAATGTTTTTAAAATGTGTGATGAAATCCAGTTTATCTATTTTTTTGTGGTTGTTTATACCTTTGATGCCATATCTAAGAAACGACTGCCTAGCCCAAGGTCATAACAATTTACTCCTATATTTTCTTCTAAGTGTTTTGTAGTTTTAGCTCTGACATTGTCTATGTTCCATTATGAGTTAATTTTTGTAAATGGTATAAGGTAGGGCTCCAACTTCAATTTTTTTTTTTTTTTTTTGCATGTGGATATTCAGTTGTCTCAGCACTATTTGTTGAAAAGACCATTTTTTTCTCCATTAATATGCCTTGTACTCTTGTCAAAAATCATTTAATTTTAAGTGTAGTGTTTTATTTATGGACTCCCAATTCTTCTCCATTGGTCTATATGTCTATCCTTATGCCAATACTATGCTGTCTTGATTACCTAGATTTCATTTAATGTTAGAGAAATACATTCCACCATCTCTATTAATAAGCTTTTCCAGGGGCCAATAGACACAAGGGTAAAAAATATTAATCAATTCTTTTTTCTTCTGTATTTAGTCCTACTAAAATAACTGAAAACCATTTTCAGAGTCAGTAGAAGGAATCACAGGTTATTGTAGTCTGTATCAAAAGGCCTTTTATGCTGATGATCTTTATTGCTATCCAGAAAAAATTTCTTGGAAGTCATATTTTTAGTATCACAATATAAATTCCTGCCATTAATATGTATTTATTGAGGAATTGTTCTTTGTAAGGATAAGTAAGTTAAGTACTTCAGAAAATAATTTCTACAGTAGTTAACCACGTCTGTAATTGTATGTATGCATGCATGCAGAGTGTATTTATTTTCCATGCAATTATTTTCTTTACTTTAGTTCTGCTACTTGTCAGTTGTGGAACCATGGGCAAGTTACTTAATTTGTTTGATCCCTAGTTTCCTAATACTGAGGGTAACTACTTTCACGGGGTTCTGATATGATTGGCTGTTTGTCCCCTCCACCTTCATATTGTAATTTGATACCCAATGTGGCAATGTTGGGAGGTGGGCCTGGTGGAAGGTGCTGGGGTTATGGGGGTGGATTACTTATGAATAGATTACTCATTTTCTCACCCTGGAGAGAGCGGGGCTGAGTGAGTTCTCACTCTATTAGTTCCCATGAGAGCTGGTTGTTAAAAAGAGCCTGACATCCCCCAACTTTTGTGTCCTTCTCACCCTGTAACCTCATCATACACAGTGGTCCCCATACACAGTGGTCCCCCTCTCCTTTCAACCATGAGCTGGAACAGCCTGAGGCCCTCACCAGATGCAAATGTCCAGTCTTGCATTTTCTAGCTACTAGAACTGTAAGCCAAATAAACCTCTTTTCTTGATAACCTACTCAGTCTCAGCTATTTTGTTATAGCAACACTACCTGGACTGACAGGTTCTTATAAATTTTACATGAGAAATGTGTGTAAAGGTCTTAGCAGAGTATCTAATACACAGAAGCACTTAAAAACCTTAAATGACTAGCATTAGTAAGAGAGGTACAATAAATATCTGCTGACAAAATGCCACTTTCATGTGTTAATTATTAAAGTGAGATACTGAAAATGAGCAATAATGTAATTTCTAGAACTTCAAGAATTTCACTAAACAAACCCAGTTTATTCATTTTTCCTTCTAGCTATAACTTGGTTCTGTACCTACATGAGAAAGCACAAAGCACAAAAGTGTTGACAGAAATTCCATTACCTTAATGTTCTCATCAACTCCAATTTCAGATTTAGCCATTATTTGATGACTTCTTCCAGGGTTTATTTGGTCTTTTTTTTCTATTAAAAACATGGCTTTCTAAGCAATTTAACAAGGTGATAAAGGCTTAACATACATGAGCAACATCAATAGTGGACAAGCTTATTGATAATATTTGTCTAAATGTGTTGTACTTGAAGTCGGATCTATTTAAATACAAGTTTTCTAGGGTCTCATATTTCCTATTAGCTATAAGAGTGCTCTGGTCCTTAAAGTAGTTTTCTAATTTGGATATTTTCCAAGGGAATACTGTCATCAGCAGTAGCAACATTATCAATGCGCTGGTTGCCAAAACACTCAATCCCTCTTCTTTTGTTAATGGCACCTTAATTTCCTTTTGGGAAATCACATCTCTTGGAGAGACTGCATTTCTTTTAAGGAAGGGACTATTTGATAGCCAAGGGATGGGCATATGACCAAACTCAGACCAACAAGGCTCTTTTTCTAGATTTTGAACCTTGAATAGCACGGCTGGTTGAGTTGAATCATGCCTATAACAATGCGTGAGTTGAACTACAAATTGAAGTCATTTGTTAGTTTCCACTGTACATGTGCCTTGGGCTGCTTTGCTTCCTGTATGTTTTGGAGGACAGTTTTCAGTCTTCCCTTTCATTATGTGAATGTCTTCAAATGTTTACAATAAATCCCTACTCTGCTTTTACTACCCCAAGGTAATTCTGTTACTTGTAACCTTAGGACTCTTGGTGATACAAAACCTATCTCTATCCCTGATAATTTTCAGAATCTTTAAAACAAAAAGGACTAATTAAAATAAGTTTTCTATATGCACGTTTTTGTTGCTTCTTTAATCTCCCAAAAAGCTCGCTCCTACATTCCCTTGAAATTCTTCTCTTCCTTCTAAATTCCAGAATCTCTTAAGTATTCCAGAACTCTCTTCCAAGAGATTTGATTGAGACCTTGTGTAAAAGGAGATAGTGACATTTGATAATGATAGAGGTAACTATTAAATTCTTATTTCATTTTCATCCTTCAGTTCTTCAACAAATGTCTATTCAGGACATACCATACCCTGTCCCAGATGTTAGAAACACAAAAATTACTAGGGCAGAGTCTTGCTCCTTAAAGAACCTGCAGTCTAGTAAGGGAGATAAGATCACAGAAATAACGGTAATGCCAGAGAGACTGTGCTAAGTGCTGTAATTGAGGTACAGGTCAAGTGCAATGGGAACACAAAGGCGAGAGATTAATTCATGCTGGAAGGATTGGGGAAGATTTCAGGGGAGGAGATAAAACTTCAAGTGGACTAATCCTCCTATAAGTACCCAGTGACCAATTATCTCCAGGAAATGGAGTTTGCAAAATTAATCCTGACCTGTAGAGGATAGCTTAATTTTATCTTAGCATGGTGTATTGCAATTTCATTGGGCAATGGACTAAATTGCTTAGGGCCAGACTGAGGACATCGGATGTAAAACCTTGCAGGTCTGTGCCTAAGCACCTGGGACCTATTGTTTGCATCTTATGGACGTCAGTGGGATTTAGCAACAACTGACCATGGCCTGGATTGGGGCCAGTGTGTTTCTTAGCAGTCTTTAAATCTGGTTTAAAATTAACTACCTGCTTAAACAAGCTGCTTGGGCTTATTTTCTCTAAAAGGAGACAACAGCAAGGACAGAAGCCTGCAGCTTGTTCTCAGCTGCCTGGAAAACAGATACTCATTTTATGTTCTTTTATTTCCACACCATCCCTTCTCCTGCCCACACAGTGCAGCCAACTTTCGTCTTTATTTTAGCAGAGAAAAGATGCTCTGAATTAATCTGGGGTGGACAATCAGTCGGACAGAGTGAGCTTGAAAAACTTATTATTGCTCATGACAATACTTGCAGGGGTTTAGTGTGAAATGCTTCTTTCATGCTGATAACCTCTAAGATATTAGGAAGGAGTGTTATTTGGAACATAAAATGTCGTGTAGCTAGGTGACGGTGCCTTCACTATGGAACCAGGGAACATATGATTGAAAGAGGGAAGGCCACTTAACTTTTTAAAGTTCCAGTTTCTCAAAGAGGATGGTTTAATTTGATAGAATAATTAGCCAATCCTCCTTTCCATTTGCCTACACAATTCACATGACAGACAGTGTTTACATTCATCTTCTATTGAGCAAGAACAAAAGGAAAGAATGGAAGGCCCCTATTTCTCATAAAAGCTGGGGAGAAAGACATTGTAAGTTATTATTTTATTGAATCCTGCTATGTGAATGAATGCATTAGGGAGCAACCTGGTGGACTTACAGTCCCAGAAGCTCTTTGGGAATGACATAACCTTCCTATAGAAGTAGGTAGATGGAGAGAAAATTTCAATGGGATTTCTAATGCTACTCTCATTTCCCCAACACCAGTGTCCTAAGTTTACGGCTAGGTTCAGTGAAGCCCAGGATGTTCTAAAGATCTTTGTTTATTTGGGAGGAAGTAAATATGGAAAAGGCAGAGGGTCTCTGGATCCTCATTTGTTCCCAGGGCTCAGTGGGCAGAGGCCACTTTTGAAGTTTATCTGATAAAGCAGAGATGATTACTTGGGCCCAATGAGTGCAAACATATTTGCTGTTGTAGACTGAATTACATCTGCCAAAAAAGTTTTGTTGAAGTCTAGACCCTCAATACTTAAGAATGTGACCTTATATGGAAACGGGGTCATTGCAGATGTAACTAGCTTAGATGAGGTGATACTGGAGTAGGGTGGACCTCTAACATAATGTGACAGATGTAAGAATACAGGTATGCAAATAGACACACAGGGAGAGTATCACGTGATAGCAGAGGTAGAGCTTGGAGTGATGGAGTTGCAAGCTAAGGAACATCAGAGATTGCTGGAAGACCACCAAAAACCAGGAAGAAGCAAGGAATGATTTCCCTATAAGTTTTAGAGGGAGTAGAGCCCTACTGTTACCTTGATTTCAGACTTGCAGCTTTCAGAATTATGAGACAATAAATTTCAGTTGTTTTAAACGACTCAGTTTGTGACACTTTGTTATGACAGCCCTAGGATACTAATATATTTGCATAACATTATCCTAGACTGTGTTCTGTTGATACTTGTGACAGTCTTCCAGTTTCATGGTCCACTATCTGCCTGCCTCCTCCTCTTCACCACACCTTAAGCTTTGGGCTGTGTAGGGCTTTCAGCATCTCCTTAATTTCCCACGTTTCCCACTTCCATGAATGTTTCCCTGCTGGCACAGCCAGGACTAGAGCCCAGGAGTCAGAACCCACTCAAAGTCTACTCATCATTCAAATTCAGCTCAAATGAAAACTCCCCCACAAAGCCTGGGTGAATGAGAATGAGAGAATAGCTGTCTCTTTCAAGGCAATTTGTTTATACTGACACTCTGCTTTGCCATTTAGCTAGCTGACTACATGTGTAGTTTCTCCCCATAAAACTTGTTTCTCTCCATAACTCCTTAAAAGTGGAGACAGTTGTGCTCGTTTTGTATCTCTGAGAGGCTTGCTTTTCAAAGTATGGTCCTGAGACAAGGAGCGCAAGGTCACAGACCATCAGCGCCCACCCCAGAGCTTCTGAATGAGAATCTGCACTAAACCAAGTTCCTGTGAGATGTGGATGTGCAGGAAAAGTTGAGAAGAACCCCTAGAACACCTCGCAATATAGCTACTATTAATGGAATGCATGCTTCCCATCTGCTACTTTGCTGAGTGTTTTTACTTACATTATTCCAAATTAGTGATCATAGCAATTCTGTTAACAATCCTGAGAGGTTGGTATTAATTACTATTCCTCAATATACAGAAGAGAATCTTCCAGTGCAGATAGATTGGAGACTTTAGGGAGTGCTCCTACATCTCCTTCCACATGAACACAACTCCCTAGTCAAAGGCTGGGAAGCACCATGGGCCGCCCAGGAGCAGCGTCCACCCTGGCTATCACGGCCGGCCATGACTGGCAGGTTAGGTGCGTCCCCTCACCCTACAAAAAAAGGCAGAATGGGCTGCATAATTTGCTGGGCCCAGTGAAAAATAACAATATGGGAGTTCTTTGTTCAAAAAGCAGGAAAAGAGGTTTTTTTTTTTTTTCCTCTTCCTTTATTTCCTTCTGGTCTCATATCTCCTAGGGTGTTTGTAGTTGTTATTTAACATCCTCCCTTGGTCATGGGAATACTCACTGGCCCTCACAGGTATGGGAGTCGGGGTGCAGGGGTGGGGAGCAGCAGCCCAACAACTTTGCTGAAGTGCCCCTTCCCGCTAGCTGCTGGACCAGGAGCAATGCACTATGCCACGGTGGGAAAGTCAAGTTAGGGGTTTACCCTTCCCACATCCCCTCACCCCCACCACCAACTAATGATGGATGGGTGTCTCCCAAATGTATTGTATCCTTTTTGCCTGAATGTGTTAGGTACCTAAATTGGGAGCTTCAGATGTACAGGAGCCACTTGTCTCAGGACCAGGCTGTTCTGTGCCAACAGGGGCCTCCTAGTTCATGTCCTTTAGGGACAGTTGGCTTCCAAAATCCAATCCCTTGAGTTTAAATCTTTACTTAATTCTTTTGCTGTTACTTAAATCCATTTACTGATATATTCTCTTTTGAATTATCTTTTCTATTCTTCCTATCTGTCAAGGCATCAACTTCTATGGATTTCAATTACAGTCCAGTTGGAATTTGCCTATCTCTTAACTTTTCAGTTCAACTGTCACATTCTAGGATCATTTAGCTTCCGTGGTATGGAGCGCGGAGAAGCCACAGAATCTCTGTGGATTTCATTTCGTTCCAACAAACATTTTAGTACACTCAGACCTCCCTAAACCTGGGCTCCACATCTGCAGATTCAACCAACTGCAAATTGAAAATATTCAGAACCTCCCCCCAAATTTAAAAATAACAATGCCACAATAAAAATAACACAAATAAAAAACCCAATACATGATAACAGCTATTTACATAGCATTTACATTGTATTCAGTATTATAAGTAATCTAGAGATGATTTAAAGGTTATGGGAGGATATGTGTAGGCTATATGCAAATACTACTCCATTTTATGCTAGGGACTTGAGCATTTGAGGATTTTGGTTTCCCCAGGGATCCCCCCATGGATACTGAAGAATGACTGTATTCCTTCTATGTGTGTGTATAAATGCGGCAAAAATAATACACAGACCCTAGAGTCAGGCAAGCTAGTGATCAAACTTTGTATCGCCCACTGTGGGCAGGGGGTCAGTTTCACTGGGGATAGCTGTAAACAGGAGGTCCATGGGTTCTTTCATCCAGCTTTACCTTTAACAACATAGATATTTTGGTTTCTTTTGGGTGTCAATTCTGTGGATCACTTATTTCTCAAATTATTGGAGGGAGTATGATTGATACCTCCAGTCATTCAAAGGATGAGGACATCATATATTTCAGTTCTAGAGGAAAGAGAGTTCACCAAACCCTGGGCAGCTCTCTCTCTGTGGGTGTCACTGGTCAAAATGTGATGAGGAAGATTGCATAGTACTCCATCAGTGCTGAGTGATGCTTATGTGTTGGTGGGCAAAGGTGATTTCTTGTTGTCAGAATTAGGTAAAGATAAAATCCTGGCCTCAGTTTTCCTATATGTACAAGTAAAAAAAAAGCTGCTCCTTACATACAAACTGGAAGAATAGTAAGTATGAATAAAGCCTGACTCACACAATAAGTTTTAGTGTTAGAAACCTAGTGGTTTTTTCAGACAACAATGGTAACTGCCCTGGGAGTTGCAATTTCAGGGCGACATATGAGTGTCTGTTGCAGCCAGAGATAGTCCACTTTTTGCTAGTTTAACTCCAGTCTCTTAAGATGCTGAATCAAAAAAGAGTTTCATGGAAAAACAGTAAATCTGCAGTTTTTGCATATTACATGGCCCTCTTGAATATTAACAGTGCAGAGTTCCTTATTAAAAGCTTGGACATGACCTCAGTAAAGATACCTGCATACCTTTGCTTAACTCAGTATTCCCTAAAGTTTATTTGACCCCCAACTGAGGTTGCATAATAGTCATTAACATTCTGTGAAACACATTTTGGTTTAAAATGAGATGTTAATGACGAGGGATGATCAAGAGGGAGACACACTTCATGGATTGCTTTTTGATTCCAAGAAAGAAAGAAAAGAGAGAGGCCATTTATCTCCTGTAGTTATCTTTCAAGTGGGATTTTTTCTCAAAATCAGATATGAACATGTGGGAAGGAGGTGGGAGACCAGCAGGAGTTTTGGAACCACTGGGAAGAGAGGTTCATTTCTCTACGCATTATTTAGTATAATCAAGACCTCCCTAGAATATTCTGTTCCATGCTGTAACTTAAGACAAAGACCTTTGACAAAATTAAGTGGAATGTTAACTCTAGTGTACATTGGGAAGATAAAGTGCCACACTACATCACACCAATTTTAAAAAATGAACACTGAAGTTATGACCTTGACATGTGGGGACACAGTATTGAAAAATAACAGGATAAGGCCATGCAAAGGACATTCATTAGCCAACAGGGGGTTGCTGAGCTCAAACAGCAGGGGAAGGGGAAACAGGGAGGCTTATGCGTTTGGCTATCAGGGGAAATCTTTTCAAGGATAACTGTCCCTCTTAAAATAGATGAATGGGGAAAGAGCCTTTTTTTGCTTGGGCTGGACTCTTGGTAGTTCTAAGGGTAGATTTATTTGGATTTCTGGTGCTGATGGAGGGCAGTTCTGTCTGCAGAGTTTCTCAGGGTTCTGGCAAAGCAATGTCACCATTTTTCAGGGGTTTTCTCAAGGACAGGCATCCTGTTAATGCAAATTATGGCAGCTACTGGTTGCTGCTTGCATATTTATAATGGGAATGACAGGACAGAGCTTTCTGATTTTTTTTTTAATGGAAAGAAAAGGGAAGACTGTGGTTGGTAATTTGGAAGCAGAGATGCCTCCTAGGAGCTCCTCTCCATGAGGACATGATCACTATCATCAGAAATGCCTTTGGGATGATGCCTTGGGAACAAGCAGGCAAAGAGAAAGTGTTACACAATTTTTCAACTGAAGACTATACATTCCTTTCAGAATGTCCTGTGATCATTTCCCTAAATCAGTTTCTGCTACTGTTTTGCCTGGGTTTCTTCCGGCTGTTCCTCAGTCTAGATTGCCTTGTGCACCATTTTTGCCTATTCAAATTGTCCCTGTTCTTCAGAGCTCTACTCAAAGTTCTCTTCTCGGAAGGATTTCCTGATTGTCTCTGGGTAAACAAACACTGCTCTTCTCTGGCCTATTTGGAGCTTTATATATTTTGATTTCTACTATTGTGGTGCCTATGGCTATCTCACCTTGAATGCTTTGAAGATGGGCTTGGATTCCAGATCCCACTCACCATCACTGAGCTCTGAGCGCATAGCTAATGCTCAGTAAGTGCTAGTTGAATCGTACCTCAACCAGCATCCTGATTTTGACTAGGTAGTATTCCCCTTATTTCATTTCCAGGCTTGTTCTTTGATCCTTGTTTCCAGACCTCCTTCCTAGACTGGTGTTTTCCAAATGTCAGTCATTCACTTATCATTCCCATGAGTGATGTCACATCTGTGCACCACTTATGCTTCTATTTACTTAATATTTTATTTTAAATGGATTTTCCCTTTTCTTTATACTAACTGATTTAAAAAGCGGACTATCTCTACTGTAAACAGAAATCTAGTATCGCTTGACCTTAATAGATGATAAACATACACCTTAATACAATGAGAATAAAACATTATTAAATTCATTCATTGAACAAATATTTATTGAGCATCTAGTGTGAAGAAGACAATGGGCTAAGTACTGAGGATATAAGTAATGAATAAGAGGGACATGATCCCAGTTCTCTTTGGTCTTATGCTGTAAGAGGAAAACAAAGTGAACAGCTAAACAATAAATGTAAATACTATAATGCACAGAGATGCAGAGCAAGGGGATGGAGAATACTTAGTCAACTCCAGCAAGATGCTATTGCTGTCTGGTAAATAATGCCATTTGCTAGTGAAGAACCAAGGAAAGCCTCCTCATGGTTGGATATGGTTTGACCCCAACAATTCTCACATGGAAATTTGATCCCCAATGTTGGTGATGGAGCCTTGTGGGGGCAGATCCCTCATGAATGGCTGGTGTCATTCTCACTCTTAGTTCCCAAGAGAACTGGTTGTTGAAAAGAGCCTGGCACCTCCCCTCTCTCTCTTGCTTTTTCTCTTGCCATGTGCTCTGTGTACACACTGGCTCTCCTTTGCCTTCTACCATGAGTAGAAGCAGCCTGAGGCTCTCACCAGAAGCAGATGGTGATGCCATGCTTCTTGTACAGCTTGCATTTATTTAAATGGCTCATGGTTCTGCAGGCTGTACAAGAAGCCTGGCTTTTCTTTTCTAAGTCATCCAGTCTCACGTATTACTTTATAGCAACACAAATGGACTAAGAGAGCCTTCTAATTAGAACTTCCTCCGTAGTTCATGGCCAAACCCTTCCATCAGGCAGGCTTGTCTTCGAGAGATGGTAGAATTTCCAGAGACCTGGAGGGTTCAACCATTCTCTCTGGTTCTCTAAACCGTGATCCCTCTTGAACTGTGCCTGGCACTTCATAGAAATGCCTTTACCTTTTTGTGGAATAAGGAAAATGTCTATTGCTTCTTCCTCCCAGATTGTCTCTGCTTTGGATCTGGCTATCTCTGTGTCTCTGTGACCCTGCTGCTCACCTGATCCTACCAGAACAAGTAGGGAAGGGCAATATGGTCAGGCAAGGTAACTTCTCTTGTATCCTTTTTCTAAAGCATTTGTTCTTAGTCAAGGCTGTCCATTAGAAGTACCTGGGGAGCTTTGCAAAAATACTAAAATACCTGGGCCTCATCTGTAGAGATTTGGGGCTTAATTCACCTAAGTAAGTTCTGGGTATCTGTGTTCCAGAAGTTCCACAGTTGATTCTAATGTGAGCCAGGTGCAGAGTCACTGTTTGAAGGGAAACCTTAAAGGAAGTAAGCAGTTTTACAGAAGAAAAAAATCAGGGGTTTCAATTTTTTAGGATCAAATGAAAACTATTATTTTGATATGGTATACATACATGGATGGGCATGGAATAGAAACATTTTGGAGGTGAGGTAGTCAATTCCTTGCAGTGAGAGAGCACTATTTTTGGCCTTTTTTTTTTCTTTTTGTTGTTCTCCATCACGTATTCCGAGGGTACATTTAGTGGTGCTATCCGAATCTAGCTATGGTCACATAGACACAGCTCTCAGGTTGGAATCTGGAAGAACTATTAGTTTCTAGCTTCAAACACCCAAAAGTTACCTGTCTTGTCTCCTACATCAGTGACAAATTCAATGAAAGATGAGCTGGCTTCTCTCTCTCTCACTCTCTTTCTTTCTCTCTCTCTCTCTCTCTCTCTCACACACACACACACACACACTTCTATTCTGATGTATTTTGAACTCCATACTTGGAATCTACTGGGACTTAAAAATAGGGTAGTATTGGATATTGATAGTTAAAAGCAGATTTTCTTAAGGAGAAACTTCTTGGGCATTCAGAATGGTGTCTAAAAGCCTTGAATGGACTATAAATTGAGGGTGACACTCCTCAGTGTTTCAAGATGGCTTTCCCAGCCTCCTATTCAGAAGGTGGACTAGCAAGGCATCAGGGCAAAAGGGTCATGACCATCAGTGAGCCATTGCCCAGTCTATGCTCTGAGACATTAGGAGAAAAAACAGAACCCAGAATGTCATGCTTCAAATGTGTGGCCAATTATTTAAAATACAGGATGATATTGTTTGTGTCACCCCATCCCTGATCCCGCCAAACTTTCTCCTTAGCAGCCATCCTGAAAGACACTGAACCAGGGGATATGGATAGCACATACCTTATGGACATTCTATCTTCTTAATCTTGTTATTTATTTTTACAGAAGTATAACTTATCTGAGCTGAAGAGATTGTAGACATCGTTGAGTACAGTATTTCTCAAAGTGTACAATGTGAGATGATTTTTTTCGGTGGTATTCTGCTACCTTTTTTTGTATGGTTTTTGATTATTATTATTATTTGGTTACCTTTTATTGACAGCAAGTAATGCTGGCTTTCTACTTGTGACTGATAGGAAGCTTCCTTTAGAAATGAATTAACTTAGAAAGTGAGTCATTTTTTTACAGAAATGAGGTAAATATCAGGAAGGTGGATATGGTATTTGGGATGTAGATAGCGTATGTGGATACGGTATTTGGGATGTGGACATGAAAATTTGGGATGTTGTAGATAATGGATTAATGTGTGGGAAATGCAGTCTACTAAAAATCTTTCACTAATCCCCAGTAGAATGACATACCCTGGGTCCTTCCTCAGTAAGTGGAAGGCAGATTCCCGGTTTATGCCTATTTACCTGGCTGTTCATCCTAACTGTTGTCACTTTAAAAGGGAAATAAAACACCTAATAGTACATTACAGACTCTGACCTGAAATCACAGTCAGCAGGAGTGATAGATTTTTTAAAATTCTAAGACTCTTCATGACATGCAAAACAAACAAACAAACAAACCCAAAAATCAACCTTAGCAAAGAGTTCTACTTTCTGCCCGGCAGTGACACAGGTAAGATGGCTATTTCTGACATCCCCAGGAAGCATGAGCGGCCCCAATCACAGTTCTCCCTAGGAAGGCTCGCACTGAGCCTCGGGGAGCTCTGCCCTAGTGGGACTGTCAGTGTGCATCTGTCAGGGTTCTTGTGGTTACTACCTTTGGTGATTGGGCGCAAAGGGAGAGAATAATTCCTGGGATGAGATAGGGGGTGGCTAGGGGAGACAGAAAGACAGCTGATGGGGCTGTGACCTCTTTTCCAAGAATGCAGCCACCTGGCAGTGACCCTGCTTGAAGGACCCAGGAATAACCCCTTAACATACTCTCCTCATCCCTCAACAACTGCCAGTGCTACCCCTTAGCCAAAGACAACAGGAAGAAAGATGTAAACTCCTCCTGCACCATAGTGCAAGGTGGAAAAGATGGAGAGTGGACTTGGAAGGGCAAAGGGAAGCATCCAGCACCCTTCTCCTTTTCTGTTCCAGTTACGCTGCCCCCAAGCCTCCAGCGCGGTCGGTGAGATGGCATTTTCAGAGGTCAGCACAGCCCCACCATCACATGTGCAGGGGCCCCAGGTTACTATGATTCCCCTAATTCCCACTGTCTTCCAACCTCCAAAATATATGAGGAAGGGGCCCACTTCTATTTCTCTGTTACAACCTGACTGCAAACCAAAACTATTTCTTTCTGGACTCACGTCAGCCTCCTCATGCTCCCCCATAATCCACTTTCCTCACTGCAGCTAGAATAGTCTTTTAAAACACAAAGCAGAATCTGTCACTTCCCTTCTAGAGCCCTCCAAGAGCATCCTGTGCTCTTAGGGTAAAATCTGAACACCTTTTCATGGCCCACAGGCCCTGCATGATCTCCTCTGCCTCCACTCAGACCTCCCCTGGGTGCCTTGCCTCCCTTTCCATGTTTCATCCACTGTGCTCCCTCTGCTGTTTTGTGCTCGAGAACGCCTGGTTGACTCTCAGGACTTTGTCACTTACTGCCCTTGCCTCCCATTCCACACATCCTTGAGCTTATCTGTCTTCCATTAAGACAGTCCTTCTCCAGCAGGGTAGGTCCGAATCACCTGGGAAACCTCAACAAACATAACTGAAATCTATTGCAACCTCGGGGACAGGAGCCTGGGTTTGTTCATAAAGCCAATGCACATATTTGGAGGAGCACCACAATGTTGAAAGAATGGTGATTAGTAACAATCATTATATGATGTAGTTTCACTTTGCTTTCAATAATCCCCTGAAGGAAGTTTGGTGAGATGCCCAAATATAAGAGGTCCAAAAGTGTCCAACATCAAGTTACATAAAAATGGTGAATATGTAGTAGCAGTAACAGTGGTAGTAGTTACTGTTGTTGTTATTCTCACAGACTAGGAAACTGAAGGTCAAAGAGAAGGGAATTCCTTGGATAAAGTGAGACATAGGAAGCAATAAAACTGGAACAATAGAGTACGGTCCTCCATTTTCACATTAGCCCTTTTTTTGAGAGCCATTGAAAACAACCGCAGCAAACATTTCTGCTGTGCTCATCACATGTCCCGCTCTGTGCTCAGCACTTTACAAGCATTAGGTTATTTACTTAACTCAGTAAGTCCATGAGTTTAAGTACAATTGTTATTCTTAAATTAAATTTGACAGCCTTGAAACTTGGAGGTTAAGAAACCTGTCCTTTGTCCCTCCAGATCTACTTGCCCCCTTCTCCTCTGCACTGTGCCTGGGGAGGTTGCCTGGTTTGGACTGCCTCAACCTGCTCTTTTGTCCTCTGGTT
Organism: Colobus angolensis palliatus; assembly: GCF_000951035.1. Classification (NCBI taxonomy): domain Eukaryota; kingdom Metazoa; phylum Chordata; class Mammalia; order Primates; family Cercopithecidae; genus Colobus; species Colobus angolensis. The sequence goes on from NW_012115821.1 coordinate 8,612,105, forward strand.
TCCGGTTGCCTTTGGCCAGTCAGAAGCACTGGCAGGAGGCCTTGGGGTGGTCAAGGAGCTGTGGCCAATACCAGCCCTCAGGCATACCTCTTGAGATTTCCCTGCACTCTGCCCACACATTTGCAGAGAATCTCTTCATTACTTATCCTCAAACTGCCCAACTGAATGTGCCAAGTGTTTCCTGCAAGGGCCCTGACTAATACCATCATGACCATTATGAGTTAGGAACTTAGATCCAGGTTTGCCTGATACAATGTGGGTTTCCTGAACCACTTTGCATATTGCCTTCAGCATATTGGCTGCAGAAGCACTTTGTGAGGGATCCAAGAAAATACTCCAACATAGTGACTAGGAGCCTGGCCTTGTGGATGTAGCCTTCCCTACTGGTGTAATTTGTGCTTCTGTTTTCTTATCTGTAAAATGGAGATAATATTAGCACCAGTGTCACTGGATTGCCAAGTACACTCCTTGACTTAATATTTGTAAAAGTGCTTAGAGCAGTGCCTGGTACTCAGCATGCACTCAGTAAATGTTAACAAGCCCCATTATTAACAGCATAGAGTTGGATTCTACAAAGATACTCAGGCAGTTTCCTAGAGATGAGATTTTAAACAGTGGTTCTCAAATTTTTTGATCACTTGATGAGGTCACCTATTATATTTACCAAGAATCCATCCCCGATTCCAGTTTTATAGGTAAAAAGTAGTTCCAAGAATCTCTATTTTTAAGAACTAGGGACTTCCAAGTGATTCTGAGAGAGGCGGCACCTAAACTCACTGGAAGAAGCATCGTCTTCAAGGGGTCTAGCGCCCTAGAAAGCTGGGTTATGGAGAAAGCGGACACAGCAGTAGCTGGGGAAGTTCTGCTGTGGATCACCCTCTTTTCAGGCAGAACACTCTACATATCCCTTTCCTTCCAGCACCTCACTTACTTGTTTCTTTCTCCTTTAACTGACAATGTTTAGAGATTTCCACACAAATGGACACAAATATGCAAACATTTGGCCTTTACCAAAAACTGGGCCCCAAAGAGGCACAATGGGCGTCTCTAGTCAAGCTAGACTCTCACTCCCTAGGGCCTGTGAATTTTACATTTATCAGCAAAGTCATGGGCAGGCGGACCCTGCAGGGTAGACAGGGCCAAATCATGGCTTGGCTGTCAGACATGACTGGGATTCAAATTGTGGCCTCACCTCCCACTAGCTGGGTACTCCCTTTCTGCCTGTTAAATTGATGGTGATGGTGATGACGATCACCCTGATAATGGTGTGTGGTGGTGGAGAAACAGGCTGCTGTGGTATAAGTTATACAGCTGTCCTGGAAGGTGGTTAGACAACCTGGACTGAAGCCAACTGCACCCCAGAATTCCATTTAGTTTCCTCCCTGACGTATCATTGCAGCATCGTTTATAATGTTAAAATACAAAAGCTACCTAATTGCTAATGAGAGAAGAAAGGGTTTAAAGTATTCATGACTTATGTGTGGGACATGCCGGGTCACATATTAAAATTGTGCATAAGGAATGTTTAATGACCTGGAAAGATGTTTGTAAGATATTCTGTGAAAAAAGCGGGTTAAAATAGAACATACCATCTGACTCCAAATTTGGAGATTTATATGTTTAGATATATAAATTTGGAGACATATATGTGTTTATATATGTTTCTTACACACACACACATATATTGTCTAAAACAAAATGTTAGAAGTGGTTATCTCAGGGTGATGTGAATTATGATAATTTATACTTTCTTTTTTGGTTATCAGAGTTTTCCTAATTTTTAAAATAAATCTCATATTTCACTTTTTGTAATAAAGGTGCCATAAAAGAGCACACTTTTTCAGGGGATAAATACAATGCATTCAACTCATTATACGTATTAATTGAACATGTTACTGCTTAGCATCAGGTTTGGGGAACAGATGTAAAATACTGCCCTTGCAATGTGGTTGTACAAACCAAAAACCCCCATGATGCAGTTGGGAAATAATCTGTCAAGTGTGATTCAGTGGCAACGTGAACTCTGCCAACCTTGAGGATGTCAGAGAAGACGAGTCATTGATGCTTGGTTGAGGGTCAAGGAGGCCTTGAAAGTTGGTTATAGATTAGGTGAGCTGAGGCAACAAGGAGCACAGCTACTGGCAAGCTCTACTCTGCTCACAAAGAAGGGAACTCAGGGAACAAAAGAAGAATTCACATTTCCCGAGCACTTAATAAAGGACTTTATCCCTATTAATCCTTTCAATAACGTATAAGGTCACTATTATTATCATATCCTATTTAGAGATGAGGAGATGAGATTAAGAAAGGATGAATGACTCTCTCATGGTTTCACAATTATATGGTGCCAGAATTAAAGCGAGGATCTGATTTCAGAGCTTAAAAACCTGTGTGTCCAATGAAAAAAGAAAACTTGGGCCAATATCCCTGACGGACATCGATGCAAAAATCCTCAACAAATACTAGCAGGCTGAATCCAGCAGCACATCAAAAAGCTAATCCACCATGGTCATGTAGGCTTTATTCCTGGGATGCAAGGTTAGTTCGACATGTGCAAATCAATAAATGTGATACACCACATAAAGAGAACTAAAAACAAAAACTGCATGATTATTTCAATAGACATAGAAAAGGCTTTTGATAAAATTCATCATCCCTTGATGGTAAAAACTCTCAACAAACTAGGTATTGAAGGATGTTTAGGTTGGCTCCATATCTTTGCAATTTTGAATAGTGCTCTGATGAACATATGTGTGCATGCGTCTTAATAGTTAGAATAATTTATATTCCTTGGGTATATACTCAGTAATGGGATTTCTGAGCAGGTTGCTTGTCCCTCTGAATTTCGCTCTCCGATGGTAATAATAATAATAATTCCTTCTCTGGAAGGGTGTTGTGAAGGTGGACTGAGTCCACATGGAAAACACTCAGAACCATGCCAGGTATAAAATCAGCAGTCAGTATGTATTTACTGAGTGTTCAGTGAGGTTAGGTAATTTGCCCACGGCTGGCAGGTATAGGGCTGTAATTGAAATAGGTGTGTCAAAAGGAAAATATTAAGCAGTAAAGGTCTAATGCTGGTGGAGTTAGCAATGCACTTGAAGGGAGAAATTACTCTAATTTTGCCTCCCATGCTCACTCAAGCATCATTGAATGGGCAGCGTATTTCCATAGTACCTTCTCTTTCTTGCTTGTTTCCAGGGATGGGACACAGTTAGAGCCCATAAACAAGGTTATGGGTGTGAGGGGTCAAGCATGTCTGTTTCCTTCTCTGGATATTTGCAATCAAGAATTCAGGACTCTCAAGGCTTGGTGTGGGTAACATAGTCTTTAGAGAATATTACAGATGAGTAAAACCTATCAAACAAAGGGTGAAGGTATGTCTCCTGATACGTTTCCATTCAGCCCCCCTCCCCCTCTGCCTCTTCTTCATCTCATGGAGACAAGGGGGATAGACTTGGTGTGCAAGGATGTAGGTGATTGAGTTACTTCTGATCTGGGACTTTGATTTTGATATTGTGTGTGGTCTTATAATTCATAAAGTGTCCCAAAATTCTGACACATCCTGGGGCCACTGCTGTACTTGTGAAGTCAGCCTAAGTGGGAGTTGTTTTCATGATGTTTGTGGCCTTCTTGCCAACCTGCATTATGAAATCATTCCTTCCATACATGCACGTATTATTGCCCTTGCCACACTATGCTGTAATTTTATTTCCCTATTTGTCTTCCTTTCTACATTATGAATTCTTAGCGACAGAGCATGTATCCAGAAAATGGCAATGATTGGGATTCTGGCTTTGTGGTCAGGTATACTAAACTGGAGCCCTGGGTTGGCTATAGCTTCTCCCTTCTGACCTCATTCAGATAAATGAAGTGTGACCTATAACCTCTATGTTTTTGGGTAGTATTAATCTAGAATAGATGGGTTTCCCTAAAATTGAGAAATGTGGTATGAATGTGCATATTTCTTTGGAGAATGCAAAGCTTTTCTCAGATTCTTAAATGAGTGAAAGGGCAAGAATATGATTCTAAAAGGAGTAGAACATTGTTCCTGTAGTTCGTTAAAATTAAGCTTATTAAGTAATTCTGGGTTCTGCATGGCACTTTTTGTAATAAAAAAGGAATGCTATCATTGATGTCTATACTAGAAGAGTCTGTTTTTCTATCTTTTTTGTGCTTTTCAGTACAAATTCACTTAATGATACTATTCTCTACTTTTTCAAGTATATTTTCCTCCATGGTCATCCACTGAGATCAGACTGACATGCCAAGCACTCTACTAAGCACTTAAAAATGCATTAGCTCATTTAGCCATCACAAAGAATCTCAAGCATTAGTATCTCCCCATTATACAGAGAAGGAAACTGAGACAGAGTTAAGACTGGTTCTAAAGCTGTCTGCCTGTGCTTATAACCCCTCTGCTATATTGTCCTTGTTGTTGCCAGAGTCCTCAGTTTGTGATTTTAAGTGCTTCTGTCCACTGCTAGGTTTATAAAACATCTAGGTCTAGGAATTTCAGAATTCTCCTTAAGAATTCAGCCAATATCACATGGATATAGATCACCCTGAGGCCCACAGGTTATGTTCATTTTGAATCAGAATGTTTACTTCCCACAAAAGTAGGTATCGTTTTTATAAACAAATTTTGCAAGACAGGTTAAATAACATAACATACAACATTATTCAGAGGCTTCATGAATATATATTAAATTTTTAGTTAAAGAGAAAGGAGAATAATACATCAAAGATTCTAATGAAAACATGAACTACATGTAAAGCAAGAGAAAAGTTGCTTCCTAACACTTGGATAGGCAAATGCATATTAAACTGATATTTAACAAGAAGAAAAAAACTGAAGATAAATAGATGCAGATTTTCCTCTGCTTTTGGAACTGTGCTCTGAAGAGTTATATATAACTGAGTATTAGAGGAGAAGAAAGACCATAGTCTTTGGTGTCACATAGACAAGTCTTTGGATCTAGGCTCTCCTATGCCTCAGCTACTTGATAGCTTAATTTGATAAACTACAAAACAAAGGTGAGACTTCACTTGTCTTACAAGGTTGTTGAGAGGGATACAATGTCTGCACTGTATAATGGTCAAGGAGCATTACTATTCTTACTTCCTTTAGAATTTTCCTTGTAATTTTGCATAACACCAGAGTGATTGTTTTCTAGTGGTCAGTTCTTTAAACATGAAGAACTTGATCCTGAAACAACTGATTTCCAGGAGATACAGGACTTTGTTTACAAGAAGCTCCTGAGTATTCTTTAGAACCACTCTAAGAATCCAACTTTGGCATTTCCAAAGTATATCAAACCAGAAAGTCAATTGATCCAGTATGAGTTGCCCAAGATGAGCAAAGACGGGGCAAGAGATTCCCCAAGATGGAATGTCCTTTTCTAACAAAAACCATGATGGGCAGCAGGATAGTGAGCACAATGTTCTAGGTATTTGCCAATTCTTATGAGTTGGATATGCTCATATGCTTTGAACCAGAAAAACTAATGAGAAATTTGTCTTGAAAATATAATTGTTTTTTGAAAATTATAATGACCATGCATAAGGAATGTTGGCTGTACCATAGTTTATAGTAGCCAAATTCATTTTTGGAAATCAATAACCAGTCCCCTTCATCTATAGGGCACTGGTTAAATAAGTTACACTCTATATGCGTGGGGGGGATCTTCATGATTGTGATAATGTAAAAAAAAATAATTTAATGTGATTTAATGCTCAGTGGATTAAGCTACCTTTTTTTGTGTGAAAAAACAGTAATATGACTATAGTATATATACACATGCAAACAAATTTGGAAGGTAGAAACACACAACATGTCTGTTCATTCAGCTGCTTTCTGAATTATCCAAACTCTCTATAATAATTTTGTGTTGGTTGAGTAATAAAAAGAGTCATTAAAAAAGATCCAGATCATTTACAATACACGTCTTAACCTTCCCTGTTCTTTTTTCCCAGGCCCAAACACATGAATATACCCCAATTTCCATTAGCAGGCAACATAGGGAAAATAACTCTGTGATATTTTGAATTTTCCATTTAAGGAAAGACTGTTTTCTTTATTCATGCTGAGCTGACTAGGAGGGAGAGAAAGAATAAGAGAGAAGTAGATGATTAGGGTGATGTGAGGCTTCAGGATAATAATTATGACAATTCCACTTAGCACTGGAATAGCACCTAGTGTCTTCAAAGCTGTCTCAGATATTATCTAATTAAGCAAAAGGAGGAAGACAATTACAGGAGTGGGATATTTAATCTAAGAAGCATGAGGGGGCCTTTAGATACTGAGGAGATGAGAACAACAGAGGGGGAGTAGGAAGAGTAGCCACACAGAAATGTAATGCAAAGTCTGATATATCATAAGCTCGCAGATGTTTTGAAGGCTGAAAGCAAAAAGCATAAAATGAAAAGATGGGGGGAGCAGAAATGATAAAACTCATGGAAATGCAGAAAAGGAAGCTGATGGAAAATTTAACAAAGCCGTATTGTTTCTAGAACCCCACATCATGAATCCATTGAACATTTCTTTGTAAATATTTCAGTGTATTATAATTCCCGTGACCCTGGGACTCACATAATTCCAAAAGCCTTAAACATTGAGCCTGCCACTCAGGATTACTGACAACATTTATCTCTGTAACGGAAGGAAAGCATTAAACATACATCACAGATGTTTTTGTGGGAAGCCTTAGAGGACTGCCAAGCTCCTGCCCCATGATCCAATTTAAATGCACCCAGAAAACAACTAACTCAAAGGCTATCAAAAGAGCAAGTCTCAGGCATCCTAAGAGAGGAAGGTTATTCATTAGGAGCTTGGAGAAAAGCTAAAATGTAAAATGCTAATTTGAGAACCTGCAGTTCTTGGTTGATCCGATTCTTGTTAACATTGGTCTGTTTCTTCACTTTATTACTTGTTCCAAATGGCCTCATTCTACAATATATATTAGTGATTCTAATTTAATAAATCAGTAACATATTCCCTTGATGTTCTTCCTAGGGTAGAAAGAGAGAAGGCCTTGAAGGATGAAGAGACAAGCTGTTTATCTGCCTAGATGAGGGGAGAGAAACCCAGGAAAGTGAATGGTGGGAGCCAACTGCTGAACAGCTGAAAGCCAGAGATGGGATCTGTACTATGATCCAGCAGGGACCATAGGCAGAGATTTCAAAGAATTGTTCCATTTTCCATGGTGTTCCATGACTTGCTCTGTCTTCTTCAGCAGGTTTAAAGATGTGCAATGGTATATTACCCACCCTGAAGACAAGCATCTCAACACCTGCTTTTTTTTCCCCCAAAAGCATTCAAGCCTGCAATGTAAATACAGCTGCCAATGACCAAATATGAACTACCTGGCCCAGTGGTGACTTGCACATGTAAAAGGCCATATGAGAAAAAGTCTAATGCACCAAACACACTTGTGTGCTTTGATAACACCTGCATGCCTTATTGAATTTTTTAGTGCTTCACTGATCTAAAAGAATCAAAGAATCAGACTCCTAGCTCTCTACTTTGGATACTGCTCACTGCATTTCTAATATTTGACTTGAAGCAGCAGTGGTGGGGGTGGTGAGCATGGGAAGAAGTCCAGCTTGTGTCACTGCAGTCAATGCCAGGCAAATTATGAGCACTTTCAGCAGGTTTATGAATTAAATATAAAGGGCTTAATTTTAGCAAGATGCCCTGCTGGGATTTCAAAGTCTCCTCAGTTGTTATAATCATAGTCTACTTTTTCTTTTCTCTCTCCTTTTCTTTTTTTCCCCTTTCTTTCCTCCCATCTTCCTCTCTTCATTCCTTCCATTATTCATTCATTCATTTGTTTATTTACTCAGTTATCTTATGCAAAACCACTCAAGTTCTTTGATGCTGTGATCACTGTAGGGGAATATATCTTTTGGGTGGTGCAATTCAACCCACTATACCAGTTTTGGCTACATTTTCCCTCACATTACCTATGTCGAGCAATAAATAATAAAGCCTATAGCATGTGAAGTGATATATTGAAGGATATGGCCTTCTTCGTAAGCAAATATTGGAGACAACTTAAACTTCCATCAACAGGAGACTTGGCTAAATACCTTTGGTTCATCTACCCTACAATACTATGCAGCTATTAAAAAGGACAAAGTGGGAACCACATGTTTTGATATGTAAATATCTTTACAATATGTTTTAAAGAGGATTAAGCAAGTCACAAAACAAAATAAAAGTTACAAATTCATTTTAAAACAAACAAGCAGGGAGCAACGGCACATGTCTGTAATCCCAGCTACTCAAAAGGCTGAGGTGGGAGGATCTCTCAGCCTAGCTCAAGACCAGCCTGGGCAACACAGTGAGATTTCACCTTAACAACAACAACAACAACAACAACAAACAGAAACAAATGGACAACAAACTCTCCTTATGTGTGTGTGTGTGTGTGTGTGTGTGTGTATGTGGAGAATTTTTATCTGCCCCCTCATAATCTTTTTCTTTGGAGTATTTCTCCTTTCCCAGGCCAGTTATACGATTCTGGGGAGGAAGGCTGGCACTCAGTCTCTTAATCCCCCTTTCCTGTAGTAAGCAGTATTCAGATCTAGACATTTGTGGTATCCTATTGTGCTAACCATACGACTGAAATAGAGGCTGGGTTGAAAACCAACCAAGAAGCTTTCCAAGGACTTTTAGAATTTAGATTTTGACTAGAACAATTCTTTGCCTTTTGAACCCTGTATTAATTTTCTGTGGCTGCTGGAGCAAATTAGCACAAACTTAATGGCTTAAAAAAGCATACATTTACTATGTAATATTTTCACAGGTCAGAAATAGGACACAGGTGTCAAGCAGGGCTGTGTATTCTTCTTGAGCCTCTGGCAAGAATCCATTTTCTTGCCTTTTGCAGCTTCCAGAGGCCACCCACGTGTCATGGCCTTTGGCCCCTTCCTCCATCTTCGAATTCAGCCACACCCACTTGAATCCTCTCATGTCACATCTCTATGACCTTGTTTCCATCGCCACATCTTTCTCTGACTCTAACTCTTCTACCTTCCCTCTTTCACTTTTAAGGACCATTGTGATTACTTTGAGCTCACCCAGATAATGCAGGATAACAGCTCTATTTAAAGGTCAGCTGCATTTAATTTAATTTAATTCCATCTGCAACTTTAATTCTCGTTTGCCACGTCAGGTAACATATTTATAGATTTTAGGGATTAGGATGTGTATTTTTGTTGTTGTTGTCAAGAGGATATTATATATTCTGTTCTAAATCTAGAGTAAACCCAGGGCTGCAAATAGCATAATCCATTGAAAAAGCCCACTGAGGTTGGAAAAATGAGGTAGACACACAGAAAGAGGCAGTGCCAAAAGATAATATGAGAGATGAGAGAGAGAAACTACCCTGTTGGGACCTGTGTATCCAGCCATTCTTGAAGGTAGTATATCTCACTTCAGAATTATTACATAAGCAAAGAGATTCTTCCCATTTGTTTATACAATTTTGAATTGTGTTTATCTCATTTACAATTCAGAGTCCTAATTACTCACTTGTGTATGTGTGTCTGTGTCAGTAATCATGTATGTTCATATATGTCTAGAAAAATCTAGAAAGAATAGCAGGAATAAAATTAGGGTGGCTGGTATGGGGTAACTTCCTTTTTGAGTAAATACATCTGTATTCTTTGAATATTTTACAATAGGCATGGGTTACTTTTAGAATTTTTAAAATGAAGAAAAGAGAAGAGACTACAGCATAAAAAGTAAACTCCTTTGGGGCTCCAAGGTCTAGCTAAAGCAGCAGAAACCTAAGATTCTCTTTCTTTTGGTGCTTTTAAATAGTGCACGAGTCCACTTGAGAGCCAATAATTATAAATTTCTTCTTAGGCCCTGACAACCTAATTTATCCGTTAAGAAAAGTTATTTAGATGGGGCCACAGATGATAAAAGGCCCATGCTCAGAGAGACAAAGAGCCTACTGGCTCGCCTTTGTAGGCCTGACATCTTCCGGTCCAGGTCCACATGGCAAGCCTTAAAAGCACAAGCTTGTCCTAGTTCTCTTTCTTGCCTTCTTGGATTATAAATACGTGCATTATAGGGATCCAAGTTAAAAGAAAAGAAGTAGAAACAAATACCTGTGTTCCCTTTTGCAAAACAAAGACATAAAAGCAGCCTCAACTCCAACTGTATTAAACCATGGGAACAGAATCGTTTGTTAAAATGTCACAATGCAGAGCTGTGAAGAATTCTGTTGGACTTGGCACAGTGGGGCACACTATGCTGGATATTAATTCCTTCTCTTTCTTTCAAGGAGTGCTAAACAGAGAAACCACCAACTTGGAGGGAGCATCTCAGGGTCACTCTCTTAGATGAGACCCTCTGAGCATCCCAGCCCATGAGCAGGAGCATCAGGATTTACATTCAGGCCTTTCTAGGCCCATGATTCCTAGTACTCAGGGTCCATGATTCCCAATACCCAAAAAGCATAAGGACCACTCAGGAACCTTATTAACTACTCAGATTTTTAGGCTTCACCTACCAAAAATTCAGAATCAGGAGGCCTGGGGCTGAGTCCAGCAATTTGCATTTCAGCAAGCATCCCACATAATCAGATGCAGAAGACCACATTGGAGAACAAATGAAACACACACACACACACATGCACACACACACACACAAAGTTGTACCTTTTGCCTTTTCAATTATTTAAAGTATCTCAGGCTCTGAAAAGCGGAAGTCTTGGATACTTACATATTTCCAGTTTCCATTCATTTCTTGTATCCCAGAGCATAAAGAACTGAGACTGGGAGGTATTTAAATGAGTAACTGTTATTGATCACAGGTTTATAAAACACACAAAGAACCTCATACTCTATTACAAGGAGAGTAAACAAAATTCACAAGCCTAGAGAGAGAAGTAATCAATTTTTTAATATGTTAAATTCACCAGGGTATAAATAATTATTCAAATTTCAGGGAAAGTAAGAATCAAACTTTATTGATTTAACCTTTATGGACTCATGTCAAAAAAAATTGCAGTGGTTGCATGATTTAGGAACCCTCTGTTTTCTACTGAGATGTCCTTGTTCTCACAATTGGCACATTCATATTTCTGTTTATTTATCTGAAGGGCTGTTGGTTCAGAATGCTATCACCTCCTTTAAACCGCACATTGAAAATGGCAGTCAAGTTCAGTCATCTACGACTGAGCTGGACTTGAGCCTTTTAAGTACTAAATAAGTAAAAACACAGCATTGTTTCAAATTTTCCATTGTTCTCTCTATTCAAAACCATCTGTTGCAACTAAAGGGTGGAAAGAATCATAATACAGTGATAGGGTGAAATGGGTTTGAATGTCCTGCCTCTTTTAACAACCTCTGCTTTGCTAGTTGGAAGCCTCCCAGCTCAGCCACTCTATCACATAATCCTTTCAAATTAAGGTAATTTTTGTTTCTTCCCTTATTTATTTTTGTTCCTTGCCTTCTACTGCCATATACTCACCATCAACCCCACTCTTAAATATAAGCCTCCAAATAGTACTGCTGCGTCTATAATGGCTAGAATGATATTTTCCAGATAGTAGTCATGAGAAAGGAAGGAGGAAGGAAAGAAGAGAGGGAAGAAAGGAAAAAAGGGAGAAAAGGAGAAAGAAAAGAGGGAAAGGGGAGAAGAAAAAATTCTATCTTGCATTTTAGTAATAACAATTATATGAGATAGTCATTGTGAAAACTGCTTTATAATGTATGTATCATTTTTTTTTTTTTTTGAGACGGAGTCTTGCTCTGTCGCCCAGGCTGGAGTGCTGTGGCCGGATCTCAGCTCACCGCAAGCTCCACCTCCCGGATTCACACCAATCTCCTGCCTCAGCCTCCCGGGTAGCTGGGACTACAGGCGCCGCCACCTCGCCCGGCTAGTTTTTTGTAGTTTTTAGTAGAGATGGGGTTTCACCGTGTTAGCCAGGATGGTCTCGATCTCCTGACCTCGTGATCCGCCCATCTCAGCCTCCCAAAGTGCTGGGATTACAGGCTTGAGCCACAGCGCCCAGCCGTATGTGTCATTTTTAAAATGCTTAATTTTAACAAAAAACTTTCCAGAAAAGATGATTTCAAGATACCATGCTAAGTTTTTTTGCTTCAGATTATGCTGTATAGTTTTCAAAATATAATAACCTTTATTGTCTGTAAAAAATAATTATCTTTCTGGGGACTATCAATTCAGTTGGAACGTAACAAGTAGTATTAGTTTTTATTAGCATTTCTGAATAAACTGATAATTTTTCTTTAGTATAACTAAAGATGTTGAGATTCTTCTGAGAGTATATTCTGTTTTTAACTCCCCAGAAGAAAATAGCCTTAGTCAGCATCTCCAAATCAATGTGTGTACCCTGTATATCTTTATGGACAAAAGCAAGGAATGTGCAAAGAAACTGATAGAAAGAACAAGAAAAGGGCAGCCACATTTACTTAAGAGATAGAAGAACTTCCTTAGAAAAGATTCACTTACAAATATGAGATGCTTTTCAGGCTATAAGAATATGTGTATTCTTTTAGTTACATATATGTGTATATATACACACACATACATACATACCTTTCAGCCTTAATTTTGTGTGTATATAGATGTACACATATGCAAACATACATACATATATGTGTGTGTGTGTATATAGATATATATGCTGAAAGGTACATGAGTATTAAGGAAATACAGCTGATCTTGGAAGAATTGAGACTTTAACTAGGACCACATAGCCAGAAGTTTTATGTTCTTTCCATTTACTTTCCTATTTGTTAAAAGTCTATAAAGTTATGAAGCGAATTGACAGGGTAAACATGGACTTTGTCTAGGAAGTCACAGAAGACTAGAGACAAGGTTCTTTTGAAATTCCAAAAAATTAGTGAATGAATGTTTTTCTTCCTGCCTAGTACCTTCTTGTCTTCTGGGAATAGCATTCCCTTTCTAAGGATGAAGAGGGTGGGTGGGATTGTTTCTGCAACTGGTAGCTGCCATCTTTTAATTCATAATTTGTTGATTAGTGGTTCAAGTTAGACCAACCAGAATGGTTATGGTCCGCCCTTCAGGCCATGTGATTGGTTACAAAGAGGTAACATGACCCTAACCAGGCCAGTCATATTACTTGCCTGGGATTTTTCTAACTGAAGCCAGGAGGAAGTCATTTTCTGCTCTGATGGTTGAGTTAGGGAGTTTTGTCTTTCCACCTTTGTCTTTGCTCCAATGTCAGCTTCTCAGTGACATCACATTATTTGAGGTTGCAATCCCAGCCCCAGCATATCTGAGTCACTTTACATCACCAGAGTCACCTTGCATCACCTGAGTCACCTGACATCTGAGTCAGCTATATTTTTTTCTCCCATAGCACTTATTACTTCTTACTATAATTTATTTATTTACTATAGCCACTGTTTATGTCCATCACTCCCTCTTGAGAATGAGAGCTCTAGAAAGTTAGGAATTATTGTCAGTTGTGTGCGTAGAGCAATACCTGGAATATATAAATTCTTGTAGGTGAATGAATGAAGGAAAGAAGAGGGAGTCTATAGCAAGAAAGAACAAAATCCTCACAGAAAGAAGCAGAAATAAAAGATGTACAGAGTTGATGGTGGTGGAGCTATGCTGTCCAATAGAGTAGCCACTGCTACATGTGGCTATTGAGAATTTGAAAAGTCTGAATTGAGTCTGGATTTTGAAGACTTAGTACAAAATAATGTTGAAGATACCATTAACAATTTTTATATTGATTACAAAGTTAACATGTTAATGCTTGGATATATCAGGTTAAACAAAATATATTACTAAAACTAATTTTGCCATTTTCATTTCCTGTAAGTTAGCTACTAGATAACTTAAAATTATACCTGTGACTCATATCCATGGCTTGTACTATATTTCTATAAGTCAGTGTTATGTTGGAGTTTCTGAATCCCATCATTTATTTCTCTTTTCTTTGCTTTTATGCTATCATTTTTTAAACTTATTTTGAACTAATGTTAAACAAAATTTTGCAAAAATAACAGAGGTCATACATACCCTTTCTCTAGTTTCCCCTAATTAAATGTCCCACAATGCTTCTAACTGAACTAACTGAACTACAGACTTTATTCAAGTTTCACTGCATTTCTTAGTAACATCCTTTCTCCATTCCAGAATCTGATCCAGGATCCTACACTGCATTTATAAAATAATATGCAGTTGCATAGTTGTTATGTTTCCTTAGTTTCCATCAATCTGTGACAGTCCCTAATTTCCCCCAGTCTTTTATGACTGTGGCATTTCTGATAAACACTTCACAGAATGTTACTTACACGTTACTTCTCGGAACGTATGAATACTTCACAGGTTGTCTGTTTCTTCACAGAATATCTCTCATTTTCAGTTTGTCTGAATTTTTTTACCATTATTAGATTGAGGTTATGCACTTGTGACAAAAAGACTATAGAAGCAATATTTGTGACCTCAGTGCATCATATCAATTACGTATTATTTTTCCCTTTGTAATTTATAAACATTTGGGGCAGATATGGTTAAAATTATGCAAATATACAGTTTCTCCTTAAACTTTTTAAGCACTGCTTAGAGCATCTGTTGGTAAACAGCCCAATTTCTTTTGCTTTTCTTTTTTTATTATTTTTTTGAGACAGAGTCTCGTTCTGTCACCCAGGCTGGAGTGCAGTGGTGCAATGTCGGCTGACTGCAATCTCTGCCTCCTGGGTTCAAGCAATTCTCTCACCTCAGCCTTCCAAGTAGCTAAGAGCCCATCATTTCTGAGGCTAGTTCTTCATAGGGCTGAGTAGCAGTGGGTCTGTCTCTTCATTCCTCTTGCACTGTGGTGTTTTATATCCTGTCTTCTTCATCATTTATGTTACTTGAATGGCACTATTGGTGTTTGAGTCTGCAGTCTCTTTGGGATCAACTCATCACACATAAAGTCAAGGTTCTCATACCCCAGTGCTCAGGGGCTGTCATATGTTTCTGAGGCAGCATGGAGGTTTTTAACTTTTAATTTAAAATGATCCTTTTAAGATTATATCTCCTCTTTTGAAGTTAAAATGAGAAAGTTTCCTAATGTCTAACTCAATATTTCCCAAAGTATGCTATATGAAAAACTAATTGTGTGATGTTAATAGATCCTAACACTTTAAGAAAAGTTTCTATGATCAAATAAGTTTGGGAAATGCCAGATGAACAAAAATAAACAGATTTTTCTACTGTAGGACTTCTCAGAGCATTTACTACTTCAATGTACATTATAAAGGGGGCCAGTAAATGGTGTTTCTCAACAGCATTTAAATCCTTTCTTTGAAGAGTATTTCACAGGATTCATAGTTCTGAAAAATCACTTTGAGGATCACTGGCCTAACTCATTCACCCGGAGGAGACAAAACAACTTTTCTCAAAATAAATGAGAAAGTCCGTTAGGAAAATTTTGTGGCATACAATTAATAACTATTAGTTTTTTTGGTGTCATTAGCTGAGAAGTAGAAAGTGCAGATTTGGAAAGAAGCGTATGTCCTCTGTCAGTCACCTTAGGCCTTTCCCACTGTCCACTCCAGGTTTTGATGCCCATGTTCAATCAATGGTTCATCTTGCAGATTTGCTCTGTAAGGCTAAGTCAGGAGAAGGAAAGAAAGGAAGGAAGAAGAGAGAGGAGGGAAAGGCAAGGGGGGGGAGGGAGAGAGAAGTTAAAAAGAGAGGAAGGAAGGAGAAAAGGAAGGAAGGAAGAAAGGGAGGAGCATCTAAGTTTGAGTGACAACAAAGTGTAGAAGAGTAATCTCTGTGCTGCCTTAATATCCAGAAAAAATGAAATAAGTCCAGAACAACAGACAGAGCTATTTATCAATGGGTAGAGGTTTCAGCCCAATGATGAAATCTTAGAGGACATAAAAATACAAAAATCAATAAAAGGGTCATCAAAGAAGGCCCTTCATAAGGCATTAATGTCGTTGATTGAACTCATTTAGCTGTTAGAATACTGTTGACTAAAACATGCAGCCTATTGGAATGAAATAATGAAAATCACAGCCAATTGCAATGGAATAATTTGCATAAAGATGCTAGCTGTTGATAACCAATAAAACCCTGCTTTCTTAGAGTGAAATAATAAAATATCTATCTTGGATATAAACACATTACATGTAAGCATGCTATTGCAGAAATGGTCTTCAATTTATCAATTAACTTTTTAATACATATAAACTATTTACTGTAGACAACCTTCAAGCTGCAAAAACAGACCCACAAATAACCCATGCATTCAAATAATTAGTTCTACTTTGTTCCCTACCCTCCACTTGGCTCTAAAAAGCATTCCTTCTTTGATGGGATCATTTTCATGGCCAGAATGAGGTCCTGTCTGATTCAAGCTTCTCCTGTAAGATATTTTTACTTCTCACCAGTAGTGTTGTGCAGAAGTGTGAAAAGTAGGGGAAATAATTAGTGTTTTGGAGCCAGGTATTCGAGGCATTTAAAGCCTCATTCCAAAATTTACTAGCCCTGTGTCCTTGGGTAAGTTGAATCACATAAAATTGTCAATATTCACCTGGTTTTGATCTATGAATGTGTCAATTTCATATGCTTCAACCTAACATTTAACCTTCTGGGCCTCGGTTTTGTCATATATAAGTGAGGCTAATATTGTCTTTCATTGTGAAAATTACATGTATCTAAAGCACTTGGCACAGTGCTGGCCACTGAGCTGGAAGCTCAGTAAATGAGAGCTGTTATCACTGATCACTGAGAGTATGTTCCATACATTCTCTTTTTTCCTCCTGTTTCCAGTTCACTTACCATCTTTCACTCACAGACATGCACTCTCTTCATTCACCTTCCTTTTCTGACTTTCACCTCCTTCTCAGTCATCTCAGAAATCTCTCTACTCCGATTTGTTCTCTTTTTGTCACTTCCCCTACACCCCTGTGTCCACATGAGTCAC
Source organism: Colobus angolensis palliatus (assembly GCF_000951035.1). NCBI lineage: Eukaryota > Metazoa > Chordata > Mammalia > Primates > Cercopithecidae > Colobus > Colobus angolensis. Next base: position 8,629,042 of record NW_012115821.1, read on the forward strand.
ACAGGACTCTATCATGGCTAATGCATTTAAGGGTAACAAGTGTGACATTTGAAAATTCTACTAGATGCTATACAGAACATTTGCCATTAACCTCGACAGTCTTCAAAAGTTCCCAAACCAACTTTCAGAATGGCCACAGAAGTCTCTACCGTTTTCTTTTCATTTGCTAACTAAAAACTGCCTTTTTTTTTTCGAGCATAGATCAAGGCATATTTTAAAATAATATTTAATTTTGTGACAGTCTCTTGGCATTAATTATGTTGCATCTGGGTTGTTCAGTGTAAATGCATAGCATTTTAGCAATATATGGAGGTTCGGTGGGCTAGTCTTGAAACGTAATACACATTGCACTCAAAGGGGCAATGACTGACTTGTAGATAAACTTTGGAAAAGCAAAGGGTTTGTAAATTTGGAGGAGGGTGGATTATTACAAACCTGCAGAGTGAAGAAGGAAGATGGAGGTGAGTAGATTACAGAAAGGATGTTTTATTTGTTCTATTCTGTGAATTACCAGTTCTAAGCTAAAACAAGTTGGTACTTAATATCTCCTTATAAAAAATTATTTTGCATGCTTCAGACAGTTATTGAAAGTTTGTTTGCAAGATCTTCATGAAGTAAAGCAGTTTGTATTGACTCTTAGCTTACCAGGTCTCCTAATTTTATAATATTCCCAAAAGTCTGAACAGTCAGACCTACACATGGATGCATAGATGCATATGATAATTTAAAACATTATCAACATGGTATTTGCCAAAATATTTTAATTTCAACAATGAGTATAAAATAACTCATTAAAGGGTTATCCTGTTATATATAGTACTTGCTAAAGATTTGGAAATGTGCCTATGAAAATAACATACGGTTTTCAATAAAAATCCACTAGATTCACAAATTAATATGGAATACTAAGTAGGAAATGGTAATCTTCTATAATCTGTTAGTACTAGGTATGATGGCATTACTAAAGGCAATATCCTATTCATATGAATTAGTTAAAGTATTATTGATACCTAAATAATTCATTTTTTTCAGACTCATCACCTTAGCCACTGACTGTCCCTTAAGATTATACAAATAATTCCAACCTTATTTGTTTGTGTGTTTGGTATTTTGTTAGTTTGTTAGTTTTTGGAGGTACTGTTACTCTTCTATACTTTTTAATCCAGTAGAAACAAACCTTAAATGTTTTGTTAGAAAATAATACATTTTAAATAAAATGAGATGTAAACAAATAACAAAACTAGAATAGATGACTAAATCCTACCTCCTTAAAACTGTGACTTTCTACAAAACAATAAATGAAGCAAATAGCTTTAACTGACAAAAAACAGTAAAAAGAGTTGAGATTAAAAGTCTGAGAAGAATTTTGCTACTGTTTTCAGTTCAAAAAGGCCATTTTGATACTGTACAAATATAAGATGTGCCACAATATTTTGTCAACATTTAAACTCCTAAATGGCTTAGATTATAAAGAGAATGAAGAAGACAAGCCACAGACTGGGAGAAAATATTTGCAAAAGATACATTTCATAAAGGACTGTTATCCAGGATACACAGAAAACTTCTAAACCTCAACAATAAGGAAACGAACATTCTGATTAAAAAATGGGCCAAAGACCTTAACAGAGACCTCACCAAAGAAGATATACAGAGGGCAAATAAATTTATGAAAAGATGTTCTACATCATATGTCATCAGAAAAAATGCAAATTAAAAGAATGAGAGATACCATTACACACCTGTTAATATTATAATGGCAAAAATCCAGAACACTGATAATACTAAATGTTTATTTCTGGTGGGAATGCAAAATGGCTCAGCTACTTTGGAAAGCAATTTGGTGGTTTCTTACACAAACTAAACATACTCTTACCATGTGACCCAGTCATTGCACTCCTTAGTATCTACCCAAAGGAATTAAAACCTTACGCCCACATGAAAACCTGCATAGAGCTGTTTATAGTAGCTTCATTCATAATCCTAGAGACTTAGAAGCAACTTAGATGTCCTTTTGTAGGTGAGGGGATAAACTGCAGTACAACCAATGGAATATTATTAAGTGCTAAAAAGAAAAGAGCTACCAAACTAAGAAAAGACATGGAGAAAACTTAACTGCATATTACTAAGGGAAATAAGCCAATCTGAAAGAGCTACATACTGCATGATTTCAACTATATGCCATTCTGGAAAAAGCAAAACTATGGAGACAGAGAAAGGTTCAATGATTGTCAGAGGTTGGAGATGGTGAGGGTGGTGAATAAGCAGATTACAGTGGATTTTGAGGGCAGTGAAAATACTCCATATAGTACTATAGTGGTGATTATATGTCATTATGCATTTACTCAAACCCGTAGAACATACAACAAGAGTGAACCCTAAGCTAAACTGTAGACTTTGGATGATAATGATGTGTCAGTGTAGGTTGATCAATTTTAACAAATGCACTACTCTGGTGGGGGACACTGATAAAGGGGGAAGGTATGCATGTGGCGGGGAAGGGAAGGTTATGAGAAATCTCTGTACTTTCCTCTCCATTTTGCTGTGAGCCTAAAATTGCTCTAAAAAAATGAAGTCTTAAAAATGTCCTAGATCAGCACTGCCCAACAGAACTAGAATACAAGCCACTAATGGGAACTACATGTGCAATTTTAAATTTTCTGGTAGCAACATTAAAAAATAAAAAGCAACATGTGAAATAAATTTTGATAACATGTCTGTATATACCAATATATCCAAAATATCACTTGTGTCTATGTGTAATCAACATGAATAATTACTGAGATTTTAAATATTATTTTCTTCAACTAAGTCTTTGAAATGTAATGTGTATTTTGCACTTACAGCATACCTCCATTCAGACCAGCCACATTTCAAGTGCATATAGCTAGTGCATAATAGCACAGGTCTAGCTCTTTATCAATAAGAAGCTTTACTTGTTCAAATCAAACCATATGCTAATCTCTCCTTTTCATCATGTAGTATCTTTTAGGTATCTATTACTTTCTAACATTGTGTTAAATTCTTACAGTATTTCAAAAAATAGATAACAACATAGATAGTCAATTATGATTAGATACAGAATTTTCTACAACTCAAAATTCTTACATTCATCATACCCTACTTTATCCAAAGTAAGACTTACAATAGTAGACACTGAGATAACAAAAACTGATGATGATAGCAAAGGCTCATCATATTTATTAAGCACTTATCGTGTGCCAGACAGTGTTTACATGTGATAAATTTCATTTTCTTTTCTTTTCTATTCTTTTTTCTTTTTCTTTTCTTTTCTATTCTTTTCTTTTCCTTTTTTCTTTTTCTTTTTCTTTTCTTTTTTTTTTTTTTTTTTTTTCTTGAGAAAGAGTAGCTCTTTGTCACCCAGGCTGGAGAGCAGTAACACAAACTCAGCTTACTGCGGCCTCAACCTCCCAGGTGCAAGCAATCCTCCCATCTCAGCCCCGCAAGTAGCTAGGACTACAGGGGCATGCCACCACTCTCAGATAATTCTCATATTTTTTGTAAAGACGAGGTTTCATCATGTTTCCCAGGCAGGTCTCGAACATCTGAGATCAAGCAATCTGCCCACCTCAGCCTCCAAAAGTGCGGAGACAGCAGGCATGAGCCACCACTCCCAGCTTCATTTAATTCTCATAATAGCCCTATGAGGTGAGTGTAATAATATTTAGAATTCTAGGCCCCTAATACTGATATGTCACCAGTGCGAATAGTGATGCTCATCACTGTTGCAGTAATAATGGCTAATTTTTTTTTAACAACTTGCCATGGGCCAGGCACTGTATTAAGCAATTAACTATCATTATTTCATTGAATGTCACAAAAAACTTGCAAAACAGGGATTATTAGTTTCATTTTCCAAATTAGAAAATAGATTCAGAGAAACTAATAACTTGTACAAAGACTCAGTCCATAAATAGCACTAAATCCTTGTCTATACCACACTATGTACTATAATATATAGTTTATTTTATAATTGTTAACTCATTTGAATGAGTTCTCTGGGGACTTTTTAATATACTTGGGAAGATGAGGCTTGCTTGCTAGAAATAATTGGAAATACCACAAAAGCAGTGAATGAGCAGTGATCAAATTGTGTGAATGAACAGTGATCAAATGGTGTGAGTGAAAACAAGTTTTGAGAAGATAAGAGCTGGATCATTCTGGGAACACAGCTTAGAGGAGAAACCATTCTTTCTGGTTTTAAAAAATGCCAGCGTTTTCCCAAGGGACACTCATTTTAGGAAGCCAGTATACGATCATTATAGTCCACATCTGCATCCATAATAAGCACTGTCATTTATTGAACACTTTTTCCTTTTTCAACCATTTTGACACACTTTGGTTTGTTTGATCTGTAATCACCCTGTAAGGTGGGCAGTGCTGATATTGTACTCATTTTGTTGTGGAGGTAAAATGAGACTGACTCACTCAGAATCCCACAATTGCTCGGTGAGGGAGGCAAGTCCAAAGTCAGATCTCGCAACCCTGAGTTCAGCTCTTTTTTTCTCTAGGTCAGTGTTTCCAAGAATCTAGTACATGTACCCTTGATGATTGAGATGACTGCAGAGGCATAGAGGACTGCTCTTTATATTCACATTATTTCAAGGGTATTATTGTTTAGGATGGGGTAAAGTATGCATTTCGATTACAAAAGTGAGTTTTTAGTCAAACGAAAATATTAAGTAAATAGTCCAGGTGGTATGCAGGTATGGTAAAAACCATGTTCCAAATTGGGAAACTCTAACTTATATACCATCTATTTCCTGCTAGAAATCGTCACTTACACTTTCTATTACTTAATGCAGATTCCAGTGAGCAAGTTGTATGTTTCTGTTTAATTTTTAAAAAATTTAATCCCAGTGGCAAACCAATAGTCTTTTAACACCTTTAGCCTTCCATTTTGACCTTACAAAATAGTTTTTTTTTTTTTTTTGTATGATTATCTTTTCTTCTTCACTGAACTGTGAATTCCTTGAGGACAATGACTTTGTCATACTAATCTTGGTAGTCCTCAGTGTGCCTATGTATTCATTTCAAATAGGTTAGTGTATTAGAAAGAAACAGAGACCCATTTAGGTTACATCAAGAAAAGACGGTATTTTTGGAAGGATACATATGAACAGAGCTAGAAAGTAAGAAATAGAGGCAGCTCTAGGAGTAACTCACCTCCCGCCTCTGTCACAGGACATGCATCCTGCTGGTTTCTCAAGGTGTCTTTGTTCCTCTGATACTTTCCTTCACCTCTGAAGGAAGTGGCCTCCTTCTTGATTCAGAGTTTTCTGCTTCCTTATAATTTTGGCTTATATAAAGCTCTTCATTGCCTCTTTGGTCTTGACTGTACCTCATCAATGACATGAAACTATCTCTCCTTTGTTCCTACTCTCTCTAGCTTTTTGGTGCAAATTCCCCAAATAAGAAATCGAGTTGGTCTGGTGCAGCTTTGTACAGCAGTTCATTTCCTCATTTATTAAGAAAGAAAACTAATGCATCTAATAAATATCGCAAATTACATATCCAAAATAAAACAACCAACTGATATCCCACGAACCTCTCATCATCATCTTCTCAGTTCTTGGACCCCAAAACTTCATTCCTTCTTTGCCTAACCTTCTCACCCATATATCCTTTCTATCAGCCAGTTCTATGGATCATACCTTTAAATAGATCCTAAATTATTCCAGTTTTCTCTCTCTGAACCACTAAAACCTGAATTAAGCCACCATCAACTGTTGCCTAGAGTATCTGTAACCACCATTTAATTGGTCTCCTCGTTCCACCAAAAAAAACATTTTTTTTCACATAGCAGCTAAAATAATTATTAAGTAAATCTGGTCGTGGCACTTCTGTAGTTTTATTTTTTAAATTTTTTATTCTTTTTTTTTTTAAGATGAAGTCCCTCTATGTTGCCCAGGCTGGTCTTGAACTCCTGGGTGTAAGAGATCCCCCTGCTTCAGCCTCCCAAAGTACTCAGCTTACAGGTGTGAGCCACCACGGCTGGCCTACTTCTGTAGTTGTAAGCAAAAGATGCCCATTTCATCTAGAAAAAAATTCACATGCCTTATGGGGCCCATGAGGCCATGTCTGATACTGGCCCCTCCCTGCCTCACTGCACCACAGTCTGCACTTACACACTGTGTTCTTGTCACACTAGTCTTCCTTCTATTCCTTTACCACACCACAGTGGTTTTGCACACCACTCTTCCTGCCTTTGCTCCTTCTGTTCCATCTGTAAGAATTTCTTCTCCAGATCTTTGCATCGTTCATCTTTCTTGCTATTCAGGTCTCCTCTCAATGTCTCCTTCATAAAAGGGATCTCTTTGCCTACATTTCCCCAATTATTCATCACATCACTCTGTTTAATTTTTGTCATGGCACCTATTTTAATCGGACACAATCTTGATCTCTTGCTCGTTTGCTTGTTTATTTTCTCCCTTCCTTCCTCCTACTACAACATGAAGCTCCATGAGAAGGACCCAGTCAATGTTGCTTTCCACTGGATGCCCAGCACCAAGAACAGCTCCTGGCACAGTGTAGGCATTCAAAAAATGTGCTCAATGAATGAACGAGTCTCTTTTTGTCAACAACCATTCATAAATTATTGACTGGCTGATAAATTAGTGCCCACTTACCATCCAATTAGCTAAGATGGTGGTGCCCTTAGAACCCAAACATGGCTAAAGATGGACTAGTTCTGTTACTGAGGGCAAGTACCCTATCCTCATCTGGTTACACACTTGACACAGATGTACTGACCAAATGGGTGAAAGAACGAGAGCTCAAAAGTTCAACACATCTCTGAGTATTTCTGCTGATGTACAGTGAGACTTTGAAAGAAGAGCTGAGTGTACTCTTTTTTCTTACTCCCTGTATTTCTCTTCTAAAAAGCATTATAAAAAGCACCAGAGACACACTGTTTATCTGGCTAGCGGCATTTGGTTGAAAATTGAAGTGATTTTTAAAACTACAGAAACACATAGTCATCTGGCACCCAGTGATGAGCCTCAGTTAGGGAGGAATTCACATTACATTTTCATTTAGTCTTGCACAACATAAGGAATTTACATTCATTTTTTTCTGTGCCACTGTTTGTTCCCATACGGAATATTTATGCTTTACTTTTTAAAAATCTGTATAAAGGAAACACTAAGCTTTATCAGTCTTTAAAGAATATTCACTCTGAAGAGGGACTGAATTCCATCTCTAAAGACCATGGTAATCAGAGTAGTAATTTCAGATTTGGAAACGGCAAAGTTTGTGTCAAAGATGGTGGCTCACACTGACAAGAAAAAAGAAAAAAAAAAAAAAAACACCCCACAACATATATAATGGAGTATTATCCGTGGCATTTACTCTCTCTTGACAATTGTGATGACTTAGAACATTGAAGGAACAAGTCCCTTCTCATTTTAGCAAGACATAAACTAAATCTAGAGATAAATAAGAATAAACTGTTTAAAATTAAACCTAAAGACAAACTCTTTCACCATAAGTTGTATCTGTGAGGAAACAGGGACTAGAAAATGAGTTTTCTTTGTAAGTACTATGAAACAAACTCTTTTCAATGCCAACATTTAATAAGGGTTGTTAAGATGAGCACCATGATGTAAATTAATTCAATATACAAATTTTCAAAATGTTCGCTCACATTGTGTAAATACTAATTTGTTAATTTGGGCGATTTGTCATAGACTTCTTTGTCACTAGTAAAGATGAACAGACCTTAATTCTAATTATCTGCAGTGTGACTCTGTGTGATGGTCATATTGGGTAAGGATTTCAGGAATATTTATGCAAACTCCTGTACAACCAAGGACTTGCAGTGGGTGATGGATGAGCCATGGAATGTCTCTGTGCCTTAACTTGATCAATATCAATCTATTCTTAAAAACAATGAAGCTCCATAAAAAGAAAGCCCATTCCCTTTTCATTTTTAAATTCCCTTCATTGCCAAGCATAGTGCCTGGTACCATACTGAAAGTGAGTTGCATCAATTAGTAAATCAAAGGTATGCATTGAGGAATACCGACAAGAAAACAACCGGGGGCAGGCGGACAAGAGATAAGGTGGGTATGCCAGCAATTAGATATAAAGAAATGTGAGCAAATTCTTCTTAAATTTTTTTTTTGCCAGGAATAAAAATGCCTAATAATTATATAAAAAAGCATTCAGTCTCACTAAAGTAATTAAGTAAATGCATTTATAGTATTCCATATTAGGAAGAATGGAGAAACAGGCACTTTCATATCTTCCCGATAGGCATATAAATTGCCTTTTGGAGAGGAATTTGGCAACATCTATAAAAATTTAAAGTGTGTATTCATTTTGGCCCAGGTATTTACCTGACAGATGAGTTTACAAAATTATTTTGATTGTACCATTGTTTGTGATAGTGGAAAACCAAAAAAACCTAACTGTCCACATAGGTAATTGGCTTCATAAATTATGATATAGTCATGCAAGAAATTATAGTATAGCTATGAGGTCCAAAAAACAGGTGGTAGATCCATAAGGGTTGACATGAAAATATATTTATAATTATTCTTTTTAATAAAAATGACTTGTAAAATAATATTTACATCAAAATTATAAAAATGAATGCATTAAAAGAAAAGCCCTAAAATAATGTACATCAAAACTTCTGTGGAGATTGTCTCTGAGAAGTTACATTAAGAAGGATTTTAATATTCTAATTCATTTCTATACAATAGGATTTTTAAAACATAAATACTTTTTAAAAATAGCAGTTTTAGGCTCACAGAAACATTAGGAGGAAGATACAAAGAGTTCCCATATAACCCTCCCCTGCCCAGGCACGGTCTCCCCTGTTATTGACATTCTGCACAAGGGAGGTATATTTGTTGCAATTAATGAACGTATAGTGGCATACTGTTATCATCCAAAGTACATAGTTCACACTTGGACTTACTCTTGATGTTGTACGTTCTGTGGGCTTGGAGAAATTTATAATGACATGTATCCATCATTATAGTATTATACAGAGTACTTTCACTGCCTTAAAAAAATCCTCTGTGCTCCAACTATTCATTCCTTCCACACCCCACATCTCCCCCAACCTTTGGCAACCACCGATCTTTTTACTGTCTCCATAGTTTTGCTAAAAGGATTTTTAGAACAGAACAAAAACAAAAAAGTGCTACTTTTTCTGATAAAAAAAGGATATTTTAAAATGTGGTTATAAACAACAGAAAATTTAACTGTTTTAGACAACGGAATGCAAGATGGTGGAAGAATAGTGGAAAGTGAACCCCCTGGTGCATGTACTAAAATAAAACACATGTACAGAGATTGTTGAGCATAATTCATAGCTAATTTCTAAAGATGCCAAAAGGTAATCAAGCATACCTTGGAAGAAGCCCCAGCTCTGTACTTAGGAAAAGTGATTCTCTGCACTTTACACTTACTTCTTTATCACAGCACTAAGCCTAAAGAGATGATAACTAAAGATCCTTCATTGCAATCAAAGATGTTCGGACCTCTCAGCTCATCTCCTTCTTCCCTCCACAATCCACCCCTTGTCAGGGAAATGAGAATCAGCTACAGCACTAAACCCTTTGGAATAACTTTATTCCTAGAACACCCTGTCATTTGTGTGACTTCTTAACAGTCTCTAAGTGACAGCTGCTAGTTTGGCATAGAATATTTCAAAATGAAAAATAAGAAATTCTACAAACTGTATCAGCAACAACTTATTTATTTCAAATTCTAGCCAGCTGCAAAAAGGAAAAAGAACAATCATTTCAGTTCCAGCCTAGAGTCGTTCTTCCTTCACAGTTTATTCCTGGTCTCAGGAAATCAACTGGAAAATTAATACCAGTAATTCTGAGTCCCAAAGAAAACAATGTCTCTGAGAACCATTCGCTGAATTCCTCTGACCTTCCTGGCTTGCCTGGTATGAGGAATAGGCAATAAATGTAGGAATGAGGAGGAGGTCTCTGCAATTGTGGGGACTTGTCAGCTCCAGGGCATCATTGCTGCTCTTTACAGTGTGTTGGTGAAGGGCATGGTCTTTGATGTGAGTCAGATCCAGACATTCTAAGTATGGCCTTGCCACTTACTAGCTATGTAACCTAGGGCAAGGCATTCAACCCCAGTGAGCCATAGTTTGCTGACCTGTCAAGTGGAGTTTAGAGTAGCTATCTCCTAGAGGTGCTGTTAGTACCGACTGGTATAATATGTGTTATGTGATTTCCACTGGTATATGGTAAAATTATCAATAGTGGCCTTTTTTGATGATAATAATGATATCAATGATAACGATGATGATGATCTTTCCCATATATATATATATATAAAGGATTAACATATCCACCCTACTTTTTTATCTCTACCTTCATTTGTACTTGGCTGAGGTAGAGAAGGCAACTAGCACTTCAGCCTTTTTTAAGGGGACATGCTCAAAAGCACATTGTTGGGGAGGTGGTGATATTGCTACTGTTCACCTATCACTACCACATTTAAATTACCATTTGCTTTCTTTTCAAGTTCATTGTTTTTCTTTCTAAGAGTAATATATGTCAGAAAAGAAAATACGAAAATAACAAAAAATAGAACTATCAATTTGCTTTTTTATGGTACTTAAATTTTTTTATTGTGTTAAGTATAATAAATAAGGTAATTGTTTACTGAAACCAAAGTGTAATCCCAAATATAAAAAAAAAAATCAATGTTAAAACACAAAATATCAGGCTATTGCAAATCAAAGCTCTGTCTGATTCCTTTTAGGTCAGCAATTCTCCAATTTCCACAGGTCTTAGGCTCACTTGGGGATTATTTAAGATGCCAATCCTTGGGCTTCACCCAGATACTGATTAAATGTGTCCCTGGGGTAGGGTCTTGGAATCTCAATTTTTTTTTTCTTTTCTTTTCTTTTTTTTTTTGAGACAGAGTCTTGCACTATTGCCTAGGCTGAAGTGCAGTGGCGCGATCTTGGCTCACTGCAACCTCTGCCTCCCAGGTTCAAGTGATTCTCCTGCCTCAGCCTCCCAAGTAGTTGGGACTATAGGTGTGCTTCACCATGACTGGCTAATTTTTGTATTTTCAATAGAGACAAGGTTTCACCACGTTGGCCAGGCTAGTCTTGAACTCCTGACCTCAAGTGATCCACCTGCCACGGCCTCCCAAAGTGCTTGTATTACAGGTGTGAGCTACCGCGCCTGGCTAGAATCTCCATTTTAAATGAGCTTTCTACATGTTACCATGCAGGTAGAGGAGTTTTCAACCTATCATCATCGAGAGTTTAAATTTCTGATCACATCCAGGGCTTCTGAATTCCCACAGTGGGATCCTGGAAGGGGAATTAAGAATGTGAAGCCTAGTTTTCCAGTTGTCACTTCATGACGCCCCAAGTCCTGATGCTTTCATGTCTCCGCTCTGGCTGCCAGATCATCTGACTAGCGAGTCAGTTTGAATACTTGCCAATCCTCTCTGTTGGAACCTCTCAGCCCTGGAGAATCTAAGTACTCTCATGGCTCACAAAATGCCATTCTATCGGGGATGGGCTGGGGTTGGGGAAGGAGAGGGAACACAGGTGTCCACCACTCAACTGACACCAGCTTGACCCATAAGGTATACCGTGGGACTTCCAGCCACCTGCTTGAGGGGACGCAAAGAATATCCTAACATTTCTTTCCGGAAGAGAAGGAAGCACAGAGGGAGGTTAATGGGACCATGGTGCAGGCACCTCACATTTTCAAGGCACATGATATAACATACAGATAAGAGTGGGCTGTTTCCTTCTGCCACTCCGAGGCTGTCACTACAGCTGGATTTTTTTTGTCCTTTTCTAGGCAACTCAAAGTCAGTCTCTCTCTGTTTCTCTTTCCTATTCTAGGAAAGAAAACAGATGTAAGGAAAAACTAGAACTTATTTTTATAACTTTGAAAACAGCAATGTTTGTGTTCTTCTAGGGTGTAAAGCTTCTTCCTGGTAATGAGGTTCTTCCCACCACACTCCCCCATGCCTGCTCTATAAAATTACACACAGTGAGACTGAGAACTACATAAAAGGCCCACTCAGCATACAGTGATTTAATCTCTGCTGCTTGTCACCTCACTATGGGAGCTCAACAGAAACAACAGCCTTGATTACATAACCTACAATCATTTTCAGTAAGTGTCCCAATCCTGGTCTTTAAAAGCCTGTTCAGATCTTACCTAAATAGAACAAGCTTCAGAGCAAGCCCTATGAGGTTGAAAGGGTCTTATGTAAATTAACGCTTTGAGTCTTTACATTTCCCTCTGTTCTCGCTGGAGCAGCAGTGCTGGGGCACTATCAGGGTTCCCAGCCAAAGCCAAGTTTACTGTTCCTCTGTATTTTCATAGATTAGCAGTCTAACTCTCTCTTAGGAAGTCTTAAATCCAGCTTCGTCATTTTGTAGGAAACTGAGGTTCAGCAAGGGGTTCTGTGGTTGTCATCATCTGGTTGTTCTGATCCCATGCCCTACTCCTCCCATGCTCTGGATCTCAGTCTGGGGCCTGATCCTGTCCAACTGGCTTCCAGTTACATTCAGCCATTGGGAAGCTCTGGTGGGAGACTGGAGGGTTAGAGCAAGGGAAAAACTAGGGAATTTCACCCCTTTCTCTTGTTGCTTTGGTGAGCATCTCTCATAGTAGCTGCATCCCTTCCTTGGTTCCTGAACCCACTGGATGCCTTCTCTCACCATGTTCTCAGCTTGTGCTAGACGGGCTCCACCCTGGGCTCTAACAAGACCACTTCCTCTCATTGTGCCTCTTGCCTAGGAGTCAATACATTTTTGAAAAAAAAAAAAAGGTGGGGGGGGGCAAGAGTAAATACTTTGGGCTTTATGAGTCAAAAGGCAAAACTGAGGATAGTATTTTGTAGTTACTTATGTAGCATTTAAAGCATAAACATTTAGGCCGGGTGTGGTGGCTCATGCCTGTAATCCCAGTACTTTAGGAGGCCGAGGCAGGCGAATCACTTGAGATCAGGAGTTTGAGAACAGCATGGCCAACATGGTGAAACCATGTCTCTACTAAAAATACAAAAATAGCTGGCATGGTGGTGTGTGCCTGTAGTCCCAACTACTCGGGAGGCTGAGGCACGAGAATCACTTGAACCCAGGAGGTGAAGGTTGCAGTGAGCCCAGATCACACCACTGCCCTCCAGCCTGGGTGACAGAGCAAGACTGCCTCAAAAAAAAATTATATATAAGCATATACATATAAGCCTTTAAAAGTGTAAAAGCCGTTCTTTACCTGTGGGCCATATACAAACAGGTGGGGGGCCAGCCAGTTCTATTCAACAGCTTTTCTTTGTCAATCCTTGCTCTACCCCTAGGGGTGGCTTCCCTCCGTTGTTCATCTTCAGATTGCCTCAAGGACCCTTTCCAAATCATCCAAACCCTGTGTACCTAATTCTCTACATTAACTTTTTGTAATTGAACCACCTGGCATGAGCTCTCTTTTCCTGAATGGACCCTGACCGATTTGGGCGATGACTTGTTTAAAATCATATTCCATGAAGTGGGATTATTATCTACTTCATAAATTTCTTATTGCTTTCTGGTCTTCAGAAATATGTTCACAAACACATCTCAATGGAATTGTGCAGATTCATCATTCAAGTCAAATCGGCGGGTTGTCTTCTTGTGTTTTGACTACTCACACAGTGATGAAAAACTAGTGGCTCCACCTGCAATCCCTGCACTTTGGGAGGCTGAGGTGGGTGGATCACCTGAGGTCAGGAGTTCAAGACCAGCCTCCCAACATGGTGAAGCCCCCATCTCTACTAAAAATACAAAAATTAGCTGAGTGGTGGTGGCTGCCTGTAATCTCAGCTACTTGGGAGGATGAAGCATGGAGAATCACTTTAACCAGGGAGGCAGAGGTTGCAGTGAGCTAAGATGGCCCCACTGTACTTCAGCCTGGGTGACAAAGTGAGACTCCATCTCAAACAAAACAAAACAACCCAAAAAACAAAAAACCTAGTAGGTCCAAGGGGTGCCCATGAACCAAAATCAGGAACAAGAAACAAAATATTAAAATTGGTCCCTAGACTGACACACTACCCAACATCACTGAGAAAAGTGATGGAAAAACTAACGAACAGGACTGGGCTGTAGATGCACATTACCATTGGAAGTGGAGCCTGGAAGGCCATGCATGGCATGCTACATACCATGCCTTCCCTCTCTGCTGCCTCCACGCTGGGTCAAGCCACCACCATCTCTTTCTTGGATGGCTGCAGCCACCTCCTTACTGGCCTTCTTCACTTTACCCCTGCTCCATGACCTCTTAAGTGAATTTATTTTTATTAGCCATAAGCAAGATCTTTTACAAAGTATGTCTCCTTTCCAATGCCTTCCCATTTCACTCAACATCAAATCCAGTTTCCTCCTATGAACCCACAACACCCTACAGGATCCAGTCTCTGCCTCCTTTTTCAACTTCATCTCCTGCACCTCTCCTCTTCCTCATTCCAATCCAGCAAAACTGGTTTCTTTGCTGGTTCTCAAACTCTCCCCAAACTCAGGTTTCAGGCCTCTGCTCTTGTCCTTTGCTCTCCCTGGAATATACCCCTCAGACATCTTTGAGGCTCTCCCTCTCCTAATTCTTTCAGGTCTGCACTCAAATTTCATTTCACCAGCAAGGTTTTCCCCCAATCAGCTAATCTAAAATAGTACAGCTTCTCTCTTTATTCCTTAATCTTCCTAATTTCCTCTCAAGACTTTTACCATTACCTGATACCTACTGGGATTGCATCCCTGTCTCTTTGGTGTCTCATGTTACTCCCCTCTCCACTTAGGAGTCTCTGTTTATTCCCCCAGATTCCAGTCTTTTCTCTCTAAAGGCCATGCCCATGCTTTTGCCTTTGCTTAGAACATTCTAAGTGATGTTCCCTCTGAGTATGTATTATTTGGTCCTCACCAATACTTATTTTACTTCTCTGCACAATGTTCATTTTCTTCATAGAAATTACAATTGTAAAATTATGTACATGCATACATGCATATATATGTATTTATTTATATTTCTCACTTCTTTGTCTTTCTCCCATCTCCAACTAATTGTAAATTTTGTGAGGGAAGCAGTCACGTCTACTTCACCAACAAATGCATACCAAGTGCCTATATAATTCACGGCCTTATACACTGCAGGTGCTTAATAAAGAATTAATGAGAATAATTAAATTATACAGGATGGGGTCGTTCACAGATCTAGGAAAAATGATTGAAGGATCTCCTTATCGTATTAGAAGCTGTTGGTTGCCCACCTATATCTCTCTTGTTCTCACCATTTCTGTATACAATGATGGCTTTCTAATGTCAGCATCCATGAATTTGCAAGAAGACTTTCTTCAGCTGTAGGCACATGCTAGGTCTGCATGCAGTCCCAGGGAATTAACACCCACAGGAGCAGCTTTTGGCCAGTGACCAATAGGAGTGAGGGTATAATTACCCAGCCTCATCACCTGCCAGATGGATTTACTGTTGGGGCATGTTGCCCACAGTTTCCTAAAAATCTTAAGATGCCCTGGTTGCCAAAGGTGGTATCTTGCCAATTAATCCAGCTTTCTTCCCTTCTCTGTCTCATGTCCCCATTCCTCACTGGTGCTTCCAGGATCACCTTCCAAGAAAACTACTTGCACTCAAATCCTGGTCTCAATATGTGTTTTTGCAGAAACTCAAACTAAAATATCCATTCTACCCAATTCCCCACCACCACTCTCCTTTTGGGGAAGCGTTGCAACAGAAGTGTTCCAATCTTGCAATTATACAGATTGAGAGGGGAACAGTGGGGTGGAGATAGGGTAGACTAATTTGTCATTCACTAACTTTTTTCATTTAACCTCTTTCATGCCAACAGCCATGGTGCATATTTGGATCATTTTCTGTGATTTCCAAGACGTTCCCTACAAATGATAGTTCCTCTCTTTACTACAGAAACTTCCAAACAGGACTGTCATACTTGATCTACAGCTGAATTCTGGTGCCAATTTCTTTCACTAGACTCCCTTAATAATAACAGCCACAACAATGATAGCAACTCAGGGAACATTCAATGTGTGCCAGACTCTGTACTACACAACTAACTCACATTATCTAATTGAATGGTTGCAACCACACTATAAGGAAGGTACAGGTATTATTGCCTTTTTATAATAAGGAAACTGAGGCCCAACAAAGTTATGGGCCCAGGACGCTTCCACTGCACAATTCACTACCATTTAGGGAGCTATGTCTTGCCCAACCACTAGGCAACAGAGTTTGGATTTGGCTAGAAATTCACCATTAGCCCTTTGGCCACACCACCTCTACGTCTCCCAAAGTCTCTGCCCTGTAGCACCACCAGGTCTCATCATACACAAAATTTATTTTAAGGCAAAACATTAGAATGAGATGCTGTAGCTATAAAGTTTCTGAAATTTTAGGCACAAAGAGTGAAACCCTTTGGTAATGAGAAATAATAAATGAATACTTAAATGTAATTGCAAGTGCAGCATTTCCTGAACACAAGATATAAAAAATTGCAGCCCTTCGCACTTTTATTTTCCCCAAATTGGCTATCATGGTAAAAAAACAAAAAAAAATGTTTCTCATCACTGCTCTTGGTTATGCATCTTAGGGATAAAATGCTTTCTTCCTGGCAGAGCTAGCGTTACTAGATAATGGCCCAAACTCCACAGTTTTCCTGGCATCTACTTGCACCTGCCCCCGTGTTCCCAACAGGGGTGGGGGAACGACAGAGCAAGTGGCTAGAGTCATGAGCAGGGGAATGGTGCTTATTCGGCCAGCACCCAGCTGAGCAGCACCGGCTTTGCTCTCCCTCAATGTGGAACCTCTCATTGAACTGAATTTCACAGATTGCAAAGATCAGACTAAGCCTCAGTATCCTACTCCACCGATGCCAATTTCCCAAGGATTATGCTAGTGCCACTAAGAGTTCTCCATTCTGTCACTTTGAGGGGGAGTTTTCATTTCCCCATTAGTTAAATTTTTAAAAAAGACCTAATAGTAATACATCCTAGGGCAACCCAAATAAACATTAAATATTTAAAAGCAAGTTAATCAAGAGACAGTTAAATATGTGCACCCTTTAATGTTTTTATATAGGCAGAGGCAGGGTTGGGGAAGATCCCATTCTGAGTAAAATATAATAAACTGGCCATTTGTTGTCTCAAGGGTAATTTTGCTAATTAACCAGAATAAATATCTTTTCTAGCACTCTAGTTGATTTTTAATTGCCCTTACTCGATAATGAAATAAAAACAATATGCCAAATGACAATGTATTGAATGCCAGGTCTTGTTTTAAGCATTTTATATATATATGTCTTATTTAATACTTATAACAATACTATGAAATAGGTAACATTGTTTCTGTTTCACAGATAAGGAACGGAAGTGATAAGCAATTTTCTCAATATCATACAGCTAGTAAGTAGCTGAGTGGAGGATTTGAACCTATGTAGTCTGTCTCTAAAGTCCAAGCTACACTATATTCCTTCAGCTTTAACAGTGTAAAACAGTTGGCACAAGTGCGAAAAGAGTATTTGATTCACTTATAATCTTGCCACCTAGAAATAAATATGTTAACATTTTGGTGCAGTGGTTATGACATAATCTTTATAAATATAACTAGTTTTTGTAGTTTACCCAAACCTTTGAGGAGGAAGGTTGTAAGGTTTATCACCAAATTTGGAGAATACACTCGGGATGGGCTGATCTAAAATACAAACTATGTCTAACCAGGTTTCATTTCAGAGGCCCCATGCAGCACCTCCAAAATCTCAGCCATCATCTGATTTTCAGAAAATCTGAAGCTGACATTGAAGGACACCCTACTATGACCGTCAATTGGGAGAAACCTACCATATATACTAAGATTCTATGGGTGGAGAAAACCAACCATGGCTTCGTATGAGACCTGAACTGAAAACGACAAGGGGAAGTGTTGTGAACTGAAGTGACTGATTTCCAGCCAAACTATTTGTTTGTTTGTTTGTTTTTGAATGAGTATTACGGTATAATATGATTTAGAGTGAGAAGAAGTAGGGATTTACTCTGTCGATTGATCAATCAAGCAACTGATCAATCTATCTACTCATCTATCTATCTTGTGTAAAGATGGTAATGTTCTCATGCAATGCCAATGTCTTAGGTTGGACTTCTAAGAAGCAGCCCCTGAGATCAAGATTTGAGTGCAACTCCTTAGAGGATTCAGCTCTGAAAACACCAATAAGGCAGTGGAGAAGTGAGACAGAAAAGGTAAAAAAAGGTATTGAAAGGTGTGTTAATGATCAGGTTTGCACTGTGGGTGGATCGGTCCTGTTGGTGCCTCTGGGAAATGTTATGGTACATGACTTAGTGTTGTGCCACATGACAGGTGAGGAAGTTGGGATTGTTATCCTCCAACTCACATTTGTCATTGGGTAAAGGCTGCTCCAAGAGACATTACTCTCCAGCATTTCTTGCCTGCCCTGCCTATAGACCAAGCAGGTTCCGGTGGTGAGAGAAAGCCCTTTAACAGTCACAGGGACTTATGGCTTAGCGTGGTGGCCCACACCTGTAATCCCAGCACTTTGGGAGGCCAAGGTAGGTGGATCACTTGAGGTCAGGAGTTTGAGATCAGCCTGGCCAATATGGTGAAATCCTCTCTACTAAAAATACAAAAATTAGCCAGGCATGATGGTGCACATCTGTAATCCCAGCTACTCAGAAAGCTGAGGCATGATGAAGGACAATTTTGCTAATTATCTGAAACAGTGATTACTAATCTCATATCTAAAATAATGCTTAAAATTGACAGCAAACAATATTTTTATTTTGATGAGGTCTCAAGACATGGAAGTGACATAACAACTACTTTATTTTTTATTATAAATCTTCTGTTATTCCCTATATTTAGTTGTTCTCAAATGAAGGAAGATTTTTACAAACTGAAAATCTTTTTTATTAGTTATTTGTTCAACCAAGGTCATAAATTTATCATCATGGCATTCAATGAGCTGGTTACTTCCAAGAAACAAGAGGTGAGCACCTTCTCTACTAGAAGGTCATTAAAAAACTTAGTCTCTTACTCCACAAATATATCTTGAAGGCTTAAGATAAGCAAATTAGGGTCCTTCAAAATTGTCATTGTATTGGTCTGAGAGAAAATATACTGAATTCTATTTTCCATTCCCCAACAGCTCGGCATGCTTTCTCTCCAACTGAAATGTCCCATGAAAGTTTTTAATAACCATCATTAACTATTTTCTATGGCTTTTTCTTGGTTTTTCACTCCTTTCTTTCTTTGAGGTACTCAATGCTGCTGAATGGTAGCATCCGTAAAGTTTTCTTTTTTTTTGTATTTTATTTTATTTCTGTTTTTATTTATTTTACTTTAAGTTCTGGGATACATGTGCAGAAAGTTTTCTTACCTTCTGAAAAACCTGAACTTTCTGGTTTGTCCGACTTCTTTTCCATTGGGTCTTCTCCTATTGGTCTCTTTCAGTGACCCCTTTCATTCATTTTTTACAAGCACTGGCATCCTCCATAGTTCCCATTCTGTCTCTCTTGGTGACCTCTCTTCATCTAGGTGTGACTTCATGATGATGACTCTTAAAGCTTCATTTTCAGTATTCACCTCTCTCATCTTACATAGGGTTTAGCATGAAACTTCCTGATAGAAAATTCCCCTGTGCTTCTAACAAGCATCTCAAACTCTGCATGATCAAATCCTAACTTGTACTCTCTACTTCAAAATAGATTTCCTTGTTATTTTCCTTTTGTCAGCTTTAACTTCTTCTTCCTACTCAACTTACAAGGAATTCAAGGTGTTCTATAATCAGGGAAAAAAATGGCCTTTCTAACTTTATCACTTTTGTCCATCATAAATTTTTGTTCTATTCACCATGCTCCAAACAGTCTGGACTTTGCTTTCTTCTTGTTTTTATTCAAATCATAAAATTTAAAAAATCTGAAAGTTTAAATTTAATTTTCTGTGTGATGTCAACAAAATGTTTCTCAGCCCAGTCTCCTCAAACAGTACAATAGTAGCCTCCTTCACAGAGTCTGTGTAATGACTACGTAATCTAATATATGTCAAAGTATCTAGCACAGTGTTTGGCACATTGTGCCTTTGCAATAGATGTTCACGTCTGTTCATTCATTCATCATTCTGACCCGTCTCCAGTACCTCTGCCATGAAAATTTTTGTTCCCGTAGCCCCTTAACCTCTCAACTCTGTCCTTCTCTATCTTTTATTCATGTATAAGTTTAAAATATTACTTGGCATTCCTAGAGTAGGCTTTCTACAAATATATTAAGTACCTTAAAATGAGACACCCTACTTTCCACTTCTGTGCATAAAGGAAGTACCAAAAATATGGAATGTAGAACTACTCTCCTGCTAGTTATCAAGTAAATTTCATACCAAATTTAGTATATTATTGCAGATAGAAAACAATTAAGTAATAGTTGTTCATTTTAATCACAAATAATAAGGAAGATAAGGTGACGAATGTTTTATTTCTATGACAAAATGATACATTTCTGGATATCAATTATTTCTGATAGGAATCAGGAACACATACATATGGTGCTGTAAAGGAGATATGCACTTTGGCATATTTATTAGAAGCAGCACATTAATATTTTGTGAGTTATCTAGAATTTTCAACACTGACATCTTACATCCTAAAACATGTGTTTGATAACTGGTTAAGTAGCTTCCTTTGATGTATCATTTACAAACTAATTGTTTTTGTTCAAATGACTTGACTTTATTGTCCTTTTGGTCTTTGCAATACACTGAATAGTTAAAAGCTACTGAATGTTCTTATCTTATTTCTGAGATTATCATCAAATCATTGGCATCGGCTTGTGACATTTTAGAAGAAAATAACTTTTTTAAGCATAAGCAATGCTTTCATAATCTGCTACTTCAAATCGCTGAGTTGTCTCAACAGCTGCTTCTTGCCATTCACCTTGAAAATAGAGTTTTTTCATCTACTTCAATCCCTTTAGAATTTCAGATGGGGTTCCTACAAGTTATTTCTCTCCAGAGCTGTGTCTTATCATTGCATCTCACTGGAAGCCATAGGATGACTCATTTTTAAAGAGTGCTTTTAAAATTACCAAGGTATAATATGCGTATTTTAATAAATTCAAATAATACTCAAGTATGTAGAGTTAAAAGTAAATGTATGACCTCTGCATACCAATCACACGTCCCTCCCCAGAAGTAATCCCTATTAACTGTTTGTCTGTATCCTTCCAGACTTTACGTTTTACAAATATATATAAACATATAGGTGCATAAGTTTAAAATTATATTGTGCATTTACTATTATGTTTTTTTCTTAACATGCTGCTACTTACTTTCTCTTTGGTAATACATTTTAAACGTCTTTCTATGTCTGTACATTCACTTTTAAAATTTCTGCATAGGACTTATGTAAATAATTCATTGAGTCTGCTTCCTGCTGATGGACATTCAAGTTTGTTTCAGTCTTTTATTATTAACAACACTGAAGTGCACATCATTACATGCATATTACATGCATGTATTTGTGTATTTATATGAACATTTTTGAAGGTAGAGATCTAGAAATGGTATTGCTGGATTAAATAGAATGTACATTTAAATTTTGATACCTACTTCCAATTGTCCTCCAGAAAGGCTTTATCAATATACACTATTTCCAACCACATGTGAGAATCTACATTTCTCTCCACGCTTTATAATGTTGGATATCATTACTTCTTACTTTTTAATTATTTATATTACCAACATCTTGCTAACCGTACTTCTTCTGAAACAAATGTCTTCATAATAATCTGTATAAATCCTGGCTTATTACTGAGATTTTCCCCATAATGGTACAGGTTATGAATATGTACATGGATAATGGTACATGTTAAAATATGCAAATGTAAAATTGAAATTGCAACCCTAGTAAATTAAGCTGTTTTGGAAAGGTGTGTATATCTCCTAGATGAACATTAATGGGGGCAAATTACAAGACATTCTATAAAAGGAGATTGGTTAATCCTTCCTTAATAGTAGACAGTAAATGTAAGGTGTGGTAAGCAGGGTGGCAAACAATTTCTTGCTTTATCCTACAACAGTGGTTTTAGAATTGTTTCTAGGAGACCTAGGGCTCCCAGAAGATCTTACAGGGTCTGTACGGTGGGGAGTGGGCAAGGTGTGTGGCAGGGAGAAGGCTGAGGAGGACTGGCTGGGGGCTTTAAGTTCCCTTCTTCTCCTGCTCCGACTGTCTCAGTAACTCATGTCTATTTTATACATGGAGCTTCTGAGTGAGATAATGTTTGAAAGAAAAGCTGTGCTACTAAAAAATATAATGATTAACCATATTTATTTCAGAATCCAAGTAAAAATCTTTTAAATGAGGGGGCTGCTATAGATGGCAATACATTTTGATCTAATTTCTCTAGTTGCCTTTCACTGGGCCAGTCATTTGAATTTGTAGTCTTGGGAAGAAATTAAAGAAGCCCAGTGCTGGAAACTGTGATTGAAGTGTCTTCTCACATTGTATCCTTAAGCAGGGATTTTATGAAATTAGTATTACTCTGCTCTCCCCTGCCACACCAGCTCAGGCACTCGTTTCTAGTTCAGATAGGTCTCTTGATTACTCTCCTCCAGTTTGAGGAAAAGACTGAGAGTCCTAGGCTCTGGTAGTTCAATGTTTAGGGACTTGCTGCCTTTTAAATCTTGAGAGATTGACTTTTAAGTTACCTGCTCCTGCCACATCTCTTGGTGGGAAATC
The DNA here is from genome assembly GCF_000951035.1 of Colobus angolensis palliatus. Lineage (NCBI taxonomy): Eukaryota > Metazoa > Chordata > Mammalia > Primates > Cercopithecidae > Colobus > Colobus angolensis. The sequence continues at coordinate 8,651,811 of NW_012115821.1, forward strand.
ACTGCAGAAGCCATGCTGAACTTATGTTTTCATGTATAATGTTACCAAGCATCCCAGCCCTGCTGTCCGGCCATTGGCAGTTCTCATCTCTTGTCCTAGATCCTGCATGTTAATCTGAAAGCATGCGTTGTCTTGGCCACTCTCCTCCAGAAGCCAACAGGTTGGTCCAGAACTTTCAGAAGTCAAGCGCTTGCATGTCCACTTCCAGCAGCACAGCACAGCTCTTATTACTAAATTTCCAGGGATTATATGCTTAATATTTCTGAGCTTTCTATTCTTTTACTCTTTTATTAGCTAGTTAGGAGAGTATCTACTTGAGCAAGGTATTTGCAACTTTTGTCAGCTCTACTCTTAAAAACCAGTAAGAATATTGGTATCAATGCTACCTCTCTATGATGATTCATCACCTATGAACGGAGTCATCTTTGTCTTAGACTAGGAACACTTCACTTAATATATATTAAGTATACCTATACACATATATATACTTTATATATAATATATAATATATATACACACACACACATATATATACTTAATATATAAATATTAAGGATGTGTTCCATAGTATACAGATACTCTGGGATACTCCATGAAAAAAAAGTTTCTGCAGTCAAATGTATTTGGGAAATAATCTGTCATTCTTGTTGATTCAAAATGTGCATTAGAAAGGCAAAGTGCTAAAAATATTTCTTGAATTTATTTGATCGTACTTTAAAATTACTTCTCCAGTTTCCCTTTCTTTTTCTCTCCCTCTTTCTCTTTGTAGCAAGTTTTTTTTTCTTTTTTTTTTTGTTTTTGGAGCAGAGTCAGTTCTGTCTTGAAGGCACAACTCATAAATCCTCCCAGTGCCCACACTAGGTGGTGAGTGGGCACAGTGTTTGGGCATTCCGTGGGTGCAGGCAGAATCCTTTCTGTTTACCCAGAAGTCCCCGGAAGACTGCATTTTTCTGAGACAAAGCACAGAAGAAAGAAAGACCCCTCTGTGAGGCTAGCAAGCATGAACCACCATTCCCTACCTGAATGGGTAGGCAAACGCTATGTCGATGCTGAGGTTACTTTCTGTCTTGTTGACGCAGTCCACACTCAGCCGCAGGCCTCCAGAATAGCCACCACATGTTGCAAATGCAAAGATTGCAAAAAGCTGTGGAGAACAAATAAACAAACAGAAGGCAGTTATTAGGATGATGCTGCTCTAATGAGATATATCAAAAGCAGCTTAATGTCTGGATTGAGGGAAGTTATAGTCCTTCTGAAGAAGAGCATTGCACTTGGTTCAGCTGGAAGATGAAGGTAGAATGGAGTGAGGACTGGGGACGTGGTGTCTAAAATAATTGTCTGGCAAGTGAGAGAAATGTGGCTTGGAGAATAAATAAAGACAAACCAAAATAGCTGTGTTTGAGTGTGTAAATAGCTGTCATGCCTCAGACAGCACAGGCATAATCCCATAGTTAAAGGCCTGGAAAGCACTGCACTAATTGGTTAATAACGGATGTCTCCAGGTAGGAAGACGTGGGGATGTATCCTGCTCTCTTTGTTTGTCTGTATTTTCTACCATAAATATGATTTGTCTTTTGGAATAATATATATATCAGTATTTCAAAGTCATGGTCAGAGAATTCTAGAGCTAAGAGTTTGAGGAAGAGTAGGTGAGTTTCTAAGAGGTGCTATTTTAGAGCACAAGATCTCAGTACATTTCAGCTTCCAACTTTCACTGGTGGTTACATCTCTGTGTTGGTTGCTGCTTCTAAGTCAATATTAAAAGTTTCAACAGTTAATGTCATGGTCTGTCCTGGTGTAGAATGTGAATCTGTGGGGAACCAGGCACCAATAATTAGGAGCAGGGACTCTGAGAAGTCTCCCAGAAAGAAGAGACACTTGGAAGACAGGATGGCCTAAGAGGGGACATAAGCAAATGCTAAACTAGGTTCATTTCGTAATTTGGCTAAGCTCAAAAGAATTTCTTGCTCATTTCTAAAGGAAGTCGATGAAATGCACCTAACACTAACATGCTGCAATATTCCAATTTATCTTAATTGAACTTTGAAATCCAGCTTCTTACAATAGTTTGGGGTCATTATTGGAAACACTAGATCATTTTGCACAGTGAGAGGAGTTATTGCACAGAAGTCAACTGGGGTCAAAGGCTCTGGAATGTGACCTTGGGAAAGCTGCTTAATTTCCTCTTGCCTTGATTTCCTCATTGAAAAATAGCATTGAGGGTAACTCTTCTGGGTCATTTTGCTATTTGTGGTGTGACACAGACAGTTGCTGTGGCCAAGAAGGCTGCTGGAGCTGGCAAGATCACCAGGTCTTTCCAGAAAGTTCAGAAGGTGAAATGAATATTATCTATAACACCTGCCACCTCAATCTTAATCAGGGGTAGAAAAAAAGCCTCAGAATTTTTTTTGTCTTAATTGGCCACTTAACTTTAGTAGGAAAAGACTGACTGATGATAACAAGGCATTGTGAAACCTTCACAGGCAAAGCAGTATTTTGTGAGTCATGTGTATGTGTGTGTGTGTGTGTGTGTGCACACATGTGTGTGGCAGTTTTAAGTGACTAGTTTTTAAGATATGTATTTTAAAAATGGAAAGAACTTGACCAAAAGACATAAGGATTGTAGTAAGAGTGAAATGTGTTAACATGTGGAAAGCATTTAGAACAGGTCCTGACACTGCATAAGCTCTCAATAAATGTTAACGAATATTACTGTAAATAGCAGATGCTCCTTAATAAGATGTTCCGGGCCATAAAATAGGAAATTTATGCTTAATCCCTAGCTAAATCTCTCTGGCTGTCTGCCCCAGTGAATCAACATCCAAGCAGTCCAGAAAAACTGATCTTTTTAACTTTGTTAGCTTTTGTTGCACAGGATTTGATGAAGCATTCAGAAGCTATTCCAACTCGCTCCACAATCTAGGGTTGAGCCACAGAACGCTGAAGCTGAAGGGAATTCCATCTTTAGGCCCCTGGTCTGGACTTGCTTACTCCTCGTGACCAAATGCTCTCTTCCTGTAACCAATTAGTATTAGTCATATTAGTAGAAATAAAGAGAAAGTTATTTTAATGGTTCAATGCTTAATTCTAGTTTTCATCAGCCAACACTGGATGTCGCAACCCTTTGTGCCACATCAAGATAGCGTCTTTGGTAAGAAAGAATAGAATGATGGAGTCCAAAGCTCCATGCTGTGGCAATGGAGATAGCCCTTTCTGTCTCCAAGTTTCCTTATCCATAAAACAGGGATATCCCCTATGTCTTTCTGAATTTCTGAGAAAACTAAGTGAGATGGAATATGTATTTACATGCTACCCTCTTCCAATTCATACAGAGATTTGTGTGACATTTACATTTCTCTGGGGCCAGGAGTCCTAAGTGTGTGATAGGCAATTGTGCAGGTAAAAGTAAGAAAGGATTATACATTGTGGCCATTTTAAAGTGCCTACTATGGGCCAAGTATTGTGTCCACCACTTAACATACATGATTGTATTTCCTAGTGGCAACAATGTTGTGAGGCATGTGTGCATGGAGCTTAATACTCCTATAAGAAAGATATGGTAGAATAGCATAATTGTTTCAAAATGCTTCGTTCAAAAAATCCTTGAGACATTAAAATGTAGCAGATTGGAATTGAAGGATATAAAAACAAATGTCCATTTCAGTGCTTAATAGCTATAAAGAAACTGCCTTGGCCTTTCATCTTATATTAACCGCTTTATATATAGTAAGGTATTATTAATACTATCATATAACAAACTTAAGAAGGAATGGTAATTATGTATTTAACTAGTTCAAAATGTTAGATACATGGAAAGGAGGTGTCATGACTATTGAAACCACATACACCACAATATTTTCTTGTCACTTCTCTTGAGCTCTGAAAACACAAGCCATTGTAATCGAGTTAAATATGATACCTATGGGCTTTTGGGTTACATTTCTCCCTTCCCCATAGTCCTCACTGCTGTAAGGTACATGGATGTACTTTGGTCAACAAGTAGGCTGAGGCAGACATCCAGGCCTGCATGACTCAGCAAGTTTAGAGTGCAGGCACATACTCCACTAGTTATATGCCCTGTTTGTGTAAGCTCATACTTGGCTCAAAGCCACTATTGTCTGGAAAAGATATAACTGCCCTGCTGATGTGTTCTTGGGCCCAACATGGCTCTTGTGCAGGTGCAGGCACCCAGAGAAAAAGTGAAGCTACTCCCTGTAAGGGAGAATGACCATCTGGCAGATGGTCGGTTTGCTCGTGCCCAGAGAAAGAAAGAGTTAAGCTGCTAACCCTACAGCTGGTCTTGCAGGCTGGCCATGCAGCTGTGCATGGAAGACGGCTGCTGGGAGAAGCTGCAGAGCCAGAGCAGACAATCAAGGTAAAGGTGTAAGTAAGATGCTGATGAGAGAGCTGCTGAATAAAGCCATGTCTCATTTACCTGCTGTCTCTCAAGTGTTCTTCCAGTTCCCTGCCCTATGTCTACCCACTCCCCTCTGCCCTCAGCTGGGGCTGGAACCTGACCCTGAGCGTGTCACTTGGCGTAGTCATGGATCTAGCAATTGGCAAGGAGGATGAGATGAGGTGAGTGAGTCTTCAGTCCCTGAGGGCTCTTGAATCGACTTTGTGGCCACAGCATGAGCTGTGATACCTGGTGGCTGCCATGCTGTGAGGATGAGCCCCAGTGAAAACATGGGAGGCAGTGGACAGGTCTCCTGTGAGTGTGGAGAAGGCACTGAAGCACCTGGAAGTGCACGGCACCGAGAAAAAGAGTGTGCCAGTAGAGTCAGATGGGCATTTGTGGCTGTGCTGTAGGAAGTGCACGTCCAGTCCCTGAAGGACAAGCGCAGGGAGGAGGAGGAATCTCCGTTGTGGGCTTACCCTGTGATCCACCAGAAAATCGAACTTGAACAGTTGTTGGGTGTTCAAGTCCGAAGGTCAGCCCAGGGATTCCCTACCACAGTGAAACACATTTCCTATGGTGCCTGTGTCCCTGCTGAGTTGTGGGGGTTAAGCAAGTAATGTCGGCAGTCATGTACAGACTTAGTGAAAGTCATTTGAGAGAAGGACATTGCTGCGCAACCTGGTCCTGCTTGAGCATTCCAGTTCACAGGTTGCCTGCTGCAGTCAGGTGGAATTGTAAAGCCTTTTCTATTTGATAAGAGACTGGCTGAGATGCCCAGCTTGGGGGGGCACTGGATGACTAGAGCCACATGTGAACTTGGCAATCCACTGGTCCCTGCACCTGGATAAGTTTCCAGGCAAGGCTGCATAGACAGCTATGAAAGCTGGTCAGTGAAAGCAAAACCTGTGTCCTTGCACCTTGGCATCAGCTGCTTGACTCCCCATTTGTGCACTGTGTATCTCTCCCATACCTGAAAATGTTCTGGGGGTGGATATTTTACACGGCTTGGCAGCTGTGCCGTCTATAACAGACTTGATGGACCGTGTGACAGTGGAACTAGGATGGTGCAACTGTGTGGTGGACTTGACCAATGCATTTCTCTCCATTGACATTGCTCCAGAGAGCCAGGAATAGTTTGCCTTCATGGGAGGGCGAATCACAGTGTTGCTGCAGGGCTATATGTATAGCCCCACCATGTGTCATGATCTTATTGATGATGTTATGTTAACCTCTGATTCTCTTGCAGATTTAGAAGTGGCAATGCCTCACTTGCCTGGGATTGGGATGATAAGACTGAGGCAACCTTTCTGGCCAGAGGTGCCCATTTAAACTTAATGTACATGTGACCACAGATAGTTTCAGTTAGGGCTTTTAGCAGTGCATGGAGTGCCTCAGAATGCCAACAGGCTTTTGGTCACAGCTGTGGAAGAGAGTTGAGCTCCAGTATTCCTTAATAGAGAAGCAGTTAGTAATAGCAGGATGGGTACATTCATGGGTAATGACCCCCACCTTCCCCAGACTGAAAACGCAGTTAGTAACTGCATATGCTGCCCTTCAGCCTTGTGAGAGCATGGCAGGGTGGGTTACAGTCATTGTGTAGATGATTTACCCTATAGCAGGTTGGGTGCATTCATGGGTAACAACCTCCCAGACTGGGATGGCACAGACATCCAGTTTAGTGAAGTGGGGTGCCTCCTTGGAACAGTGGAGTACACTGAGTACAAGTCCCTTAGCAGCAGAATTACAAGAAGCCTTAGGATCTGTAGTCCTAATGCAAGATAAGGCCATGGGGCCTAAGGCATCCCTAGATCCTGCGCCTTCACTGTTAGGAAGGGTGTCCTTCCATTCCTAATAGGGTGTGGTATACAGATGGGTCTAGCCGAGGTGCTACTGCTGCCTGGACTGTTGTTGCAGTCCAGCCTAGTACTGACACCATACAGTTTGAAACCAGGCGTAGGCAAAGTAGCTATTGAGTTGAACTCAGGGCAGTGTGAATGGTAATCACCAAGGAGGTGACACCTATGGTAATCCATGCCAATAGCTGGACAGCTCACTGAAGCTTATATGTCAGGCTCATGTGTCAAGTCTATGTGTAGATATCGGGCCTGTGTGCCCACAGCTTATATGTATAACCTGTGCGTCCAAGGCCTATGTCTCCTTCAGCCTAGGGGGTGGAGTGTAAGGTACATGGATGTGCTTTGGTCAAGAAACAGGCCGAAGCAGACATCCAGGCCTGCATGACTCAGCGAGTTTAAGGCACAGGTGCATACTCCACTTGTTATATAACCTGTTTGTGTAAGCTCATACTTGGTTCAAAGCCACTATTGCCTGGAAAAGGCATAACTGACCTGCTGACACTGTGCTCTTGGGTTCAGCATGGCTCTTGTGCAGGTGCTGGTGCCCAGAGACAGTGAAGCTACTGACCCATGTAAGGGAGAATGACCGTCTGGCAGACAGACCAGGGGGAGCCAGGACACGGCTCAGCTTGCTGGTGCCCAGAGGGAGAGAAAGTTAAGCTGCTAACCCTACAGTTGGCCTTGCAGGCTGGTCATGCAGCAGTGCATGGGAGCCGGCTGCTGAAAGGAGCTGAAGAACCAGAGCAGACAGCTGAGATAAAGGTGTGAGGAAGCCACTGATGAGAGAGCTGCTGAATAAAGCTATGTCTCATTTACATGCTGTTTCTCAAGTGTTCTTCTAGCTCCCTGCCTCATGTCCACCCACTCCCGTCTGCCCTCAGCTGTGGCAGAAACCTGACCCTGAGCATGACAACTGCTTAAAGGGAAACCATACTATATGACTGATAATAAATTAACATGGGTTTGGCGAGGATTGAACATACGATGTCTGTAAAACACTGGAAGAGTCAGATCCTTCTGAGTGAATAACTTATTACAAGGATGTTTGATTCTGTATTTTGGGGTGTGAAATCAACTCCTCCAGGGAAAATCAGCCAGTGGCCTGGTCCTGTAATTGGAATACATCAAGACACAGTGAGGAGAGGGGACTGGAGGATCTCCAGGGGTCTGAGATTCTCTAGGTGTTGCCTTGAAAGAGTGGGAGGGGACTTCAGAAATCTTCCCACTGATTCCCCTCCCAGTTACTCGCCCAATCATTCCTCCTTACATGGGGAAGCAGAGCAGTTCTGGGGTGAGGCAGACCTAAGCTTGAGCCCATTTCCTAGATGTGTGACACTGGGCAAATCACTTCACTTCTCTAAACCTCAGTTCCCACATCTACCAAATCAAGACTAACATGCCTCATTCATTGGATGTTTAATGACAGATTTGCTATGTGCCAGCTGTTGGAGAACAAAAAAATTAAACAGTCACGTAAAAGACAAGGATAGGAGTTTCCCACCCACCATGGGGCTTAATGGTAGACGTGGGAGACACAACCAAAAAGCACATACAAATAAAATAATCTCAAATTGTGTCACACGTTTTGAGGGGAGTTATTCTGGACAGGAGGTTACACCTGGCGAGTATTACATTTAAGCTAAGACCTGGAAGATGAGTGAGAGGAAGCCCTGCAAAAACTGAGAGTTGGAAGTAGGATCCCGGTCTCTAGACTTCCCAAGTTAGTGTTCTAATTAGCTCTATGGTTGCGGGAAGAATGATGTTTGTTTGTTTGTTTTTGCCATATCGGTAAGAGTTGATTCTCAAACGATCCAGTCTTCTTCACCCAGAAATGTACCATAGGTGCTTTGGTGACCTGAGGTTCTCCATGTTTCTCTTGAGTGTCTCATAAACACATACCTGGAAGCTCATTACCAAAGCAAAGCAGGTGATATGTCCTTTCTTTCTCTTTCTTTCCTTCCTTCTTTCCTTC